>NC_053030.1:7092585-7404449 GCF_016746235.2 Drosophila teissieri
TGCTGTTTACGCACATTTTGCCAGTCAGCCAAGAACCTTTGCTACGCTTCTTGGACAGCAGCTCCCTGGATTTTGCATGGAAAAAGCGCAGAGTGCATGTAAAATGATTTTAATAATATTTCAAATTGACATTGTCGATGGTCCTCATGACATTCAATTAGTGAGCAACACTTCTCCCAGCTGCAACAAATGATAAGTGATTGGTTTCTGGCTTAGACGTTTCTCCTTTTCAATTTTTGTGCACTGCATGCGCAATTTTCGAACTTACCCCATTAATCAATTTGTGAAACCCTTGTTGGTTATCATTTTTCTTGGATGTCATACAGATCAGACCTTACAAAAGAGAGAGAATAATATTCCAGGCATTTAATTAAGATAGAGAACATTCTATCGCCAGCTCACTTAATTGAATAAGTACTTATATTTTGAAATTCAGGTCAATCACTCAATCCGTTTTAAAAAGTTAATTTATTTTACTTTCGTATTCATTGATGTATGGCTGCAAATAGCACAATACAAATCGATCGCATTTTCAACAACGCAAACGTTGTTCAGCAATAGAATACAATTTATAGATGCCAAACATTTTTAAACGCGCGAACAAAGAGGGAAAGTTTTCAGCGGGCTAATTGGCATTGAATTTCATATAATTTTTATTTTTTTGTGGCAGTTTTGTCGGTTGCGCGATGCTCGCATTGTGGAATATTCGGAGGATATTGATGGTGTTCCAATGGCAATAATCAGAATTGTTGACAGTCCACTGGCTTAATTGGGAGAGTTAGCGTTGATACATGCCGCACTTTGACCGCGCTTATAATTCCGCTTTAATCAGCGTTGTTTTAAATCTTTCGTAAGCTGGCATCCACTATTTGAACTATCAAGATTTTCAAATAAAAAATAACAGTGGAGAACGTCGCCGCAGAGTCAATTTCGATTTCAATTAAAAGCAGCAGGGAATTCGCAATATGCCCAGAATGCAAATACCAATTTTGACATTTTTCCAGACCCAAAGTGGGTGGTTGGGTTGATGGGCGGCCAAGGTGAGCGAATCGAAAAGGTCACTCGAACCTGAACCTGCTGACCGGCTGACAAGTTTCGCAATCTCTGGCAGTCAAGCGTGAGGCTTTTTCTGATGGCCAAGACATAACGAGATGCATCGGCATCGAATTCCCAGGGGATGTCCTTAAAGTGGAATCGCTTAAAGTGGAGGACACGCCAGCAACGCAATATAAGTGTTTACTTACATTGATACGGCAGAAATTCAATCCGAATTTCATCAACTTTTACAAATGTATTATTAAAATAGGGTTGCGTAAATAGAATAACATCAATATCAACATATTTATTTAGGCCAAAGTTCATTGAGCTGCATTAAAACTATCACATTTTTGGGCTAGCAAACTAATTAGATGAAAATCGCATAAAAGCAAAGCTGGTTGGCCATTATAGCGATAATTACAATTTTAAACTGTGATTACCAATTTGGCCAGCTTATTAGCCTTCGCATAATATGAGCCATAATGCCAAAATGATATCTATTATTAAGCCAACTCGTGAGCAGCTAAATGGTTTTTCTAAACAGCACAACCATATATTTCGAGCAATCCCAATGTCAATCCTTTATCGCTGCTCCAAATGGCGGCCGTCCGATTCCCCAAAGGACTCGCCACGAACACACGCACAAATATGACAACGACAACAACTAGGACGGGTCCTGTCCAAGTGTCATTCCGTCATGATCTATGGATGGGAACATAAATTTTGAGTGCTCAACTCGGGGGCGTGACGGCACCGCGCCATCGATGCTGCGGCGAGAATCGAATTGAAATTTGAAATTTCAAAAGTGATTACAACTATACTCGGCTTGCAGGACGCGCGTGGATGCGAGATTCAGGCGCTAAAAACTGATTGCCGGAAACGACTGTAATTGGTTGCACATGCAACCTCCAGAGGGGGTGGTGTTTTTTGTTTTTCGCGGGGGTGCGGAAGTGGAAGTGGCATTGGATGGAGAAGGGAAAGGGGTAGGACGGTTAGGGGAAGTGGCTTAGTGCTGATTGGGTGGCCTCCACATGGGCATTGTGGCTGCAGCGGTTTCGTTGCAGTTTTTAGCATTATTGTTATTATTTTGCGGCGAGCGGAGAGCGCTTGTTAATGATTTATGCATTCATTGTGCATAGAAATGACATTGCAGTTGTGCGAGCAAAGTGTGTGTGTGGTGTGGGATCGAAAGGTGGGGCATGCCCTGCTAGTTTAAATGCACATTTGGGACACTTTCAGCAGAGGCGCCAGCAGAGGGGGTGGTGGCATCGCAGTGCAACCGCATTGCTGTCGACATCCTCGACTTCTGTGATTTATGCTGCTTTCTGGCCATTAGCCCAACACTCTTGTGCCGCCAACAGTGCAGACTTAACATTGGCCAGGACAAGAGAGATAACAGTGTTTTCAAAGAGTATATTTCCCAAAGAGCCTGCTCTGTTAGCCACGATTCTCTTACTTTTAAGCGCTGTTAGCTGTTTTAAGAGCTGTGGCTGCTCTTTTACTGTAAGCTTAGCTTGGCTCGGCAGATTCAACTTCTTAACAGCACAACATAAGGTTCGGTTTTACATTACTTGGCCATAGGTCAGTAATTTTTGTTGAAAACAAATACAAAACCCGAGCACGTGATGCCATAAATCATTTGTTTTCGCCCGGAGTTTTTCCTGTTTGCAACACACATCTGCATTGAAATGTTGCAAGATAGATTATGCATAAAGCAAAAGTAAGTAACGACATATTTAAGCCATTTTGAAGTAACTTGTGCTTTTAATGTAGATATTTTGGAATTTCATAGAGATTTCTTAAATTTTAGCCTAATTATCTTATCTTTTGACACATTCATTTGATAGCTAATAATTTAAATATATAGGGAAGACTGACCATTAAGTGCTGCTTCAAAGTATTTCCCATAGACATCAGTATGGATATAATTATATTTCGATCATAGTCTGCTATTGTCTCGATAATGACTTAATCTTAAATATGATTTGATGATTATACTGCTCCCCTTTTTATTGTCACTTCCTGGGAATTCCCAAACCAAAGGAGCAGATTATAAATTCAGCTCAGTCATCGAAGATCTAAGCAAAGCGCCAACAAAGGGAGTCCCAACGAAAAGTACGAGGAAAATCCCAAAATAAAAAATGAAAAGATACTTTAAACCCAATGCTTTGTTTGTGTGTGTGTGTGGAGTTTTCGTATCTGTGTGTTGCTCACGTGGCTGTTTAAGATTCATTTAGCTGCAAAACAATGGCAGCAAATGGCTGGGAGACGGCAACGGTTGTGCGATACTCTCGATGGGAGAAACCTGCGGAAAAACAACTTTCGTGCACAAGCCTAATCCACTTTTCCTGCACTTTTCCGGCTGGGTTTTGCAGTGTATAATGGCGGGACGACAACAGATTGGCTTTGGTATTGGCTTTGGTTGCTGGCCGTGGCTTTTGGCCGCTGTCGCTGCTGCAGTCGCGGGAAATTACGTGAATCAGCGAATTTGGCAGCAAGATACGGCCAACGATAGTGGCAACAAAAACAGTTACCGGCAGGCACATAACGACGCCGCGGCCAATTGCCGATTAGCATCACTTTTGGCCAAGGCGAAACAGTGGGGAAAAGCAGTTAGCAAACAGCAAACAGCAGGGTGCAGGAGCGGGAGCATGAGATGGAAAAGGAGCCACAGGATACAGGATAAAAAGGATGCCCATGCCGGACGGATATGCAAGTGCTAAACAAAAGGAACAACGTGGATATGGGCGAAGTGGAGGACGTGGCAGGACTGTAAGTGATTGTAAGTGAGTGAGAGTGTCTAATGAAGCCATCGCTGATGACCAAACGAGATGAAGGACCAAGACACTGGGGAAAAAAATGGATGCCAGATGACTGGCAAAAATGTAGCCTACTTTTGACGGCTGGAAAATTAAGTGTTACCTAAAGTGTAGGAAAATAAATTGAAATCAAGTCTGAGTACCTTTAAGGCTTCATGTTAAATTGAAATATTTTTTTAAATATAAATATTCTTTTAAAACCAGTAATTTGAAGGGCCCTTTACTTTAATATCCCTCTTTTCCTTTAGACGCCTATTCTTGGTTGTAAGTTTCTTTTCAGTGAATTTGTCCTTTTTCTTGACTCCCATTGGCATTTTTTCCGGCAAGGCTTTAAGAATGACAACCCAAACAAGGGGCGGGGCTCAGGCTGGGCGTAGACAAAAGGACCTCGGCCAGGAGACAATGATGTCGCCAAAATCGTTGACGAGGATCTGCCACCGTGGATGCCGCGCCTGGATTTGGAGGACTCAATGCCTGCCGCCACGAGTGTCAATATGAAAATGAATGCGTGTGGCTTGCCTCTCCTTTTTTTGGCTGCCACAGCACCTTACTGGTGGTTCTATGTGTGGATATGAATTATTCATAAAATGGCAATGGCACTCTGAGCAGCGACAAGAACAAGAGCAAGTCGTGACGATGCCATTGGAATGTTTGTGGTAACCAAAAAACGGAAAAAATACCTTGCAGCTTCTAAACTAAACTTATACTCTTTTTTCTAGTGCCAATAATATTATTTTATCTTCTTTCAGCTTCTTTCATAGAAGTATAAGTGCAATATGAGAACAATTCCTTAAGCCATGAAACTGTGGTTATACATTAAAAGAGTATTAGGGAGGTCGCCCATGCGACTTTCCATCCCTTTTTGATTTTTGCAACCGCGACAAGGGCAAAACACGAGGGCAACAACAATGAGCCGCCATTTGGGATGCCTTCCACATAACACACACAACCACCCACCTTTATGCATATATGCAAGAGTAAGTGGGTGTGCCTCTGTGTGTGGGTGTGTGTGGGAAAACTATGCGACATAAAATGTTACGAGGATGGCGGATTGTCGAGTCACAGAGATGGCCGAGAGCTCTTTGAGGCAGGTTAACCCCTGGCAGGCAGGAGGCACCCCTGACTTCGGCGCCCATTAGCCAAAGTGAAATTAAGTACAGATCTTGCTACGAATTACTTACCATCTTTCAGCGAGATTGAGTTGCAGGTCCTTCAAATGCAGTTTATAACCTTTGAGCCCGACCTAATCTGCCCCAGAGAAAATCACTTAAATTTGCCAGCTAATTAGTAAAATGGAAAAGCTTATTATTCCGATTGCAAAACTTCTGCTCTCGTATGCTGCGTAAATCAAGAGCTGGAAAATGAATGAAAAGGGAAAACTTACCTGACGTTTTCGGTGAAATTTTCGCAATCGACACGAGATGAGAAATTGTGGAATTTGCAACCAGGACTACGCAGCGAACAACAACACAATCATCATCGGCATTAGCGAGAGTTCTTCACATCCTGAAATCCCCATCCATTTCGATCCGCATGCATAACAAAATCCATAATGTTTGCGCAATCAAACGAAGCCAAAAAAATTTAATCGAACTACGACAAAAGCAAAAAAACTTCCCAACAAAAGGCAAAAAAGGATTGGAAAAGCGAAAAAAATGAGTTGCGTGTGCTCTTTCTGTATTTGCATATACATTTGCATATGCCTGTGAACAGTGGTTCGGATTATACAATCTGGCTTTTTTTTGGGAAAATAGTTTAAATTTATTCTTTGGAAAAACTGACTTTAATTACATTTATTCGAATTAAGCTTTAAACTTTTATGTGGAATGGATTTAACTTAGGAACAACCTATTTTAGGTATGAATATATTAACAAAGCGACATCAACAAGTTGTAAAATAATACAAGATCATTTAAAAATATGTTTATTTTCAAAAAATGGTTTACTATGTTTTGCATAAACTTATGTTTCTGGCTTCCTAATTCCATTCAACCTCCCACTGTGGATACATTCTTGTTTGGGTTAGCAACCTACATGGGTTAGCATTGCAAATTTTCGCGACTTGACTAGAGCTTATTCAAATGATCTGAAGAGTGCTTTGGCCAGATAGCAGAGGAAATCGAGGAAACGAAAGGGTGAAGGGAAAGCTGGAGTGTAGGCTGCATTTCAACTCGAAAAGGCAGTTGGTAATTAGCCCAGTGCTTCAACAAATTTCAACGATTCTGGCAAAGTCTCCATTTAATTGTGGTTTTCTGGTTTTCCATTTAAAGCCAAGTTTCCGCTTCACTTTGCTCCAAAAAGTATGTAAGTAAACATATCACGATGCCACGCCTACTTTCTGCCTAGGCACACTCCATTTGCGCGGTAATAGTTATTTGCGGACAGTAAAAGCGAAAAGAACATAAAACAATTATAGTCCCTGCGCTGCAGCGCATAAAAAGGAGCAGGGCAAAAACCTTTGACAAATTTTTGTCGCTGCTGCGTGGCAAGAGTTTCGCACTTAAGCACAGTAGAAGTTCGCCAATTAAACATTTTCTTAAGTCCTAAAACATTTTTGAGTCCCAGCACTTTAACAATTAATATGAAATATATTAATATTTATGGTGAATCTATTGGGAATTATTATGATACACTATTGAGCTACATTACTATTTAGATTCAAGAGTGCACAGTTATGATGTCTAAACATGTGCTGCAATATATTATTAAGCCGCAAATTCATTGGTGTGCATTGACCAAATACTATAAACATGAATGCAAACTACAAACCAAGGTGGCGGAAACTAAATCGAGGCGCTACTGTACCATTTGAAGCCTTTTGTCACAGCAAACAACAAACTGACTTGCTAATGAAAAGTTTATTGCTCCGGGGCTATATGTACTTAGATCCCCAGCCATGGTCCGTCATGGCCCGTCATCTTCTGACGACGTCTCTCATGGCAGTGGAATGGATCCGGGTGCTCCTGCATATGCATACGATGGAGCAGCCTCCTTCAGCAGCTTCCCACTGTTGTCGTCTGTTTAGTGCTAATATTATTTACACCAAAGTAGACCGAGTGGGAGGCAAATGACAAAGCGACGTAGACGCATAAGCACTTTATGTGAATGACGCCCCCAGGCATAAACTAGAATTATAACGCACACACACACACACACACACTCGGCGAGATGTGACGGAGCCTGGAAACAAAGGACTCCCCCACTCCTCGCCGCAAAGTATGCAACAACATTTTGTGTAACTATATTTTAGAGGCAAGCCAAACAAAACAGCAACAGTCGCTGGCGGCGTCAAATGAGCATGGGCATGGCCCAAAGCCAGCCAAAAGAAGCCAAAGGGGTATATTCATGGATTGCCAGTGTATAAAAGCGTCTTATTTGTACGTTTTCTTTGGGCCGACTGAGCTGGCTTTTTCACATTCCACGACGTGTTTGCCCAGTAAACCTGGAAAAGTCATTAGAGACGTTTCAATTATGTAAAGAGAAAAGGGAATAATACATTTCATGATAGGCACACTTGGGAAAATGTAGATAATATCAAACTTGTTTTAAGGAATAATAATAATGATAATGAATAATTGTAGGAATGTCCTTAAACTTACAGCCAATATTTTCAATTTTCCCTTGTTCCTAAAACATACTGAAGTAATAATAAAATTGGATGATCGGAATATATATTTAACATTATCACATTTTACGAGTTAAACATGCAGCAAATCCGCAAGCAATCTTCCTCGCATTATCAGATAATCCCCAGTGATCTCACTTTATAAACCGCCTCCCCATTTTTGTTCCTCCAGAATAACCTTTGCCCCATAAATCGCGCATCTCTAACAAACACAGCCCGGTTTGCTGCCCTGTTCAGGTATTTTACGAGCTTTATATTGATAAACAATAAAACCACCCATCGCAATTCACACACACACACACGCATGTGTATGTGAAGTAAATCCGGAACTTCCCCTTTGCCACGCCCCGGCACACTTGCTTTTATAAATTTTTATTTTAATTTTATTTATTTTGTTTGGCATGGCTTTTATGTATTTATGGGGCAGCATGCGAATGCAAATTGAAAAGGAACATGAGCAGCGACACGTAGATGCCTCAGCGAAAAATGATTACGGGCATTTGTATTTTCCTCTCATTTTATACTTTTTATACGGCAATAAATAATTTTATTATGTTCCGAGACCAATAAACACATTTGAGGCAAACAAATAATCGAAAACATGCAGATGCAAGGCGCTGCCAGCCAGATCCGCATATAAATCAGGGATATGCAAGGGGGTCCTTTCTCGGAACTTCAGCTCTTTGATTGTTCCAAAAACGCAAATACTCTAACATTATACATTCTTCAAACTTCAGTAATTTTGCACTCGATTTCAAACCTTGAATGCCGAAATAACATAATAGTTGCTGAAATTGAGACTTTTTCAAGAACTTTATTATAACTAGATTATGGCCAAATTAAAGATGGTAAGTTCCTGATGTAAAACTTCGCTAAAGAGCATTTCCAGTTCGTCCTCACTCCTTACTACCCACTCAATCTCTTCGCTCCCATTGACATTAGGAAATGAGTTTAGCAATACTTTAGCAATTTTCACAGGCTCTCAAAAGCAGACGAGACTTTCACAATGTGGGAGGTGCCTGTGGGCGGTGGGTAAGGGGTGAGGGGGAGGCTACTTAGCCACGCCCCCTCCGCCTGCTTTACGCTTACATACATGCCAGGCTGTAAGGCTGGAAAATCCACAAAACCCTGTTAGCTTAAGCTCATTTGGTAACTGGGGAGTGGAACGGGGTTGTGGGGCTCGTTCCCCGAGAATGGGACAGACTTTCCTCTTATGGCAGTACAAATGATATGCGTATTTAAATGGAATGGCAGTTGCTTTTCCGAAAGGGGAGCACACGAAAACGCCAAGTAAAATCACACTCAAAGTCAAAGTGGTGAGGTGATTCAAAGGAAGAGGCTCTGGAAGTGAAAAGAAGAAAATGCTTAGAATAAATGGCAGTCAAAAGAATTGTCGAACCAATGGGATGATTGAGGCTTAATTTGCCTACACTTGTAATCGGTTATTACCTTTCAAGGATAACTGACATATGGGTATTTCATCGAAGAATATTAAAATCCAATCAATGTTTTGGTTAATTTATACTACATCTATTTAAAAATATGTATAATAATCTTCACGACTGAGATTAGTAACAAGTTATTAGTTATATCTCCCTATAAATGACCAACCGTCTTTTTTTAAAGTCTTGGTTAATTGGAAACTATAAAACTCTTGTTAGCAAGAGTCGTGTTCACGTCTATTATTACTTGCATCTGCCTATAAATGACCAACCATTTACCCCCAGGAGCCTCGGCCCTTTTTGCATTTTTCCATAAGCCTGGACATGGGTTACTTTTGCATTTCTTTTGCGGCAGCCAGGCTCCTAGAACACTCTCCATCACTGCTCTCCATCGCTGCTCCAAAATGGTAGACACTTTTTGGCCATAAAACATAAATCTGCAGTACTACAACACAACGGCAACGAAAAGGGCAAAACAAACGAAAAAGGCAGCAAAGTGCACTATAAGTTCAAGAGCTCACAACTGGCTGGATATATATATCCGTGTACGTATATCTGGGGGCCCGCCCATTTCTTCTCCAGTATAATGATGCCAAGTTATGTTTCCATGTGTTCTGTTTTGTTTGCTTGCCGAACAATTTTTTCTCGTTCAGTGTTTGCCAGCGTCGGCCGATAGTCATAAATGCCTGTGCAATGAGAAATTGTTGTATCTACGAATGCGAAGGGTATTTTCCGGTTCACACCTACATCGAAACCTAGTAACCCCTTATAATTAGTCAAACATTTCTGCTCGGCCTAGTGCGAACCTTCTATACATACAACTGTATGGCTTCACTTTGAAAAAGGGAAATATTTGGCTGTCAATGCCTTAAAGTTGACATCAATGAACATGAACTATTTAATACTACTTCAGCTGCTATAATAATTGTTTCGCTTTGGGAAGGAATGTAGAAAACTTAGGAGTAGCGTATTTTCCCATCGATTTCAATCGCTAAACGAATTTCTCATCCTCGGCCAGCTGCAAGTTCAGTTACCCGCATTCAGTTGGCTCTTGGCGAGTGGGCCATAAAACACAAGCCGGTGGAGAAGACGCGAAAAAGATGGGAGCTCGACTAATAATTTTGGGCGTTTTTCCCTCGTTTTTTCCTTTTTTGGTTTTTTGATTTTTTTTACCGGTTTACCCGGAGGCCACGCCCACCCAATTTTATCGTTCGCCTCGGCATAAACTAAAAATTGAAAAAATTGAGCCCCGCAAAACGGCAAATGTGAAATAAAACGGATGG
The DNA here is from genome assembly GCF_016746235.2 of Drosophila teissieri. Classification (NCBI taxonomy): domain Eukaryota; kingdom Metazoa; phylum Arthropoda; class Insecta; order Diptera; family Drosophilidae; genus Drosophila; species Drosophila teissieri. The sequence goes on from NC_053030.1 coordinate 7,102,793, forward strand.
CAGTGGGAAAGTCCGGAAAACTGCCAAGAGATTTTTGCCGCCGTAATGATAATTCTGGTGGCTTTAGTTGCTCTTTCTCGTTTTTTGTTGCTGTTGCTGTGGACGTCGCCACAACAGCCGCAAAAGCCGCAGACAAGCGATGGAGAAGGGGAAGGGGGGCGCCGGCTATCATGCATTTTGGTTTATAAATTCAGTTTTGGTCTGCAAGCGTTCAGCCGGAAAATGCGAGAATTCCGGCCAAGCAGACCAGAGGAAATGGACAACGCACATTGTTTGCGCTCATTTCTCGCACAAAAATTCAATCTTAAGTTGCTGCTGGTGAACTTGTACTTATTCCATCTTACAATTCTTTGGCCCAAACATTCTGTTTAGACTGTTTTTTGCTGTTGCCATCGCACACCGGCAGTCTGTCAGTCTGCTTTCAGCCAATTTTAATTGGCCTTGTCTACTCTGTTGTGTGCTGTTGTGTACTTTCAAAATGTTTACTTTAAATTAAATAATTAATTTGCAAAAGTCAAACAAGTGGTTTGCTTATATTTGCCATGGACTTTACTTTGTGAATTTCAGTTAATTAGTCTGCGCTTCCACTGCTTTGATTTTAAATTGGCTAAACGTCCGTTAAAAGTATGTGTACTCAGGATCCCATTAATTAGGTGTCAACAACAACACCTTTCGCCATAATAGAGTTTTACATTTCAATAAATTGGTTCAAAAAAGAAAAGTTATCTATAGATATTAGTGTAAAATATAATAAAAAATATTTAAAGTAATTAAATTTGCAAGGAAATTCAAAAAGAATTACTCAGTCAGTGAACCCTGTTTTCTTTGACTTTAACAGAAATATTTATGTTATCTGAAACTAAAAGAACGTGAAGAACAGAGAATTCCTGCTCCTCCTTAGTTGCTAGTTACATCACGATAAAAAGAACTCCTTCCCATTTACAAGTACACTTTTTCTTTATTTCCAGAAGTCGCACGAGTGGCGCGGAAAATTCTGTTCACGCCGTTCAATTATGGCGCTAATATGCACTTGACAATGTAATGACATTTATTGAGCGGCATTGGCATTCCCTCCTCGGTTGTCAGAGGGGGCAAAAGTTGGGAGAGGAGTGCGAATGGGAATCTTTGGCGGACTGATTGAAAGTGTCAGAGTCGAGAATTCGGATTCGGATTCAGCAGCCAGACATTTGTCGCAATGTGAAAGAATTCCTTACATGGCGCCCTCCAGGCCTGAATAGCGTTAATTTCATGTTGCTGACAAGGCTTATTGACAGGAAATCGCTGGCTGCTGTGGTTGGGCTTGGTGGCTGGGCGGCATTCGGGTGCGGTGCTTTCCTGGTGCTTTCCGGGTGATTTTGGCCCAATCCGGCAATATTTGTCAACGGGCCACAAAAGCGCGACATTTATTAATCAAGCTGGGGAAGATTGCAGCGCCCTGGGCTCGTCTAATCAAACCATTTCCACATTTGCGCGCTGTTTCCCTTGCAGCGTATGCAATTAGGAGCCGTCCTTTGAATCGGCGGCCCAAAGTTATTATTTGTCAATATGAGTGCAAACAGTCACAGTCAAGCTTCAACTAAGCTTGAAATTAAAAAATAACATGCATTTGTAGGAACTCTGTGCCAGTGTCATGTGAAATTCAGAAATCAGAGTAGTGGCGTAAATAGGGGCTTTAATATGGTTGTGATCCACTCAACCCCAAAAGTTATTCAACAGATGCTTAATATTGATTGCTCATTATTCCGGTATATTAGGTTAGTTAGGAAGTATATATGTATATATAGTCATTTCAGTCCGTCCGTCTGCTTCTCCGTATGAATGCCGTGATTTCAGGAACTTTAAATCCTAAAAAGTGAGTACAGAGCATGCAGATTGTAGGGACGTAGACGGCCAAAGTAGGTAACCACTTTTGATTTTTTTTAATTGTATTTATATTTTTATATTATTTTGAGATATGCAAAGTACATCGTACAGCTGTTAGTTCTACAAGAGCGTTCTCCTTCCCTTGCTGCAAATTGTTTTAATTTCCATAAATGTTGATACATCAGATAATATTAAGCGATACACCTCCCTGGGCCAACAAATATTTATTATAAACATCCCAACAGAATAATGCCCATCAAGTGCAACAGCTACATTGACGTTTTGAAAGCATTTTGAACTATGACAACGGCAGTCGGCACTCCGCCTGCCATGTCAACGGTCTTTTATGTTGTTGTTCTCTGCAGTCGGAAAAAATGGAAAAATATTTACGCATAAATTAGGTAAATTAGGCGTAAAACAGATAAATCTCTATGGACAAAAAAAGCAGTAAGTACAAAATCAGATACAACTAATTGAAATATTTTTTATATGTCATATATATTTGAATTTCACTAAGTTAAATGTTCTTCCTAAATACTTTAAAGAGTTTTACAATTTTGTTGTTTCTTTTACAGTTAGGTTGCCCTCGTTGCCTAGGTTGCAAAATGGAAAGTATAATTTTGCAAGTGTTTGGCGAATGTATTTGCTTGTTTTCCCGGGAATTTCCGCGTGGGCGAGACGCGATAAGTGAAATCAGAAACGCTTGCGGCGACAAGCAAAACACGAACTACAAATTGTTAAACACAAATCGCAGTGCCATTGTGTCATTGCGCCATTGTGTAGTCGCCTGTTTGGGTTATTTGGTGTTTTGGCCGTTCCGGGTTGTATTAGGTGTTGGCCCGCCCAAATGTGCAAGTGTCGGCCTGATAACAAACTGGAACAGTTCGGTGACAAGGCCGAGGGAAAATGCGTGGCGACAGGTGCGGCAGGTGGCTGAATTACGATAAGGAAGGAACACTCTGGTGGTAATGCGCAGGTGGCTGGAAGGATTTGCGGGGGATTGCATAACTTTGACATTGAACGGGGTGCGTGGGGTGTTGTTTGTGTGCAACGGCTAATAGAGGATTTAATGCCAGCCAATTGGCTTCTGTTGCAGTGAATTATTGAGTGGAGGTTTCATATCCTGACCACAGTTGTTGAAAACCCGAAAACTTTGTGTTTCCAGACATCTGAACTTCTAATCCTAGCAGATTTAAAAATATGTTCGCTTTTACCAAGTTAAATGAAATATATATTTATATAGAAATATTATATTAAAATTTACTTAATTACTTGACTGCATTCCAATCCGCTGTGTCAAAACTAATTAAGTTCGTAAAACGCTGGACAAACTTTTAGAGCAACTTAACTTGGACATGCATTTACACTTGATTGCACAGCCATGGCCTAATCTTCAGCACGGGGACCAAAGTGCCTGGCTGGGTAAATGGGAAAATCTATCGGACAATTGAGTGCTTTCCTCGCTAAAGAAAACATATGCCCTGCCGGAGTGTCAGGAGCAGGAGCAGGAGCAGGAGCCGGAGCACCGCTGTCCACATTATCCGCTCCGCTCCTTGATCTCCATTGAATGATGTCTGCGTGTCACACTTTTGCCCGAAGTGCAATTACCTACTTGTGTCACGTGCAATTTCCAAGGAGTGCCGATCCGGGGCGGGGCGGATGTTGCCTGGGGGCGTGGCAGCCCACCCCGTTCATGGGTATGCACATAAATAGTGAGTGCATCAAAGTCAGGGCGGTATTGCATGGCTGCTGCTGATTAGGGCACTGAGGCAGTTTGGCTGCGATTCGAGGCGGCACCAACAACGGCAACAGCAATTGCAGCAAGCATCAGCAGCAGGGCTATTGTCGAAATATCAGGACGAAGTCAAGCAAATACACCGATAAAAAGAGGCAGCTCTCCAAAAACCCAAGGAAAACTAGTAGTAAAACTAAAATTTAAAATGAAATTAAATCGATCGTGCTGACATACCCCATCAAAATTAAGATTGATACTTGCATTCAATAAAAATACAAGTATTTTTTATTGTTTTTCGCATTCTCTTATTCAATTGCGCGTATAGAGGCTTATTTTAATTATTTGTCGTATATCTTTATTAAGAGATACATCAAATATCCTAGCGGAACAAGCAGAGCTTGCCACCATTGCAGTGCATTGGCAGGAGAGCGATCCTGTCACTTTCCCTCCTCGTTTGGCCCCATGACGTGCCAATTGAGTGGCCACCAAATGCCATTCCTTCGTGCTCCTTACTGCCCCGGCTCCTCCATCGTCCCTGTCAGCCGCAGGACCTCCTTTCAGCCCCGCCGCAGTCCTCCTCACTTCATTCCTTCGCCCGTTTCGTGGCTTAAATCACGTTAAGATTTCCAGCGCTGCGACTTGGCATGTTTGCTTCTGCCTGGCCGTCCACATTGCATCTGCGAAATGCAAACTACAAATGTTCTCTGCATGTCCTCCTCCCAAGCGCCCACCACCCACTCCACCGCCCACTTCACTTTTAAGGGGCGTGTCGTCAGGCGAATGTGACAAAGATTTCAGCTTCTGCTCCAAATGCTTCTGCTCCAAATGTCGGTGTGTTGTGGAACAACGAGATGAACAACAAGGTGGGCGTACATAACGATCATTATAATGATGTGTGCATATTCAGAAGATTAATTATCAAGGATAAAGGACATTCAAGTATGTGGTATTAAGGACTCTTTAAATTAAACTTTAGCTTATTTGTAGCTGTTGATTTCTACTTAAAACCCCAATAAATTTGATAGTTATTGCGCTGTGGCCAGTATTGTAACTGTATAGTTCTGTTTTGGATGGTTCATCAACTAACTTTGGGAATATACGTATCATATTAGTTTAGAAGAAAGGAGGGCTCACATCCGCTCCAAATCCTATTGCGGCACCCTCGTAGAACCATGATGGTCCTCCATTCAACCATGTGCATCCTGCCAGAGCAATTTTCGACTCTGTTGTATCCGCACGATTCCTGCCATAAACCATAAACCATAAACCACTCGAAGCTCCAATATCTGCACTCAAACAGTGCAGCCTGCCGTCCGAATTGAAAACGTGCGGCCCTTTTATAATAGTCAGATTTCCTTCCGGGCCCACGACAATAATATTTACGGTTTTTCGCCTAAATTCCAATTAAGAATGGAAGGCTTTAAGTGCCCACGCCTTTCAGCAGGGACCTGTTTCTACCGCAGTATCCTGGCTTGTCAGCGTGTACAAAAAAAAAGAAAAAAGGACGAAAAACAATATTCCAGCGATTTGAGCGCATCTAAAAAATGGCTAGGCCACCTTCGCATGTGTTGGCCACTGCCGAGCAATTAGAGTTCTACAGCGGCTGACCGCTGGAAATGCAACACGGGATAAAAAGAAATGCACATCCGGAAATAGCGCTGGGAAAAAAGCGGAAAAACGGAGCAAAACAGCATGAATGAAAGGAAAAATGCACAGCAAAGTAGAAAATCGCACAATCAAAACGAAACTGCTGACCAGCATCGATCTCTGACGACGACGAATCGGAATCGAAATCGGAACGGCAATGGCAATGGGAATGGGAATCGGAACGGGCAGTGGGGTAAAGATACACTGCGAGAAATACAACGGGACAATCAGTGCGTTATTTATGTTGGGGTTTTTGATAATATAGTCGCCTACTTTTAGACAGCTTCATTAGAGCTTTCCTAGCTTTTGATTGAATTTAATGATTGATAGTTAAAATAAATGAAAATTGGCAAGAGAAAAACAATATTATCTATTTATATTTTCCACTGTGCAACGGAATGGCAACCGATTTGAGAGCGCTGCTGGCCATTAAAGTGTGGATGTTGTCGCCATCGGGAGATGGAAAACGGGAATCCGTAAAGGAGGCAGGGCAAGGAGCTCTCGGGTGAAACCCGCAGCCGCAGAGTCACCGACATGGTAAAAATTCATGTTTACCAATGTGTCCTTCGAACAGTTCGATGTGTGTGTGAGAGTGTGCTAGTGTGTGTGTGTTGTCCTTCTAACTTGTGGTGCGTTGTCCTATTTACGTTGTCGTACTTCATGCATTTCAATCACCAAGCACAACACAATTTAAATATGCTGATTGGGTGGCTGAAATTTCGGTTCGGCTTTCGCCAGCCTCGCCAGGGACATTGTTTTGAACCCCATTTAATGGGGCCGTGTCCGTCTTTAATTGGCTTTGTTCATCTTTTTGTGGTACTCAATACCCCCATTGGCTACCGTGTTGGCGGTTTCCATAAATTCTGTTTATTGATGGGCCGCACCGAGTCACCGCATGCGACATGGCTTAGCTGAAAATAATTAATTTAATTTCGGTATCGGGATCGGGCTTTTTGGTTTAAGCTTCCGTGCACACTGTTGACATGCGAAATGGCTTCTTTATAATTGGTTTATTTCGCAACGCTGACCGGGATGTTCCCCCGTTGGTTTTGCGCCGAATTGGTGCTTGAAATGTGAGCGGAAAATATAAATACGGACGTGCTGAAAGTGTTTTCAAGATGGCTCAGTTTATTGCATAGGCAGCATAGTTTCAAAAATGTATTTCCATGCATTTAATGGCTGATTTAAGCATACTCATTAAACACAACTTTGAGGATATATGTATATACCTGTTACTCATCTTAATAAAACAACATATTAGAAAGCTATCTGTTTCAATCAATGTTAGAGAAAGAAAGACTTATTTAAGGTGATCCCACGAAGTCCATTAAATCCGAAAACATTGAGCTTGCTCTCCATTGCATTGGAGAATGATCCGAATACACACCTCTGATTTCCCCAGACAATTGAAAAACGGGTTGGCCATTGGTGGATGGTGGAAAATTCGGCGGAGGCGTCGCCGAGCTAATCTGCTCGCTGTCAAAAGTCATTGAAACAATTCGAAATGACAACAAATATGGAAGTCGCGCAGAGATACAAAGCAAACACCTACACACACACACACATACACTTGTTTGTAGTGGGGGAAATCTGCCAGGGGGCGGAGCTGAGGAGGAGATGGGAAAAACTTGGGTTGAACGAGAAGCGAAAACTGCTGACAGTTGCATAAACAATAAAGGCAGACCCCCAAAAAGCGAACTCAGCCAGCGAAACGATCCAGCGAATGCGGTCAACATCAAAAGGAGCATAAAAAAATGAAACTAAAGGAAAGGGGTGGATAAGCGGAAGAAGGGACCATCGAAAGGAAAGCAAAACGAAACTAGAACTATTACTGCCACTGCCACTGCAACACACATGCAACGTGTGGCAAGTCTGGAACTGGCTCCAAAACACCCAAAACCCATTGCCCACCACCCATCGCCCACCCTCATCTCCATGACGGCTAGAACAACAATGTGACATTTTTTCCACTTTGACGACAATTTCCCTCGCGGCACAAACGGCAGCAGCAAAAGCAAAAGCAACAGTAGCTAGTTGTAGCTGGTGCCACGCCATTGCCATCGCCATCGCCAGTGCCGAATCTAAAGCTAGATGGCAATGGAACTTAAGGATGCAACGGGAGTGCAGAGTCCTGAAAACAAAAAGGGAATTCCTGATCAATGGGTCGCAGTTTTGAATGCTCTTTAGTGGCTGAAATACGGAGCTACGGGTAAACTACACTCCAACGATCAGGTGTTAAAAAACATGGCAATGCTATAATGTACAAATGAATTTCAAATCTAATTATTAAAATTTTTAGATTAAAAAACAATATTTATATTTAAATTACCATTGGTACTATTTGCTCATACATGTATTTGCGGTGAAGAAGTGCCGAATTATTGCCTATTCAATAGTCAGGACAACCCATTTGGCAGAGCACTGCAGAGGAAAGTGCAAAGATACAGCGGATGTGTATTCACATTCACACGCAATGGCGCTCGGCAAGAAGGATGTGCAAGGAGATCTTGCAGCAGGACGGCAGGACTCGCTGTGGTTCTTCAGCACTGCCGCCTGCCTTCGTCCGTGGATCACAAAAGCACGAAATTGATTGTGTAAATAAGAAAACGAAATTGTCGTTAGTTTACGTTTTCCGCTGACAAGCTTTTGAAACTGGCCAGAACCGAGGACCCACGACTGTGGAAGGGGAAGACGGAAAGGGGAAAAGCGAGTGGGAATGCAGTAGCAAATAAAAGGAGATGATGCAGAGTCCAAATGGCGTTGAGATAGACAAAGAGTGCGACGAAATTAAAAATGGAATTTACTCGTTAGTCGCATTTCCAGTTTATTGCCAACTGACTTTGATGCGAAGAATTATCGGTGAAAAATTGATAGCTGCAGCTCGGAAAGGAATCCGATTGCGATTGCCAGCGAATAGAGTGAAAAATTTTACAAGCAGCGACAATTGGCAGACAGAGTGCATCAATAAGTCAGATACGAGTATGTACATAATCTGAAATGCATGGTAAAGCGAATGCTTTATGAGGACAGCATTCGATCCTCGACATTGACTCCCACATTAAACTAAGGCTGGAAATGCAAAAGTTTAATAGAGATAACAGAAAATACTGTAGAAATAAAAACATAACAACACAGGAAAGTATTTTAAAAATGTACAATTATTTTAAAACATTTGTTAAGAAATACTTTAGTTTTACTTTCTACAGTTTATTGAGCCCATTATTAGACCATCGATCTTGGCCACAACTTAAAAGAGCATTGTAATTGATTAGAGAAACTTTTTTAAAAACTAGAAAGTGGTTACTTTGAAAAGCATGAAAACATGGGGAAATGGGGAGTAAATAATTTATCTATCCTTGCCCTGTCTTCTGCGTTTATCTTTGAACCCATTTTGAATAGACTATCGGTCAGTTCGCTTTTGAATCGCTTTCGGGTTCCCATCGTCATGTAGTTGTCGACTTTGTTGGAATCCCAGACGAATATACACGGTGTCGTTTAGCAAAACTAAAATTATCACTGGGGAAAAGATTGCGAACATTTTAAAATGTGTAATATGTTGGATAACTATCCCTAAAATTAGGCATATCATCCTATATACATATATACCAGTCAATTTTATGATGCTTATACTGCTTTATACTGATGCATAATTTTTTGATCTAACATTTTTGGTCTATTTCAAACAAGGCTCTTCTGTAAACGAAGTACATTTTTCATTAATAATAATAATAATAATAAAAATAATAATATTATTAATATTAATAATATATTTTCCAAATCGAGTTTTACTTTTTCTTTATATGCTCCCATGTGCATATCCATGTCGATTCCCTTTCGACGCCACCAATTTCCGGCACCCCCTCAAAGATGCCTTTGTAGCTTTTCCTAGGGCTTTCCACACCCCCAGGACATGGCTAGGGCTACTTATGCCCGCCTCTACCTTCCAAATTGAATGAAAGCACATTTTGATTGAAAAGGAAATTTACGGTGAACTTATACAGACACAGACGGGAGCCGCAACAGTTCGCAGGTCCTGGGGCATGTCCTGCATGGCTGCTTTAACATCCAATGTAGCGTTGCCCTTCGTGGCTCCCGGCGGATTTATCAGTCAATTTTAGAAAATTAGTTAACGGGTTTGCCGGAAACTTTTCTTTTTTGCACGCCAACTTGGCCAACAAGTTCACTTCGCCCACCAAAAAATTTAAGGCTCAGTGTCCACGAAAAGGGGAAAACGGGGGCAGGGATTTCTTTGGTTTCGTTCCACAGAAAGGGAAACCTCCAGCGTTTGAAGTTGATGCCTGAAATTAATTTACGGTTGGTCAGGGGAAAGTTTGATAATTAACCTCAACGTGCACTGAATAGCGTGTAACCCAAATCTAGGCTCAATAGCAAAGAAAAACAAATTTATTTTCTAAGATCTAAGAACTTTATTTCACATGGATAAGAATAGGTATTTTGCGATTATGAAATACATAGTGCGTTTAACCTATATCTACTGTATAGACAAAAATTACTGTAATCACTACATTAATAATAATGCATATAAGAATCCTTTTATTTGGATACACATATTTCTACTTGCTGTGCATATGTATATGTTCAACAAATTGTTATAATGCGAGAAATCAAACTACAATTCTGTTACTTTTGTGCCCTCTGTGCCCTGAAACCATTACGTAACATATAAAAGTAACTTGAAAATCATCGCTTGCGTCCTATATTGTTTTGGTAATTTGTTTACGGTAATAGTTTATATTTTAGGTACATCTTGACATTTCTGACACATAAAATGTATATGAAATATATATTTTCCTTTGTTAATTGATACCGTACAAAGCACATTCATTGAGTTATATTTGGCCATGTTTGAAACTATTGGTGATTTATTGTGACCCTCTGTTTCGACTCCCTATCCTTCTTAAAACGTATCCCTGCAAGTTCCCTTATGTCAATAAACTTTTGGTTAGTAAATCGCCAAATGCGTGTTATACATTATTTATATGATATACTTGTGCAGCTATATTCACAATAATAGGAGTGGCTTTTATATAAAAAAGGACCATTACTATTTTCATAATGCTTGTTATTTTAAAAACGGGTTCCTAATTTTCACACTCTGTATTTTGTTAATACGTTTTAATTTTGATGTACCAATATAGACGTTAGAGTGTAAAAATATTATTTTCAATTTTAAAGAGTTATTTGCAAAAGCTCGATCGGAGAAAACGAAACTTTAAATATGTTTTCTTCCGATCGTTGAAGCGTTATAGATATACTATATATATGTATTTATACAGAATATATATATAATTTATTTTGAATTAAGTGATTCTATCGCTTTACAGAATCTTGTAATGTTAATAACATGTTAGTAACATGTAACGCAAAAAGGGTTCGAAAATTCACTTCATTCACATTTCTACACGCATCCAAGTCACCAACCATCAGTGTCTCTTATGAGACACAATCCAACAGGATATTTTGGTATTTTAATCGACTAGAACCGAGTACACACACATCCTTTGAAACTAGGATGGCATCGGCGGAAATACTGGAAAAATACCTTTACAACAATACAAAACCCTAGTTCTTTGAACTTTTGGCTGCTGTGGCCAAGTTGTTTGCCGGTTCTTGCAGGGGAACCCATTGAGCCGTAGCATTTTTGGCGCGAAAAACTTCTTCAAAAAATATCTTTTCCTCGGTGCGTACTTCGGGAGAGTTTCCAATGAGAGTTCGTCCTAAAATTTCACTTGATCCTGCAATACACATAAAAAGAATGATTATTTCTACAAAAATTACAACGTATATGATATTATTATTGCATTTTTCTTTAAAATTGTCTCCTGGAACTATTAAGGAATACACAAGAGTTGAAAATTTACCAACACAAATTCTACAATGATAACAAGTTTAAGTTTCAAGAAATTTTAATCTAATTTCGATAAACTTCTTTCGAGAGACGTTTAAAGTGTTTATTTGAAAAGCAATCCAATAACAGCCAGAAAAGGAAGTTAATTCAATAATAGTTCACTACTCACCCAATAGGCCATCGTGGACGACGGCGAATTCCAGTACACAGTTCTTTAGAGTCTCCTTGGCCACGTCGAAAGCAAGAGCCTCATTGTAGACGGGGTTCAGGGTGCCCCTTTGGACACCCGTCTTGCGCTTCTTTATCTTTTTGCCACCGGGACCGAGGAGGGTTACCTTCACATACGGATCCGAGGAGTTGCGGGCATCGTCGACAATCCGCAGATTTCGTGCCTTGATCAGGACGACCATCAAACGCTCCGCTGAGGGCAAATAGGCCAGGGACACCATTATGTCCCCCAGATCCACTTTCATATCTTGGGCCGAGGCAGAACTAAGAGGAGTCCACAGTTTCAACTGCTCACTGAGATCCAGGTTGGCCAAATGCAGCTTACTTCCTCCGATGCAAACGTGCCGGGAATATGCGTCAAAGTCGTACAGTAAAATTTCCACAGTGCGTTTGTCAATTACTCCGGCTGTTACCTCAAAAACGAACTGCTCGTCGAACACTGAGAGGATATTATTTTGGATATTAACGTAAAATCCCAGTACAAATATTCAAAGCTATTCACCTGGATTCAGGGTCCTCTTGTGTATACGCGTCTGCCAAAAGTTCTTTTTATCCGGCAGCAAGCGGACTTTGGCATAAGGGTCGGCAGTTCCACTGAACTGCCTCGGTTGCAGGTTCTGGGCCTCCAGTAGCCGAACATTTAGCAAACCTCCAACTGGATCGTAGCCGATGCTCACGTGCAAATTACCCCGAACTTCGTTGACTGAAACTGGGTTGAGGGTCTTCGGCTGCGAGTGCTACCAGATAATAGAAAATAAAATACATATTTCCAAAATAAGAAAGCCGTCTTCACTCACACTCCTATACAAGGTCATGTCGATCTTGGTGTGATCCAGCTTGGCATTCATGGAGGACACTCTGGGCCGGCTGGGATGCATGGCCAGGACCACATGCTTCTCGGATCTGGCGATGGGCACCGAGGTGGTGGAGCAGTACGACAAGGTGTTGGACTTCAGGCTGCCGGTGGGTGATGTGGGTGTGGGCGGTGCGGACTCCTCGGTGGTGTTGGACACTTGTTGCTGGATGGCTGCCGTGGATGTGACGGAAGCCGGCACCCAGAAGGCCGGGTCATTGTCCTCGCTTTTCAGCGAGGTGGGGCTGATGTTGCCGGCATTTCCACTGCTGTATTTCCCACGCGGTGCCTCGTTTACGTTGTCCACATTGTAGCCTACGGCACCGGCAACCAAAGACTCCCTGTTAAGGCAACGAAAACAATCATTTAAAGGTTGGTACCACCAAGGGTGCCCCTACAACTCGAACTGAATCTGGAACAGCTTTTAAGCAGGTTTGCCATGAATTTTTGTTTTACAAACTGAATTATTCCCTTGGGTTTGAGAGAAAAATAAATTAAATTAAAAAGAAACGAAGGGAATGCGTTGTTCGTATACGCTCACATTGAGATGGAGCTCTTTAATATTATTTGTATTTATTATATTATTTTTTTTTAGAGACACCCACCTCTGCTGATCGTCATCCTTTTCGTTCGCGGACTCCAGGAGATTCTGTTCGAACCAGTTCAGGCGATAGCGTTTGGAGCAGGTGGTATAGAGGGCCGCTCCAACAGCGGAAACAACGAGGAATGACACAGAGGCATAAACGCCAATTTGGGCCAGTGAAATGTCCTCCTCACGTATGACAATGTCCATTTCTCCGGCTGAGAGTGAGTCTGGAAAAGAGAAGTAATGTGAAAGGATGCAGACACTCCTTACTCCCAAACACATGAGTAATGTGGTAATGTGGGTCAATTCCTCGGCCTGACCCCGCATCTATGTACATCTCTCCACCTGCCTAATGATACCCAATCTAGCCATAAAACATTCATTAGCAAGTCAGGACCTCGGGATGTGTGTCTCATAAATAAATCAAAGCTTGGGGCCCCACGTTCGACATTCATCTTCTCCGCTCCCTGGCTTTGTGGGTTATTAATTGACCGGCTTAAGGTGGTGGTGTTTGTGGGGCATCGGCACCGCAGAATCCTGACCACCGGCACGTGCTCACTGCCACCCACACTGCCAGCTGCAAGGATCCACCAGGAGGCTAATTGAGGTGCCGTGCTTTGTCTTTCTCAGACCGCAACCACACAAAATTGCCATAAAGGCGACTCGGCCTCGGTTAGTTCGCAATTAGCCGAGCAAACTGCCAGGTGACCCTCATCCTCATCCCGAGAAGTCCTACAAAATCCGCCAAATTACACCCACACTTAAAACAAAAAACTGCCGTAGAATGTGCGTCGTTAAACCTCCTTTAACACTGCACAGTTTTGTAGTTGCGGCTCTTTTTAAAGGTATGTGATGATTAAAAGAAAATAAAACTGTTTATCCTTGTATTAATTAAAGTAAAGTTTTAGAAATGCGATCTTAAAATAACACTAAGTCAAAGGCTAATCTACCCATCTTTATGCATTTTGAATATAATTTCAACCGCTATTACTAACAAATTTCGAAATTACATTTAAAGGAAAGAAGTATTTTCATTAGGAAAAGGCACTATCTTGCATATTAAAATGTGAAAAGCTTAAAACAATTTTCTGTGTACAATTAATGTAAAGGGCGCAGAGAACTGCCGAGAAGATGAAGCGCGGTCTGTTGAAAAAGCAAAAATGTATAGCCGACTTGTTAATTAATTAGTATATTTATATTTGAAAGCCACCTTTGGATGAGTCCTGCGCCTCATTTCTTACCTCTGACCCTTTCCCTTCCCCAGCCACTCCGCTTTTTCTGGCCAATCTCTGCAAATTTACTTTTCGCTCATTATTTATTTACGTCTAACTTTTGTTTTGGGTCTACGGTTTCTTTTATGGCAATTGCATGAGGTGTGTATGCGGGTTCAATTCCCTGTTTCCCTCCTGCCATCTCTTAGTTTCTTGGAAAATCTGCGGGAAATGATTTATGTGCCCTTATGTGCAAATAAGTGAGTTGGGGTCCTAATGGGGCTGCTTGGAAAATTTATGAAATTAGTTTTAATTTAAACTTTGACAGTTGCGAAGATAAGCTGCAATGGCAAAAGACACAGCAGTAAATTAGGTGAAACTCGCGCAGTAGAATTAAAGCGCTTTGAGTAGACATTCCCAGTAAAATCAATTTCCCAGTCAATCGCCCCTAAATCCGCCGAGAAATATGGCAACATGCCAGCCTGCTGATATCACCTGCCGTTTTTTTAGGATAGGCGGCTCCTCGCTTTTGTAAATCACACATAACCCAATCAATGTCAAATTGAGCAGATCGCTCTGCCACACCCCACATCATCAGTCAGCCATTCAGTCAGTCAGTCAGTCGAGGTGTCCTTCTGCGCCGCCTGCGCGAGTGTCAGGATGTGAATGTCAGGTCATATCCTGACACTCGTATCCCGCTCAAAATGTACTACCCTTACTCTAAATGGCATGTGTAATATTGTAAAAAATATTTTTTAAAAAGTACAGAAATACAAATATATTGTCATAGTCTTACAGTCAGTCTAACTAACTCCACTTACTCCAAAGCAGAGTGTTAAAACAAACAATTATTTTCCAAATCCATTTTAATAGCTTATGCTGCCAAATTCTTTGAAAGGGTATTTTAAAAAATCTTTCCCAGGTTTCCTTTTTGGGCCCAGTATTTGCCCACATGCATCATTCACACGTGTGTGGGCCTGTGGGCATAGGGATTTATTGCTCCCGTCATAAATTTTAATACAGAAACCGCGCTTAGGCCCTTTTGGCCCTGTCTGGCTTGGTATTTGGCTGGCTTTGTAAATCATTTTGCGGCATAATCGGGCGCATTTTCACTTTTCGCTGGAACCGCTAGATAAGACCGCACTACTTCCGCCTGCGATTTTGTTTGCGTCGCAGCAAAGTCAAGGCCAGAAACGCGTCCCTCAAAGTCCCCTAATGTGTGGACCGAGCGACTAAAATTAAGTTTATCTAATCGATAAAACCAGCCGAATGGTTCATTGAATGCCTGGGAAAACGGTGGGTGTGCTGGCCAGCTCATTCCCGTGATTTCCCCCAGCTTTGGATGGCGATTTCATCATTCGCGCTAAAAAAAAAGTATAGATTAAGATGCCTTTCAACGGTAGAAACAGCAGAGCTCTTGAATTGCGCAATTATGGCAAATTATGCTCATTAGTCTAATGATGTGTTTTGTGACTCGAAAGCTCGAGGAATGGCCCCAGCTGCCAGTCCAAATCCACGCCCTGCTGTTTTTGCAAAGAATGTGGACAATTACAGCAGTCAGCAGGGCAAACACCCTATTATTCTGTTGCCAGGGAAGTTGGCTGGGGATGGGACTATTAGGTTGAAAAACTCTTTAAAGCAAAGAAAAAAGCGAGTCTTATTGCTTTGCAGTAAAAACAGCCTGATAGATTGCGCCTGTTCACGTGGCAAAATGTGTCTACAGAGCGGAAGTAACTTAGCTCACACACAGCAGCTCGTTTATAAGCTAAACAAGTTCCATTAAACTATCATTTCCCTTTGACTTCCGGAAGTACTTTGCCCTATCCTGTTATCCTTCCGGCCTTCCGTAGCCATTGTTTGGCTTATCCTGTCGTAGAGCATTGCGAAAACACTGGCCGGGTACTGGGTGCTCACCTGTCCCTGGCAACAGTAATTAGATTACGACATTGAATCCACGAGAATGCGCGTGTTGCTGATGTCCTGGATTGCACTAGACAAAGAGAGACCAGGACTAAACAATGGCAACTGCACACGGCACTCAGAGAAATATGGCAGCACGCAATCTGCCAACAAAACGAATAAGCTGCAACTAATTTACACAAATGTTCTATTTGAATTAATTAAAAAATATTAATAATTTGTGTATACCAACTGCCAGTTTTGTAGGCTATTCAATGCCAAATACAAGAAAGAAAAGTAATGTAAATATTTTACATAAGCCATGGAGCTATTTGCAATGTTATTTTGTAGCAACTTTCACTCTTTGTTATTGATTTTGTCGGCTTGTGTTTCATAAACTCTGCCCAGTTGCATAAGCAAGCTTATGAAGGCTCCTGCCGCCCTAGAATCCATTAGCTCGTGTCCTTCCTCACCTGCGTTGAAGTTTCATTTGGCTTCAACCCATCCAGTGCAGTTCACACACACAGTCCCTGGAGCAACAGATGAAAAACCTTCGGTTAGCATAAACAAGCAGCACAAGCTAAACTAATACACACGGCGCGAGGGCCACAGTGTCCTCCAGGATCCGGAGGTCCTGGCCGTCAGTAATCAGGCATCAGCAATTTGTAATACGCGCCAAATTGACACATTCGAGGCGCTAGTTTGTCCACATCGGCCACATCATTATCACCCCCGTTTGCCCCCCTTGAGTGCCCGTAGTATGTCGGCTTTTGTTATTCGAGTTGATTATCTGCCACCGATGGCATCGCGAGTCGTGGTCCTCAATGTCAATGGGATCGGCAGGGCAAATGGGAGGCTGACCCCAACGCCGTCTCTGCTAATTAGCCATCAATGAATATTTATAGCTTATGGCGGGGATAAAGGGGATGTACTATAAGCATAAAGGCATAAAATGATTAATAAACTTCTCAAGAAGAGAAAATATCTTGCTACTAGAAGGTTTTGTCTTTTGCAAAGTTTCGATTAGTGCAACTATGATTAGTATGCCTCGATTTGTAAACTAACCGAATTCCTAGTAGATATTTGTAAGAAATATTTGAGCCAAAGGTCACAGCACGTTGCTCAGAAATATATTTCGATGAAAACATCACATTCAATAAGTACAGACATTTTTAAAGTCAAAGATCAACTACAGATAGCATGTGTAAGTCATGCCAATCCTTTCACTGTCATTTGAAAACACGCCAAAGCCCTCTATGTGCGATAAAAGTGGAATAAGAGATCCCATTAAAATCAACAACCATATGTCACTTCGCCACAGGCCATTAAACCATGGGATCCGACCGGCGGGACACGGAAAATATTGAAATAAAAAATATAAGAGAGAAACTGGCGAAAGCAAGATAAACAGCAATTTAATAAAGTGACCCAAAGTTATGCGCCTCAAGTCCAAAGGCGGGAGCATAAAAACAAACAATAAAACGCTCATTAAAACGCTGAAAATGCCCAAGAAGTAAACAACGGAAAATGTTTACATGCGCTCTCGGGATGGCAAAAAAGAAAAATAAAAGAAAAACCATGTCCTGGCGAGGGCTACGGAAATAATAAGTGTGATATTAATACTCGTGTTTGGAACAAAGGGAAACCCGCACGGCTGGCTATGTGGGTACAAAGGAGCCAAGGGTGGCGGGTCACAGGCTAAAGAGCTGCCAATAACTCAACAAGTTAACAAACATGGCTGCCTGTGAGCTTCTTTATGGCCTCGTCAATTTTTCCTGTGGCTTCTGGCGACGTTTTTGCATTAAAAATGCATTAATCTTTGGACACGGGATAAATATTCATGGCCTCACGGCCAGGGATGTCTATAATAAATGCACTTCTTTAGTGCAGCCTGTTGACTGCCTGACACGCAATATCCCAGGCCCAGAATATATATGACGAAGGTCGCTCGATTCGGCTACGGAATGGAGGTCGAGGGTCACGGCCACAAGCGGGTGTTTCAAGGACATGGTTGTTGTGTTTGAGTGGCTGCCAGCGTGGCCAACACGGCCAACGTTTCTTGGCTGCTCCACCAGGTTAAACAGCCCGCGTCTGAGAAATTCCGAACGAAATACTCACTGTCTTTTCAAACGGAATACGGAAATACGACATTGAGAAAGGGATCCCGCACGTTTTACAAACGCTCTCCACTAATTAAATGAAAGTACCTTTGCTTTCAAAGGTTTTATCACGCCGAATGCGCATCGTGCTCCACGTGGCGTATACGCAATGCAATCTTTTTAATCAGCAATCATTTCTACCGCGATGAGTGTTTGAAAACAACTCTCGCTCAGCGAAAGGGAAACTCATTTTCCAACGCAAACAATGTTCTACAAATCTGATTTGGATCAAAGGATGTGACGTATTTTCTGATATCATATTACTTCTAATGCGATGCATTTAAGAGATTTTATTCAAGGCTTCTTTAAAATTTAAAAGGTGAAGCCATTTATTGCATAGAACGCCGAAAGTAATAAAATTTTTACATTTTACAATTTTAAGCAAATGGATTGAGTGTTTAATGTTTGAATTAAACTTTCTGAAAGTTACAATAATTGTGTATTGCCAACTCCTATGCGAATAACAACACATCGCACACTATCCTCAGTTTATGTTTCGTTGTTCAACTATTTCACTTAAAATATTTCTTTAGAAAGTCGAACAGAACTTTTCACAGGACGATTTGCAAAGAAAAAAACCCTAGCTCAACTTTTACAATAAAAGTTTGTCAGCTTACTCTTCCTTTTTCGTCTAGAAAATCAATTTACTGGTCCAACAAGTTCAAATTACATTCGCTGGACGAAACCATTGTTCAATACAGATTTCAGTCGACTTCAAAGCAAATACAACCCATTAAATATTGATGGCTTGTTTTCGTTTTCGAAACGTGACTTAACTATTTTAGCAAATTATACAGCGAATTCATATGTAAATTGAGTTCGCACTGATCAAACAGCTGTGTCAGCACTTACCCCTTGAATATTTGCAAGTCGGTGACGCAGAGCCGAATTATTGAAATTGCTGCATGCAATTTACCGCAACAATATGTTTACGAAATCCTTTTGACATCCAACGTGGCGTATGCTCAATTTGCTCTACGCAGAGTAACGCATACTGTGCGTGCTGTGTGTTGTTAACGAGTTTTCGTAGCAATTTCCTTATTAGCAGCTTTTATTAATTTGTAACTCAATAATCCCCTGCGCACACTGGTCAATTACATCAAATAAATGTTGCAAAGTAAGGAGATAACTGAAAACGGTTGAATTTTCCCCTTTTTTTTTGGTTCACGCGCCTCAACAACTTGGCCAGAGCGTTGCTGAAACTCGACTGTGTTGTTGTTCGCCAAAAATTACACGCAGTTACCCGATGTCATGTTCCATCACACTCACACTCTCGCACCCAAAACACAGATGGGCCGATGGTAACACCACACAAATGCAAATGGGAAACTTCGAGTCGCAACGGAAATGTCCTTTGCATTCCCAGTTTAAAAAAAACTATTGTTTGAAGCAAAATGTAATTTCTCACTTTCCACTCAAACATATATAGAGTAGAAGGTAATAATTAAATATGGGGCGCCCGTTTTAGCCAAAAAGTAATGCAACGACCGGAAGGAAAAGCCTTTCCTACACAAAAGCTTCCCAAAGAGCAACAGCTGGCCAATTTCGTAAAAAGCCCGCGAAATCCCAAGCGGTTAATATTTAGACCCTTCCCAAAAAGCTTGAAGCTTTCTAGAATTTCAGTTACTCCAGGCGTTGCCACCTATATCTTTAATATTTTTATTTGTAGCTGTCATATAATATTATTATCAGAATCATTGTACGTAAAACAAAAATATAAGCCTGTTTTTTTATATTATTTTATTTGCGTATTCATTGTATTTAGTATTAATGAATTGCAGTTATCCTTATCTTTTTGAATATGTGTATTGTTTCCTTTTCTCGTTTTGCAAAACCAATTTTGATTATGGTAAAAAAGAAAATAATACTAATAATATATATTTGTTGAACTTTGATAAAAGCTTATTATGGGAAAAAAAAACTTTAAATACAATATAAGAAGAAACAAATGAATGATCACCATTAATTCTGTCCGTGGACTTGAATTTTTTGGTTTTGAAACGTCCTAGTATTATTAAGCATGATCTAAGCATTTTTGCAAAAATCGTCAGACCTAAATTATAATCTATATATAATATTTCTAGACAAATTTGATAGCACTAGTCAATTATTCAAATGTTCTTGTCACAGAAAGATTCGCGTTTTCCGAAAAATGTACGCAAGCTCGCAAACACGCACATTTTGAATGATAACCTCTTACACCTGAATGAGATTATGGCTTTGCTAGCAATGTTAATCTCAGCCTTTTTTTAACGCTCGAAAGATATTTAATATGGTTATATCTAGTCTCTGTAAGCCTCAAAGTCAAAGTCAAGTGGTTTAACCCAGCTATAGAGCTCATTCAGCTACGACTTTGAATATTTTTGCGGTTTTAAGTCATTATTTAACGCAATGATGCTGATCTTAGCACTGAGATGCTGGCATATTAGATTTCCAAATCTTGTAGAAGCCACACATCAAGCTTGAACTCAATTGAAAATAATAAATGATCAATAATAAATAACAATAACAATAATAACAATAACAATTGAATCGTGACGTCTTAAAAGTTATTTCTTAAAAATGTTTTCCTATCGTTTTATTTCTTTGAATAATATTTATGTTATATACTGCGTAATTTGAAATATTTCATTAGCTTTGCAATATTTTCTATTTATACAATACAATGTACGGAATATATGAACTGCGTTCTGTCTGGAACTGAATAATGGGAAATTAAATAGTCTGAATAATTTCATCAGACCCTTAGTTTCGTAATAGTTATTGATTAAACATACTCACTCCATGTTAAATAAAAATCTTTACCATGGTTCAAATAGTTCAAAAGCGTGGCATCATTTTCAAATCCAATCCAATTTCAAGTTCAAAGTTGTAGAGAGCGATAATGGTGAAGTCATTATCTCTGTTCCCATTCAAGAATTTAGAACATTTAAACATTTAAAACGTCAGAGGCTTGACACAAATCTTGGATTTTTGGCGAATTAAAACGCATTTAAGTATTAAGTCGAATAACTGCAGGCTATTAACCCAAAATGTATTTTGATTGCCTTAATGACCGAAGATCAAACGGTTCGAGTAGATGTAATTGATTCGCCCGGAGCACGTTTGACTTGTGCCAATAAATCAAATGTAATGCTGATAAGCGCGTTAAGTGCCTCCCTTTTAATAATTGCTGGCCCATTAAATTCATAAGGTAACAAGTAATTAGCTCATTGAGCAACCCGATTTCAAGAGAAATGTATAAATTATGCTCGTCTTTACGAGCATATTCGGAAATTGACTCATATACTCGCACATGCGAGTGCCCACAAAACATTATTGCACAATCTCTTGATCTCAGTGCAATGCCTAGCCCTCCCGTGAACATGATTGCAAACGAGTTTGGACGTACATATATGTATTTATATATATAATACAGAAACCGATCTGAAAGAGCCTCGCTTCTCTGGACCCGAAGCCTTATCACCATGCTTTCGGTCGATCGATCGACTCACGTGTTGTCATTTATAAAACGATTACAATCCAAGGCATGAATGACACTCCAGCACCGGTGGCTGAACATGAAAGACACTCAAGACCCCAAGTGAAACTGGAATTGAAACCGACCAAGCAGAACTCAACTTGACTCGACTCCCGGCTGTCTGAAGTGATCGGGCGGCGTTACAAATCGTTGTATCAGATATTGGTAAAAGTGAAAGTAATTGCATACTTACAACATGTCATCCGCGTTGACGAACCTCTTGCAATCGCTGAGGATTGTGCCCTTGGGCCACGGAAAGTCCAGTAACCAGGTGGTGGTTGTGCCGAGCAAGAAGGAACGCCTAAAGCTGGAAGATCTTCCGGAGATCAGTTTGGAGGAGGTGGCCCAGCACGACAGCTTCGACGACTGCTGGGTTGTGATCTACGACAGAGTCTACGATGTGACGCACTTTCTGAGGGATCATCCCGGCGGCGACGACGTCATCATGGATCACGCAGGCCGAGATGCCACCATCGCCTTCCATGGCACAGGACACTCTGGGGATGCCATCGAATTGATGAAGGACTTCTTGATCGGCCAACTTCCCACCAAGCAGCACATCTTTCGCACTGGCAAAAACAAGGTTTTGTCCCTCGGCATACCGGAATAATAATATAGTGCTAGTGCCAGCCGATTTTGCACCGATCGCCTTCGCCGCCGTCCTCCATGTCGTATATGTCTATATATACTTTTAGAGTATTCATCGACTAGTTTTCTACTACTAGTTGTAATCAGCTTATTTCGAATTCCGCTAAACGGCTTTCGCTTAATCATCAAAAACCATGCAACTATGTACGAGTATGTTTATATGTTAAATATTTTTGCCAAGACTTGAAACGGATCTAAGATTAAATTATTTTTATTGTGAGTGTGTTCTTTCATGTTTGTCACTAGCTGATTATAATGGTTGGTTGGGTTTGCAGCTTGTTTGAGTGTTTGAAACGAATTGTTCACTTGCCTGCTGATTCAGGCAAGTGTGTGGTTTTTATCAGTGCTGATGGTGACATGAATTTTCCAATCCTAAGTACACATACTACGACATACTCTCTACTTCAATAATACTTTATTCGTTAATATTCATCTTACACGTATCGGTTGACATTAGGTAAATGCATAAATAAGAAATGCTTATGACAAAAATAAATATCACTGAACAGATTTTCACTTGGCTGCTCTGATAAGAGGCTTCATCAACTCTATCAACCTTCTTTCGTCTGACTAGTACACAAGTATTTGGCATTTTCCTCCCAATTGACATAAAAGTATTGCTCATAAATGGATTGCTTATCAGTTGAACCGTGGTTCGTGGAGGTTCGTACTCGAATTTAACTGCTGCTGGTCGGTGGTTCGTTGTGAGGTCCTTGAAGGAGGGCCTGCAGCTTGGCAGCCGCCGGAAAGGCGCCCAAATCCAGTGGAGCTGCTCCCGTGGTGCTTTGTATATAGGCCAGTAGTCTATAAATAAAAATATATATGTTAGTAATTCTATTTGCGCATAGCTATGTATTCTGTTACCTTCTCAACTCTTCGAGGGCATTTTGCTGCATTAGAATATAGTTCTTAGCCAGCAGCAAGGTGGCTATTTTCGACAGCTTTCGCACAGACGGCGAATGGGCATAGGGAATCACACTTCTCAGCTCATCGAGGGCGTCATTCAAATCGTGCATCCTTCGTCGTTCCCGGGCATTTATGTTCAGCCTCACCGTCTTTCCTTGGCGGTTCTTCTGCTTGCCACCGTTGGAGCCACTTCCGCCGGCGCCACCACTGGACACGGCCACCGTGGTGGTGCCACCGCTGATGGCAATGGCTGCGATGGCGGCGGCCGTGGGACTCAGTGGCTTCTCGGGAGCACTGGGTCCTGGTTTGTTCTCGTCCGTCGGTGGCTGCTGGGACATGCCCATGCCCTGGGCATAGAAGCCACCCAGACCAACCGATCCAAGTGGAGTCCGACGGCCGGGGACGCTTTGTGGTGGGCTGGCGGTGGGCGCAGGATGCTGGCCACCAAGCATGTTGGCGGTGGGAGGTATTGGCATGTGTCCGTGGTTGGGCAGACCGGGAAACCCAAAGGCCAGATTCGAGGGATCCATTTATATTGCTTTAGGTAGCTTTTCCAGCTGTGAAAAAAAGGTTGATGTGTGAGGGATGTGTAATCTTTTAGAGTAGTCCTTGCGTCTCAAAATGATTGTGTTGCAGGGTTGCACAAGGATACCAATAAATAGGGGTGGAAACTCTCGCTGTTCGCTAGCGCCACCTAACGGAATTTGTTGTACTTATTGGGTTATCATAGCTTTCCATAGGTGAAGCGCTTATTTTGTACATTAAAACAGAATGGCTCAATACATTTAAAAAACCTCCTAGATATTCCTTAAATTTAATTAAAACCGCGCACAATTTAAGCTTTCTTTAAATACAAAACCAACATATCAAGCCGTAGTCAGATTAAAACGATAAATTTATATTTACTAAAGCTGTTCATAGGTGGCGCTGTGAGTGGACCAATTTTGAGGGATGTTTTAAAATTATTAAAGGGCTCAGCACTTTTGTAAACAATAAACTTTAAAATTGAACGTAAATAATATATTTGGCAGTTATTAACCCAGCGAAATGGATTATCAAATATGCAGGAATAATATGCAGCACTTTATTTAACTTGCTGTTAATTCATGACACACTTAAAGGATTATTCATTTAAATTAACCACAAATCACAAGTTTGCCGGTGCACGAAGGGGACGAAGAGCACAGAGAACGGTAAAAGAAATTGCGGATTTAAACATTTTTAAAAATCGCACGCACCACAAACCAGGCAAAAATTAAAATGCGGCTGCTGCGTCAGAGGATTCAGATCCTGAATCGCAATCGGAATCGGAATCGATGCGCGAGTGTGAGGTGCCCGGCAACAACAGAGACGACCGCGATTTTGTGGTGGGTTATAGTAGTCGCATAACGATTTTCCGAATTTCTGATTTTTCTCCGCTCGCTCGCTCTCTGTTTTCCAATCGCCCGTCTCTTTCGCTCTGCCCGTGCGACGATTATAAACTTTTTGCCACCGACGCCACCGTCGCCGTTTGGTGTTAATCTCTTTCTGCAGAAGGAATATTATGAGCCACTATATAAAAATGTGGGTCGGGAGTTGACGCCGGTGGTTGACGTTTAGTGGTTGGGCTCGCATAATGCAGCATCCACACCAATACACACAGCAGGACTATTACCAATACTCGCAAAGGTGAATGAGTCACAGTTTCAGCACTCAAAAAAAAGGGAAATATATAAAGCTTAAAACATTTTTAATATTTCATATATAGGCTACACAAAACAATAATATTTTTTTTATTAATTTACAATAAAAAATGAGAATAAATAAATAGATGTTACAATTACTATGTAATAAATATAATAAATACATATACATATGTACATTGCTTGCCTTATGTGATATGTATATTATTAATTTGGGTATTAATCATTTGGTTTTGCTTAAACTTTTAAATTTGTTTAATAATAATCAACTATAACCACACTTGATTGTAACAAAAACTAACTAACTTTGCTTTAATTGTTGAATATTATTTGGTGCAGGCACAATTTTTCCAGGTGTAAGAAGTTTTTAATGCCTTGCCCTGTCTGTCCGAAAATTCATTTTTCTTGTTGTTCAGGATTTTTATCGCTTCGCTCCTTTTCAACCCTGATGGCCCATCACCACCCCTCGCACCCTGAATCCGCCAGCAGGCCCGCTCCTTTGTCTGTGATTTCAATTTCCATTGAAACTGAATCTAATCACATGCTCACTGCCTGCTGATCCTGGGCCGCCTGGCCAGTCCTGGATTCCTGTCCTAGGGGGTTGAACGAGGAGCGAGGAACAAGGAACAAGGAATACGGTATATGGAATACAGCCATAGCCTGTGCATCCTAGCATTTCGCCTATATGGCATACAGCATAGCACAGAGGATGCCGCATCTGCATGGCATTCTCTACGTGAGCGAGTTTGTGCGTTTGCGAGTTGCCTGGAAATTATGGTATCGCATTGTTCAAAGCTGGAACAATGCCATAAATGGCACATGCCAAATATTTTCGTTGGCAAAGGCATACGCTAGAAAAAGGTATGGAACATGATCGGAGCTCCTAAACAAATCTGGGCCAAATTTTGATTTATTAAATTGTATTTATTAGTTTCATGCAATCATGGGGTTGGTCTAGTTTTTATAAGTTCGAAATATACAAAGACTCATTTTTAATAATATTTTGGGAAGTGTTTTCCATTAAAAAGGGTTTTTAAATGTTCTTTGTACCCATGTTTGTGTTTTTTGGAATGTTCTGCTTTGGTGAATTTTTAAAAAGGAGAGTTTTAATAAACGGTAACCAAAAATTATTCTTTTCAAGGATGACAAGATAAATATTTTAGCTACATAGAAGTTTTGCTAATTTAAAACGTTTTCCATAATACACGATTATCTATTATCCATTAACTAAGAACTCTAAACATTTATTGTAAGTTTAAGCGATCGTTGCAATATTGGCTGGTAAATTTGAAATAACTTTTCGCAGATGATATTTTTGAACGTATCTTCTTGGTTTTTCTACAAGTTTCCTAGCTAAAGCAGTTGTTTATATCCAGAGCCAGCATCTCTATCCTGCTGTCAACTGCAATGCCCACTAATGACTTTCCACACTTCAGGCCTCGCAGGACATTTACGTATGTATTAGTGCCGGAGTGTGTGTGTGCTTGGAGCTGCCTGCAGTCGTTTAGTCCATAGAATAAGTCAAACTAGGAGCACGGGCGACAGAGCTAATGACTTCGCGCATGATAAATTTAATAATTTGCGCTGGCAACTTTACCATTTGGCCTTTGTTTGCGCTCCCTCGTTTCGTAGGGCAGTTTTTGTGTCAGATGTTCGGGGCAGCAGTCACCGTATGCCATTATTTTCAATGAAATCCGGAATCTGGACAGCCCCTCTAGGCAATGCACCATTTGCAGCGTGATTGTGAGAGTTCTTTCGGGTTTCGGGTTCGAGTTCGGGATCGGGTATATTTGCAATCGCAGTACACTCACCCTTGGAGTAATTGTTCTGGGACTAATTCAGTTTATATATGCAGCATTTACATTGCAATTTACGGCGCTTCAGCTACGGCCAACAAAGTCATTTCGACTTTCAACCCCGGGCCAGCCGAAATTTAAATTCTCGGTTTTTTCATTTTATGGCCACATTTTTATCAATCCATATACATATAGATGGGCATTTGTCGCTGGTCCGTATCCGGGTCCCCGGATCCCCGAATCACCGAATTCCCGGATCCCAGGTCCGGCAGAGGCAATGAGGAATTTCATTATAATTTGCATAATTTATGCGCGACCGTGATTTGCATAATTAAGATTTGTACATTTGTGCATGCCAGTCATCATTAGCTTAGGTTCCGCACTGCGGACCAATTGTAAATGGCTGGCCCAGGGATTTTTTGGCTCGTACCTCGCGATCCGTCAAGGGGTTGTCATGGGTTAATGGATGACCCACGAACTAAGCAGCGGGTGTTCCCATAAGTGCACCTATTCAATATATCTATCTATCTAACTATTAAATCTTGGGAAATTATTCAATACCAAGCCCAAGACATTTACCTAGTTCTTTAATATTTCGTAGTAAATCTTAATTTTAAGGTATCTTTCATTCGAGTTGATGGGAACTTACAACCCTGACTTTTTCGTCAGGCAAAATTACAAATGCAAAAGCCCAGAAACCCAAACGAAACCCCAATTTAATGTTCGGGTATGCGCAAATTAGGCAAAACCATAGAATCCTTGGTTCTGTGGGGCTTGGCTCGAACTAACAGCACTCCATGGGGCAATGAGAATCAATCATTAGCATTTTATTGTTGGAAACCCAATTTGGCACATTTATGAAGAGGCGTTTTCTGCCCCCCGCTCTGGCTTGTCCTCTCTGCGGAGATTCAGTTGATTCCTGGGTAGATGGTATATGGTATCTGGTATCCTAACCTTATTATCGATGTGCTTTCGTTATATTGGCAATATTTATGACAGCCCATGACGGCTCGCCTAATGATTCCCCAGCGTATCGTTTTCAAGGTAGCACTTCCGATCCCCAGGCCACAGACACACAAGAACGCACTCTTGGCACTGGCAGTGCCATATTTTATTTGGTTACTTTTATTGGCAGACGTCAACGAATACAAAAAATGTGCCAATTGTACGCTGGGGAAATCGCTGCCGACTTGCGTTCAAAACAAGAAGCGAATGAAGATATATTTATCGCTCATTTCCGGCTTGACAGGCTTGATGCGCTTTTGCCATTTGCCGAAAGTTCTTCAAGCCAAGATAAACTTGGCCCATTTTGGCTAACAAAGGACAAACACAAGAAGCATTTGCAAGATTTTGTTTTATTGCTATGTCACGAAAAGGAAGATTTGATGGAGGCTTATTGAGTAGAACAACATATATGTGTGGCCGTTGCTTTTCGGCCCCTATTAAACCAGCACAAGTAATTCGCATTAAATTTCAAGTTAAATTGTTCGCTTTGCCACAAGTTGTACAATTTCCTCAATATAGGCACTACAAAAGTATACCGCTTTGAAGGCAATCCCAGAATTCTGTGCGGCTGGCTTTGTTTTAATCTAATCCCCGTGAAAGCCATCACACTCTAAATAATTACCGATTTGCACATGAAACGTGCCTCGGAAAAGGAAACTGTAACGCACAGAATTTGATTTCGCCACTTTGATAGGATTTCTCATCCATTAGCCGAGCTGAATGGATTGCGACGAGCTCTTATTGATTACATCTAATGCCCATCATATGCGCTCTGCGTACAACCAAAAAAAGCGAAATAATAATAATTTCAGACAAAGGCGAAGCGTGCAATATTTTATCAAATTATGCGATGTATGCAACTTCCTCTGCAGCGCGAATCCTTAACACCCCGCTGCCCACCCAGGCGTACTTACAATTTATCAGCATCAAATGGAAACCAAACAGTGAGGGTGAACCCGAACCCAGGACTTTCCACGAGGGGTTTGGGGTGGTAAGCCAGCTACAAAACAACAATAACACTGCCGGAGCAATACCAATTCGAATTAAAATGCTGCTGATGCTGGGGCGGAGGACGAGCCTGAGGATGAGGACGAGGACGAGGATGAGGACGAGGCTGGAGATTCGGCACCACCCCCAAGGGTGGCAAAGGGGTTGTTTGTCGGTTTCCCTTCGGTTCTTTATTCCTTTCGCTTTTTTTTTTTGTTTTGCGCGCGTTGTTGCAAATGGATATGGAATGTTACACAAACAGAAAGGGAGTAGGGTGGCCGTGTGGAAGTCGGAAAAGAAGAGCTCGAATCCAAACCGAACACCGAAAGCAGAAACAGGATGGAACAAAAACACAAAAAATTTGCAGGCCCGGACCACCACGCACAGGACACAGAAAGGACCACGCAGCCGGGAACCAGGCGAAAACAAAGGGCACAACTTTGATACGGGGGACGAGGGACGAGATCCGAGGGCAAAGGACGAAGGACGAAGGACGATGGTCCGTGGGTGGATCATGGAGGAGGAGGCGCAGGCTGGATGGACCCAACAATCCCCAAGTACAGCTCGATAAATGCCGGCTGAGTCACCTCTGGTCTCTGGCCTACACAAATAGAAATCATCAATTGAAAGCATAAAACAAAAAAATAATTATTTATGTCTTTAAGTATTTAGTTCGGTATATATTTAGTAAGTAAAAAATGTACTATTTAGTAACGTTATTTAACAAAGACTCTTAATTATTAGTAAAGGACTCGTTTATTATTTTGCATATACATATATAAATAAAATGGTTTTAGCAGTTCCAAAATTAATTATTTCCGTATTTAAATCAAAAATATGTATGCCAACATTTACATTTATTTCTGACACATCGTAACATCTATCTCCTGCATCATTTAGTAATCAAACCAAGCAAACACTTTCTAACAAAGGTCTTGAAGTTCCATTAGAATTATCAATTATTTTAATTAGTCAGCTGTTTCTCAAAGTGTACTTAAGTCGATGTTGCTGATGCCCCTCGGTGCGATTTGGGATTATGCTTCGTTCGGCAGCGTGGCACACGCATTTTTGATTATGCCCCTAACCAAAACCAAAAGGCAGCCATGGCCTGCAATTACAATCGTAGTCCAGGTAACGGCAGAAGCCATTCGATGCGATATTGATGTACACTTATGTACACCCCCGGCACAATTTCCAACACCCAGCCAACCCAGTCCACGCAGGGAGAGTCGACTTTTGTTCGATTCCGTTCCTGTTGCTGATTTTGATGAATTATGCACTCCTCCCGGCTGTTGTGCTTGTTTGCTGGGTGGATGCTCGACTGCGGGATGACAGTCTGCAGCAAATGGCTGGGCCGGCTCTAATGATGTGTCCTTGTTCCTAATGCTTTCAGCACAGCACTGCGATTAGGCCAGACTTCCATTCGGAAGAGGTGTGCATCGCCGGCTGATTTCTGTGCCGAGATATTGAATAATGCACGGCCGAGGGAAATTCGATTCCCAGCTGAATTTCGAGCCTGCTGCTTTCCCATGGGAATATTTTCAAATGAACTCATGCCGCTGGGCGAAACGCTCGGATGCACTTGAAATAAAAATCTCGCTTACACTTGCCATTGAATTTGGAACTCGTTCTTCAAAGTGTATATTTTGTTGATTTTAAACTTTATAATTAAAGATTTTCCTTGGAATGCAGACAGCACTTTATCGAATGCTTGAATGCCGTTTAGAGAATACATTCGTATATATATTTTCTATTCGTCCAAGCTGTTCGAATTATTAGACTTCTTTGGCTGTGTTGGTCAGAGCTAAAGCTACTCCAAATTGCTTTTCCAAACTGGCAGCTTGAAGCTCCGATATCCTTTAATCAGGACGCCTGAGCATCAGACCGTGCCACACCCACGACATCCTTTAATGGCCAGCGTGCAGCAGAGCGGCGATGTGACAGCGGCTGAGCCAGGGATTCATAACAAATTGTTGCGCTGACGTTGATTAGACGTGGGGTGGAACTGGCCCGCTCGCTGGACGGCAGCTAGTAACCACCAGAGCTACTCGAACTGCCAGAGCCCAGCAGAGTCGTTACACTGAAAGAAATTGGAAAGATCCAGAGTATTGTTGGGAAAGAAAGTTCCTTTAAAAGCATTCAATGAAGTTGGAAACCAAGGATACTAAAAGGCACACTAAGAAAAGACTCACAGGTCGCTGGATGCTCAAGAGGTCGTGTTTGCAAAAGTGACCATTAATTGTGCTCATTACCAAAGTGACCATTATTATAAGTTGAAGTACATATGCATACAGGCCTAAATAGCTCAGATGGAACATTTGAGCCAGCATTTTCCGCTCAGTGCAGCAAATCCCCTCGGCTGTGGTCCAGCATCAGTCACATCTTCAATTGAATTGAATGTACGTGTGTTCCTGACGGACGGAGCCGCCTCAAATTTTGTTTAGTTTTCGCTATTCTTGCTTGTTTTTTCTTTTTTGGCTTGGATGGCGGAGGTGTGGAACACTGTTAATGACTGATTGTGCGTTTCTCGGCGCTTCGCCAAATGGAATTTTGATTGCATCCGCTTACGTGCCGCCTCCCTGGGAGATCATTAAGGGAATCCATCTTGGTCTAGTTAAATGTGTCACGTCAGCAATTATTTGGCCACATGAGGCATTGAGGCACACGAGCATTGAGTCGCTTTCGTCCTCCATTCCATTTTGCTCAGCGGAGGAGGAGGAGGAAGACATCAAAATAATTTCGGCATAAATGCGCAATTTCTTGGGTTCCATTTTTGCATTTTGGATGATTCTCATTTATTTTATTGTGCAGTCGAGCGCATAAAATGTGCAATAATAAATATAAATGCTGGCTGCCGACCGGCGACGACTTTGTCCGCTCCGCTCCTCGAACTTCCACTTCCCCATCTCCATCCGCATCCCCATCCCGCTCGGACTTAAAACTTTATGTGCATATAACATTTTGTACCCCTATACCGTGTCGTAGCCAGGACGGCGTCCCAGGACTCCGGACTTTCGGTCGGTTGGAGAGAGATGGACTTTTGGTCGCTGGCTGGCATCGTTAACATCATCAGTGAAGCAGTCAAATGCTAATAGCTGCCATTTCCTGCAGGTCCGGCATCGGAGAAAAGCCGAGAAAAGCGGAGAAAAGCGGAGAAAAGCGGAGAAAGCGGAGAAAAGCGGAGCCGGGAGCGTTCAGGAAAATTATGCGCACAAGCGAAGTTGGGTTCTTCTCGAGGCTGAGCTTCCACTCTCTAGTCTTTTTTTATGTACATTCTTCATCTGTATGCTTTTCCCGGTTCACTCAGTTTGTTTGTAGCCTCTCCACTGATTATGCTTTGGAAACTGCAAAAAAAAGTAAAATACAAGTTGTGATAGTAGAAAAATGAAAGAGAAAAATAACTGCAAAAGTGGGAAAAAATACAACGAAAATGTTGCATTTCTATTGTAAGTGCGCAACACGCCATTTACATTTTAGAATATGCAGCAAATTAAAACAGGAAGGAACTTTAACGAGGAGTTGAATATTTTAGAATCGCAAGTGCACCTCGAAATCTGAAGTAGGTTTTAAGCGGACTTAACTTGTACCATTTCTGTAACATTTAATAGCAAACCAAAAACAATTTATTTTGATTCTTTTTTCTTGAATTAAAGTACATCAAAGTTTCCTTTGTTTCAAATGTTTTATTTACCACCAATCAGAACTAATGTCGTTAATGATGGATGGCAAGTTCTTTTCTTTTCGTAGTTATATTTATTGAGGACAATCAAATGTCACGCATATAGGTTAAATAGAGTTTACATTCTCGCATTAATATATGTAAGATATATGTACGACTAAAATTATATAAGCTGCAGATTATTTATATAAAATTTAAAAAAAAAGTAAATGAATATACCAACTAAGTAAAGCTCCAATGCCGCAAGTCTTCTCCCTTTCCGCATCTGCCAGCTGTTTCAACTTAATTATGGTGCCGTGCAGGACCGCGCCTTACTTCTCCGTTTTATGTTGAAGGTCTTGCCTATCTCCTTGTCCTTGGGGATCTTGCCCTTGATCATTTTTGCAACAGTCTTGCAGGGGAGCTCCTGAAGGCCTTTGATGACCAAATAGTTGGCAGCTAGGATGAGCTCAAACAAGGTGGTGCGATCCACTTTCATGAAATCTGCATCCCAGGAGATAATGTCGTCTGTGCGCTGCCCCTTGCTCTTATCATCCTTCGTTGGCTGGGGATCGTCCTTGTGGTAATGGGCCCACGTAAGGATCTTGCGAAGGACAGTCGAGCACACATAGGGCAGCGGCACAATGCCATTCTCATCGTCATCCGTGCAGCAGTCCTTCAGCATTGTTCGTATCAAAGATCTTCATATCCGAGAATGGCAACTAGATGCTGGGCATTTTGGGCTTGTTTGGTTTGCCTTTCTCCAAGATGATGCCTTAGACTGTGCTGCAACTATTATTATTATTACAGGTGCTCATGTTTGGGAGTGACCAAAAACTTCATTGCAAAATCATCCGCGACAAGAAACACCAATCATAATAATACCAATCTGGTTTTATATATTACTGATGGATTTAACAAGCCACAAAAGCACGCCATGCTAAATTTTCGTATAATAAAGAAATTCCACAAATCATTTCGACACAACCGCAAAATACGAAAACCCTGTGGAAACTTTTTGACGTTCGGGTAAAAAAAACACTGGAATGACGACATAATACCAACGTCAGTAAGAGAAAAGGGAGGCAAAAGAAAAAAAGTTTTGCAAAAGGACACCTCCGCGCACTCGAGTCCTTTTTTCTTTGTCATTCTTTGACAGGCCCAGATAAATTGAATCAAATGAGGACTGAACGAAGACGTCGAGCGACGAAACTTTGCATGCGTCGAAATTCAATTCTAATTAACATAAATTTCCACAAATGAATGTCAACCGCAAAAGGTAGTCTCGCAACAAAAAAAGGAAGAATCCAATACTCATTGTTTATACGAGAAAATGGTAAGATATTAAGGCAGGGCTTAAAAGATTATTAAATGAATTGTTATAATACAATGGACAATGTTTGAAAAATGGTTTGAATCCCACCTATAAAAACGCTGAGTCTACTATAAAAAGTTATTCAAACACTTCTTTTAAATGGAGCAATTTGCGAACTCATGAATGTCGCAGCATAAACGTAATATCAGATCCACACGTCCTCACAGGCAACTTCTAATTTAATTTATGTAGCGAGGCAACTTTTTCAGCAGTCATAAGTTAAGCCGCCCCTCGAAACTCAAAGTCCCGAAGACTCACGCACAACAGGTGTGGAGTGGGCTCGGATTGGGCGCCCAGGAGAGCGCTTAATGCAAGGTCCCAAGTTGATCCCGAGTTGCTCGCACGTGTGGGTGAAATACAAAGTCTTTCCTGGATATCCTGGGCGTGGCATCTCGCCCACAGCTTCCGGCTGCTCCTTTGCCGCACTTGCACGCCCATGGCTTTCAGTTGTCCTGTCTGTTCCCAGCAGCTACTAATGAGCTCCACAACAATAGCAAATATTATTTGAGTGGAATTTATGTTTTGGGGCGGGAGAGTGGGGCTTTGTTTGGATGGAATTTTGGGACGATATTTATATTTAGTGGAGTACGCCAACTATTTGGATTCCAACGTAAATGGATTAATTCAGCTTATTATTTTTATTTTTTGGAATATGTTAATGTTAATGTGTTAGGTTACAAAAAATACTGCAAGCTACAAAAATATGCAATTAGCCTAATTATATATGCGCTAGTTTCTATAAACATAATGAAAAGTTAAATTAATTATGTTATTATGCAAATTTAGGTGAAAACTTTTTTTGAGATAATATGTAGCATTTTATTTAGTCTAAACAAGTGGCTTAATTTCGCTATTATTTTAATGAGCTTCAGGGTGAAAAAACTAAGTACGATGATATATAGCTATGGTGTTCATACATTATGTAATTTACAGTGAAATTACATTTCAAAACCTGTTTTGGCAGAGTATCAAGCTCTCGTTTTTAACGTAGCACGGGTATAACATTTCTGACTCCGTCTTTGGCTTTGTTCTTGGGGCAAAAGTTACCGGAAACGGAAATGGCATTTTGTGTTCTTCTCCAATTCGAAGCGGGCCGCTGGGGCGGACCAAAAAGTTGTCTTAACTTTTCACTTGAAGTTGCCGAATAAACTTTAAATGAAGCAGTAAGAGCAGAAGGACGCGGTGCAGCGATGCAGATGCACATAGTACGGCGAGTCCTTCGGAGGCAACAAATTTCGGTGGAGGCTGTCAGGACGAGGGATGGCCCTTTCCCTTTGCACAGGGACGTAGATAACGGAACGGCGGCGCATGTCAGGATCAGAATCAGGAAGCGCGGACGATATGCAAATTAGACACAAAATAATAGTGAAAAAATGAACAAGCGAACGGGCGAACAAAGTGCCAGGCGAGCGAATGTAAATGGAAAACAAAGTAAATTCCACTCGAATCCCTGCACGTAGCTCGCGGCCAAGGTGGTGCGTTCCATTTCCAATAGTAAAGGGTGCATCTGGAGCAGGAGCAGCCCTCGTCCTTTGGCCATTCGATATGCACAGCGTCATAAATAATGTTCAGCGTTTAATTTCATTTCCATTTTACGATATGATATTTGCAGGCACAGGACTTCGCCGGCTGCTGTCGCAATTCTCCGCACCAACTGACAGAATGGAAAGTGTGTAATAAAATTTCCAAATTGTATTTTTCTTTCGCGAAGCACAACTTTCGTGCCTCGATCAGGCAGCATTTGATTTTATGATTTTCTGACAACAAGCAGTTGGCAAGAACTATTGCAGAGAAGTTTCTCCTTTATATTGGTATTAAATTGAAAAAGTTTTCGTAATTGGAAAATTGATTTACATAATTGTTGCTCGAGTTTTGAACCACGCACATTTCTGAGGAATATCCCTGAAGTAACAAACTCTATTCTAACAGATTTTAACAAGAACATTTAATTTTGTTTAAAAGAATTTGCTAAGACTGTAATCATGTTCACTTTGTTCAACTCATAGGAAACTGAGCAAGTTCTTAAACTGCTGTAATAAACTTTGTGCGCCTAAATGAACTCAGTAGAAATGGCTTTTGTTCTGCTTCTTAGAATTTCCCAATTTAGTTCTGTCAAATCCCATTGCGTCTCATAACGAGGCAAAATCAATTACGCTTTGTCCACGTGTTCCAAAGCCAAGTTATTAAAAAGGGTATCTTAGGTAACTTACAAATAATGTGCGGCAGCTTAATGTGCACAATTTGCTGACCTCCAAGGCAACTAATTTACCTGAAACGCATTAACAGCAGAGGGATAAAATGGAGAAGTCCATCTAGCTGAGAGGCTTAGTCTTAATGCCATTTTACAATTGCCAACTTGGAGCAAAGCCTGTACAGCCTGAGGATTTGCATGTCTATGCTCGCATTTATTTATTGATTGATGTGGACGTGTGCGAGGATGTTCGCATACAAAGGACCCAGCAGTTGGCCAAAAGCCGAGGGGTGGCCACTTCCGACCACACCTTCGCCTTGGCCATAAACGCAGCCAAAGCCCCTAGCTTAGCAGCAGTCACTCAGCAAAGAGGGCCGCCCATCTATCCCTGAGCCTCATATGTATATCTTCCATCTTCTCAGTTGCCATGACGGCGATTTAGCTTTGAGAATGTAGCAAGCACTGGAAAAAATTGAGATTACTTTGGCTCTGTTTGTACTCTGAAATTAATACTGTGGTACGTCGAACTAACACTGCAGAACGTTGTGGTAACCAATTATAATTAGACATTATTTTTTCATGTCGCATGTCTGTTTTGCAAAGGGTATCAATTTCGTTGTTTTCCAGTGCACTTTGGATGTGGGTGTGCGTAGAAGTAGTTGCTTAGCCAATGGTGATTTGTGTCGCAGTACGGCCATTGCTGATGAAATGCGCCCACCACCAATGTGTGTGCCACCTACCTGCTGTCAGTCTGTCCATCTATCCTGTGTATTTGTCTGTCGCTTCGGAATGCCTGCCATGGTAGCTCAAATTATTATTGCCAAGTGCACTCGGGCGTATACGCAATGCTTTTTTCCACTTGAGCATGCCAGATGCAAAAACAATAACAATGCATGTCTATCGCTGAATACTTCCATAGGGTATGGTGGTATTTTTGAAACAGAATGACACATGGACACATATATTAGCAATTGCTTCAATAAATAGTAATAATAAATATTTACACATATTTCCTACGCATTGATTATGATTTCAATACCAATTATCTTCATTTAAACAGGCATTTTAATTGGAAAGAACCAAGTTGCTTAGAAATCTTTTTCTTGTTTTTAAGAAAGTTGAAAGTTATGTGGTTCTTTTTAGAGTATTTTCATTTTCGACTTGTTTACGCTCAACTCATGCAGAGCTTCATTTCTTGACTGGCTGCAAGCAACAATAGCAATTTGTGCTCCGACACACAATTGTGGATTATTCATTTGCAAAGTTTTTCTCGACACATCCCACATATATTTCCCCCAGCCATTGTTCTTGTTGTCGCTGTTGTCAACGTAGATGTTGCTGCTGCACCGGCACGAGCAACAGTAGCAACAGCAGCAACAGCAGCAACAGCAGCAGATGATGATGATGGCGATGTGGCGATGTGCCGATGCTGCAGATGGGATTCCTGGTCTTCGGGCTGTTGTGATTCAGCTCTGCCATTTTCTGCGAATTAAGCCAATTTATATGCAGTCAGAGTACAAAGCATCATTGAGAAACGACGGCCAAAAAGGAAAGAAACGCAAGCTATGGAAATTAACAATTGTTTATGAAAATATTCTTTTTTAATTGCTGGGCGGAGTATTGAAATATTGGAGCAGTGCGGCTGGCTGCCGCACTTCATTAGCGCGCAAAATTCGCAATGTTCGGAAATTGTTTTCCATTAGTGAAGGATGCTGCATGTGGGGTAAAAACTCCCGGCCGCTAAGCCTTTATGCATTTGATGGCTTTGTGACGTTGCAACGGCAGCCTTGCCACATGTGGGCTGGCTTATGGGCAAAACTTTTGGCCCTCACTAACTCGTTAGACAAATTGAAAATGTTGCCGTCAATTGGCGCTTTTAGCAGAGCACAAAAGTTGTCCGTGTTAAAGAGAGAGCGTTTTCTAATTAGGTTCAAAGTAGAGCAGCCATTTACTCGTATTTCTGTAGAAGTCCATTCCATTTTCAAGAGAATTACTTATACAACCAGTGGTCAAAAATATAGAATTGTCTAAATTCTAGGTAAAACTATTCAAGAACTTAAGTAAGTATTTTGTTGCCATGAACTTTTGGTATAATATTAAAGCTTTAATATATACTATCACCACGCCCAGCTACTAAGCCATTCCCTTTTTCCCCGTCTCATAAATCCTCAGAGCAAGCAAATTTGATATTCCTTGTATCTTTGCATCTCACAAACGCCAGCTGTCCGAGTCCTGCCTTGTTGCTCATAATTCAATATTTATTTGCGCATATTAAAAATACTTCTGCCATAGAGTTCAAACAGCAAACAGCGAGCCGACAAATATATGAACAGAAACTTACTGAATAAATATTTTTGCAATAAAGAGCATAAACTTACACAGACACAGCTGTGTGCGTGTTTGCATGTCCGAAAAGGAGAAAATACGTAGTAGTCTGAGACTAGAATTCACTGCATGCACATGTCAGGGCCAAGATGTACTGGATAGAATCTTTTGTATTCTTGACCAAGCTTATTTATTCTGTTGCATGTTTGCCCTGCTTAAGCAAAGGACAAACAAATGAATCTCAATTTTAAAATAGATTCTATTTGCAGAGCCATTCAAGTGGAAATTGCACAGAGCAAATAAGCGCTTTATACCCTCGATTTAAATATTGGCTAAACCACTCGAAGCTTTGGTAACCAGCTAACCTACAAAATTGTTACCTGACCGCATCTTGGCACCCGAGAAAATCTAATAAGCAAATGCCTGTCAACGGGCCTCCTACCTCCGTACATACATAATGCCGCTATGTACTGTGGGTAAAGGCAAAAAACGTGGCACATAAGAAGCCATCCAGCGGCAAAGAAAACTTTTTGGGCCCCACAAAAAAGGATGACAGCCCACAAGTAAGCCAACCAGCCAGCAGAGCACTCATCGATCCATTAAAACCCAAAGTCTGCACACGAAAACGAAAAATGGCAAATGGCAGCAGGAGCAGTAGGAGCAGCAGGAGCAACATCAGCGTCAGCAAAAGCATCCCAAAAAGGACTCAAGGACTCGTAGGTGGATGCGGCATATTTGCAGCTGCGGCCGCAGACCGGAGCGCCCGATGAGGTTAAGCTGCCAGGGCATGAGCACCAGGTAGTCAAGGTTGCCATGCCAACGAGAGCATTTGTGTGCGTTGCCCATACGCCATGTTGTGCGCAGACCGACAAGTGGGGTTTGGGCCGTGGCTGTGAGGGCTATAAAAGCCGTTGCCATGTACAGCCCGCCGCAGAGATGTCTCGCCGTTGCCGTTGCCAGGTACACCTCTACATCCAATCGTATCCTATCCTATCCTATCGTGTCCTATCCTTTCCATTATCCTGTCATGGGTCCTGGGCGACTCTCAAGTGGTTGCCGGCTTCAACATTGTTTGCCCTGCCCCGTGCAAGTTGGCAAAACTGTTGGAAAAAGTAACATTTCAGTCGACCTGGGAACTGAAGAGCTCAAGTGCCAAACAAGATTTAAAGTTTGATTAGTTGTAAAATAGAAGAAGAGGGATTGAAGAATTCTGATAACATGAATTATATATAATACATTTATATTTCAAATATAATGTATATTCTACCATTTAATTCTCTTTATGATCTGAAGCGAACAAAAGAGACAATTTAAATGTTTAAATGTATGAAAATATTTGTGGATGTATACTAAAATAACATGTTTTTTTTTAATAATTTAGTTTACTCTTACCTATATCTCTCATCTATATTTTATCTTATCTTCTTATAAAATTGTTACTTAAAAAGGGTTTAAAAATGTTACTGGAAACTGAAATTACATTACATAAGTAGCCACAACCTAAAATTCTTCTTTTTAAAATATACTACAAAAATCACGTGTTATAAAACATTTTTGTATTATTTCTTATTCCGATTCCTCAAATTTCTCTCAGTGTTTGCAATGGCGCCTGCGCCATTTGTCTCGCTGGAAAAAACATGGCTGCGCTCACGGCCAACAGGCACACACACACACAGGCACCGGTGCAGGTCCCCGCACACCCACACACCCGCACACACCAGCTGAAGACAGACAAAGGCCATTTCCCCTTAACAAATGAGCAAATACAGGCATACACTCACCCACACACACGCACACAGCGAGAGAGTAATTTCTTCTCCGACGTGTTTTGCTCACAGTCGTGCAAACGATTTTCAACACATTTACAATTATTGTAAATGTGTGCAAAATTTCAGACCCCACACACCCATACAGCCACGGCGTCCTCTGTGTGCATGTACATACATACATACTCGTACATTGTGTGGGAGTGAGCCATTAGGGAGTGGGAGGGTATCTGTGTGTCTGTGTGCAAAGTGAACATTCGATTTTACCGGTTGTTGCTTTTTGCCGGTTTCTTGCCACCACTGGGGAGTGGCGGGGTAGGCGAACGCCGAAAAAAATGTGGGTCGGGGTGGCACAATGGAGGGGCAGCGAACCCCAAGGGTTTTGGGGTTCATACACCGCTCTCAGAGTCTTTCTTCTCGTCGTTTTGGGCATTTGAATTCTCCTCCTTTCGAGTTTTTTTCCTTGTCCACTTTGGCATGATGTTTGCCTCTTGTCCTGTTTCGATTTCTCGGCAAAGCCACTTGGTCAAGTCGAACCATTGTTTGGACCGCTTCCACTCCAGGACTGCGATGGTCCATCACAGCCATCTATCTAACTACTGGTCAGGTCCGGGACATCCCCACGGAAATACGTTTGCAGCATGCTGATGCCGAGCGATTTATTATGGCCAAGATAATGATGCCTCTGCCAGCATGTTTCATTGGTGGAAAAAGAGCGAGCAGCAGTGTAAGAGTTGCAGCAAGGGGCTGTTGGATTTTTCTTTAAGTGGTAATAACAATATGATTATGAAATGAGGTCAAAGGGGAACTCTGGTAAATTGACAAATGAAAAAATGATTATTTTCCTGTCATTTCTTGTGCTTTCAATTTGTCGTGCTGCTTTAATTGCTATTAATTTCCTTACTTTACCTTGTTTTTCATATTGCATATGTATTTGGGCAAGTGCATATGAATGAGTAACAAGTGAAGAATTATTTTCATGAATTTTCTAGTGTTGAAATCTGT
The DNA here is from genome assembly GCF_016746235.2 of Drosophila teissieri. Lineage (NCBI taxonomy): Eukaryota > Metazoa > Arthropoda > Insecta > Diptera > Drosophilidae > Drosophila > Drosophila teissieri. The sequence goes on from NC_053030.1 coordinate 7,143,707, forward strand.
AACACGCAGATTAGCTGTCAGTATACTTTCGTAGGAAATACAAAATATGGAATAAATAAGTAATCAGATGGACTGATACTGATTCGCAGTAAGCAATTAATAATTTATAAGCATTCCGATTTATTTATAAATAATTTTCCACAGACATGTTGCTCCGCCAATCGATCTGTATCTCTGCCACTGTGTGTGTGCCGTGGGTGTGAAGGTGCGATGGTGTGAGAGCCCCTCTCGATGTGGTCGTTGTTTCTGGCATACTAATGGCCGGCCAGACGCCATTGGAAACACCAATACAAAGGCACTCAAATCGCAACGCGATGGCCGCCATTGTTGTGGCCGCGTTGGCGTGGCGCGAAAACAACAAAAGCGACGAAAAACGGGCAACAAATTTATACACTTTTCAAAAAAAAGTGACCATTTTTAGTTTAATTTATAACTAGATAACACATGTTTCAAGTTTAATATACGTATTAAGAGAGACTTTAGAATTAAAAAAAAATATAACTAAAACAAAAAGATACATTTTTATTTAGTTCAAAGGATTTATTAATTTTAAATGGTTCATCTAAAATTCTAAACCTGCTACTCTGAATAAAAGCCAATCCTTTTCCACAGTGCCATCCTTTTCCACATATAGTCGACAAACAACAAATACTCCGACAGCCAAATGCAACGACAAAAAGCTGCATTGAGTCGACTAAATGAAATGAAATCAACAGGACCACCCCAAGGATACGAAAATGGAAATGCAACGTTGCCAATTTTTCGCAGGAAAATTCGTTTTGCTTTTCAGCTGCTGCGCCTGCCATGTGAAATTGGTAGTGCCTCCTTTCCAACAGCCTCATTAAGGTTCACTGAATTTAATTGCCATGTCTCTTTAAGGGCCATTTTCGTATGGTTTTACTGCTAGGCTTTGCCCTTTCATTAAATTAAATTATTTTTACAATGGTTTTGCGTGTTTTTGAAAGGCAATTAATAAAATTGAAACTGTTGAATTTCCGCCGCAGCACTTTTAGAAAAAATTCAGCCTAGTTGTGGCAGTTAGTTGGCCAATTTTAATAAATTAAATTGTTGCCTGCAGAGCCAATTTTATAACATTTGGTCAATTTATAGTGGTTGTAAAAGTTTTACCTGGAATTTCCTGCCTTGCTCTCTGGCAAATTGATTGGAAAATATTTATGGCACGGGCAAGAGAACTGTAAAACGATTGTGTGCAATTTTATAAAGCAAATTAGTTTACCAACAGAGAGCATAAGCGAGGTACTTGTTACTATAATGATGAAATATCCAGTGAGGCTGATTCGAACATGATGTAATGAAGATGTAAAAGTAGCTCGCTTGAAGTATTGATAATTGAGACTAGAAGTTGTTTAAAATGATGTAGAGTTAATCAGTTCTTTGGTTGCAACACGAAGATATGTAAACGAAGTGATTAGAAAATTAACAGAAATACTTGTTCATCAATACAGAAAAACCTAAAGCCTTTCTGACCAAACAACATATAAATAAAGTATAATAAGTTCTATGATGTGAAAATTTACAGACAAAGGTTGAGAAAAAAGATGTGAAGTTTTTGGGGAAAAAAAAACTTTTTGGTTATACTTCAGTTACACATGCGGTCTAACAGTTTTCTATTTTTCCCAACGGACTTCCGCTGATAATAAAATAAAAATAAATTTCGGTATGAACTTTAGCGCCCAGACCAAGGAAGCCAGTCACATGTGAAAGACGATGTCGGCGTTGGCGTCATTGCTTTAATTTATAGTAAAACTGTGAAAAATATTTCCACACTCCTCGGCACTTTTCTTCTATATATTTTTAGCAGTCCGTGGCCAAGGCGTTGCCAACATTTTCTAGTATTTGCGCGCTCCAAAAACCACTTTTCATGCCCGTCAGTTGCAGCTGTTACTATAAAAGCGAACCGAGAGCCGACAGCCGGGGCCAATTCTTTTTGGCCCCCTTTTCAGCATTTTAGCCCCATTCCTCGTTCGCCGTTCGCCGTTCGCCATTCTCCGTGCCTGTCTTTCTATTTGCACTGAGTGGTAAAAAGGAAAATTTCCAACACCAAACTAAAGGCATTTTTCCAGTGGCTGCCTTTGTCTACCAAGCATTGGATAGAATTTTGTGCCGAAAGAGGGAAAAGCTTGTTATCACTCGGTGCCCACATCTGTCACCTTCTATAAATCAGCCATGCAAGCACACATCCACTGGTATATATAGACATTTTTATATGGAAGGGCGAAGCATCCTTTATTGGGTGTGTGCATGTTGTGGCATTCGAAGTCTGTGTCCTGGCCGCTTTTATTATTTTGCAACTAATTCCCTTAATGGAAACTTGCACAATCATGTTAAGAAGGAATTGTTGTTGCAAATAAAAGGAGTGGCATGTTGTAAATGTTGCATGCATACGGGACATACTCTAATTGGGTTTTTAAGAAAATTCTGGGCCTCATATTATGAGGAACACAATATATAATAAATCCACTGCTCTTTTTAAATTAAGTTCTTTTACAAGTGAACCTTCGTATAAGTACAACATTTGGTATTTAATATATTATATTTTTTTTGAAAATTACCTTTTGGTTAAATGTTATTTGGGTACGAATAGAGGATACACTTATGCTAAACACAGTATTTTTGTATTATCTGCCTTCTGAGTCACGATCTCTTTCGCTCACAATACCGAGCAAATACCTAAAGGACCCGACTGGTAAGCACATTGGATGCCACTTCTAGGTTATACATTTGGAATAAATCACTGAAAATACCTCAAATTTGACCGTTTACATGTATATCCCCCTTAAGTATTAAGTCTTCTCGGAACAGCGTGGTTTAAATATGCAAATGTTAATGGATTGCAAATCCAGAAGCAATCCAATGGAGACGAAAAGGAAGATGAATCTATGGAAGAGTATGCCCGTGTGTTCCACATCCATTTGTTCATGGGCGGAAAGTTGGCCGCGTCTGAATTGCTCTTACGCATAAAATATTAGATGCTGCATTGCAATTGTTGCCTTTCCATGTTGCGGGCGTTGCATTGTCTTTGGGCTCTGCAAAGTGGAATCTGGGCCTTCCCCAGCCCCAGCCTATATATTCCCAACATTTTCCTATATTTTCCGCCATTGTAAGCCAGCCAGCCACCCGAAGCCCCTGCCAACCCATGGAACACCGCCCGCCTGTTGTTCGTGCTGTCGCATTATTCTTCCGCATTTGCTGCCACTTTTCTTTATCTCTACGCCACAGGAGCAGCTCAGAGTCCCTTTTGCCCTTTGGCCCCCACTGCAGGATTCAATATCTCGTGTTACATTTCATTGCATGCGCAGATTTATTGTAGCGTAATGGGAAACGGAGCTTGTTACTCGGAAATCTGTGCGAAATTCCTCTTATGCCCCCGTGTTATTAGATTTTTGCGAGGGGTTACGAGATACATTTTGGTGTTGCTGCCCTGACATTGGCCAGAACAAAGTCGTAAGCCTTTTCAGCTTAGCTTGCAGTTCTGCTTTTATTCGCCTACTTTTAATGGCCAGGACGGAACTTTTATGATTTATTTTTCTGTTTCCGCTTTTATGGGTTTATTGTTTTGAGCCGCACATGCCACACATGCCACACACGCCTACACATGGGGCCTAAATTTTAATTCGGCTGTCCTCTCAATTTGATTGCCTTGAATATATCTTATCCATTTATCCACGGCAGAATTCAATTAGTTTTAATTGGAATATCTACTTAGCCAAAAGCTATGAAAATTTATATTAATATGCCAAATTACTTTCTTTGAAGCTTCATATGTGTGAAATTCACCCATCCCATGGAGTATTAATGGATGAAATTCGATCGGCTGTCAGAGACAGGCGGAAAATGGTAATTTTCTCTTATGCAAATATGCGATTTATTCTGTAAGGAAATTATTGAGCTACATCAAAGGAATCCGCCCATTGCAATTTCCATTTTCATTTGATGCTCGCTCTATCGATTTAATCGAGAATTTATTTCAAAAACTCTTCATTATTCGGGCTGGGCAGACATTTCAAAAGGAATCTCCGGCCACTCCCACTCAGCTGTAAGCCATCTTAATTATAGGCACGTCGAAATGGTATATTTTTCCCAGCCAGAAAATGCAATATCCAGTGGCCCTTTTGCGCCTGTGTGCAAATTTATATATTTTCAATTTCCGCTCTTATGAGTGCGTGAGTATGAGTGTGCATTATCATGCATGGCCAAATCAAATGGTCTCGGTATTCATAAACGGCAATAACTATGTGAGCCTGAGCAGGGATACCAGGACTATGCAAACACTGCACACTGCACACAGCACCACATATGCTCCAAAATGCCATTGGTTAGGGCACTCGAACCGCCGAGGAGGAAGTCAGATCCTAACCCATTCTGCGGCGCAATGGAAATGCATTGAACTGCTTATGCAAATGCCAATCAAAATGTGGTTGCCTTGGGGCGTGGGTGGGTTAAAGCACACATAACGAGCAAGCAGGCGGGAAAATTGGTTGGGAAATCGTTCGTAGTTAGCTGTCGAAAATCCTACATGAGTGCATCTTGAAAAGTTTGTGTGGAACAACTTATCGACTGGCAATTGTTTGCAAAGTGATTTGACGCAACTAGACCCCTTTCATTAGGATAAAATAAGAAAGGTTCAAATTCCTTACGAAAATAGAGTTAATCTAAAGGTTTTCAAAAAAAACACTGAGGTTTGAAAAATCCCTCTATGTATATTCAAAACTAGGCAGATTTCAGAATGAGAGTTTAATCTTCTAGAATAATCTGAAGGTTTCCATTCCATTCATTCAATCGATTGCCAGTATGTGAACTGAACTTGCTTTGGGCATCCAGCGAGTAATCTACATTGAACGGTTATTAAGCTTGCGCAACCCCAAAAAGAGAGAACCCCATGTGGATCAGCATAAGCTAAAGCTGCCACTGGATCCCAGAGACACAAAGGAGCCAGTCGAGTTGCCCGGGGCCAAAAAACAAACAGAAAACTCTGCAAACCCCCAAGTGCCGGAGCATTTTATGCATATGCGAAATGGAACGCATACGCCCGACTGCTCAGCGCGTCCTGCGTCTGAAAAGGAGCGGAAGGAGCCAGGACTGGAATCTGTAAACTGAGAACTAAACCGGAGACCGGGGAGCCGAGAAGTGAAATGCGAAATGCGAAATGCGAGTCAGCCTTCATTTCCATGCAAACAAATTTGCATGCCAAAGCGGCAAGGCCCAAGGAAAAGCAAAAACAGCAACGACTACTGCATAAATCCCTCAGGCAAGCAGGCATACACACATGTACACCTTTTTGTGTGTTCTAGCATCTGTGTGGGTGAAAACACAAACACTAGGAGAAATTCTTTAAGTTATGGCAAGGACCGCCAGACCAAAACGAAATTAATAATTTGCGAATTTAATTGGCTTAATCCTTAAGAATATGAATACATTTTTTATTGCTGTTGTATTAAAATTGACGGCAGTCTTTAGATTGCAAACAAATTTAAGCTGCTTTATCTTAACCTCTGAACGTTATATATTTTCTTTTCTATCAGTATAGAAATAACTTATGATAAGTCGGCATAAATTGCAATTTAAATTCTCCTAAGTGATTAAGTCCAAATCGTGCCAGGACTGCGGTATTGCATCTGTGATTTTATGCAAGGATATGCGAATCTGGGAAGCGCGTAGAAAAGCGCAAAAAAGGGAACAAATTGCACTGATGCGTGTGTGTGCATTATTCTGTATGCGTGAGGGTGTGGCCTCGGATGTGTAACCAACTAAAACTCTTTCATGGCACCCTAACTAAGTCGCAGCACTTCAGAATGTTGTTTTTACTTTTCATACGCGTTACTCGTGGCATAAGAAGGGTATACTAGACTCGTTATGAAGTTGCAGGTAGAATAAAGTTTCCACCCGATAAAGATAATAAATTCTTGATCAGGATATCAAAAATACTGTTTTCCGTTTAAGTTAGTTGTATTATTTGTCTTGCCCATTTATATCGTTCTATGAACATGCTAAGCAAGCTAACACTTTTACACAAAATAAATTAAAGTAAATTTAACAGCCACCAATATTAAAATCAGTATTTTCAGTATTTTCTGCTGTGCATATCTTTCACCAGCTTATTAACGGGTACCCAGTAGTCGATGACCTTAAATATAGTATTATTCTGTATATTATCAGCTTCTGGCATTTTTGAATTTCTTTGGATTATTAAGCAGATTCCTTTTAATATTAAATATTTTGCAGTAAATTTCTCGCGTCCTTTTAGAATGATGCGCCCTCGAAGCATGAAGCTCCTTCCTACTTACCAACTTTGCTGCTGCTCCTTAGTTGCTCATTCTTTTGACAACTTAGAAGCTTGACAGCGTCATTCGCTCAGTTTATGGGTGGCAGGTGGGTGGCGAAAGTGGAAGGATGTGCCACGCCCTGTTCCACCTGGGGTTGTCCTTGCTCGGTCGTTGATTCTCATCCCATCTTGTCGTCTTGCCAGCTGCACTAAGCCCCGTCTAATGCATATTTGTGCGACGGATTTTGCATGTAGCTGACGTTAAATTAATTTCCGCTAAAGAAATTTTAATTTCGCTTCGCCCGCTTGCTTGGCTGAGCTCTTTGGCATTTTTTAGACGCCATCCTCTAAGTTATGCCTGCGATTTAATAAAAAACGTACGCTTGGGTGTGGGGCTTAAGATTTTAAGCCATTTAATTTATAGCAACTAGAGTATAAGGATAAAAAGGATAAGTTCACCGTTTCTTTGCTTTTATGGTTTTCTAATACTTTATTTTTTATTACTTAACGAACTTGTGGTACTCAACATGAACATCTAATTCTAATAATTTATAATCAAGTTAATAAGCAACTTGTGGAATTTTGTTTAATATATTTGGTGAATAAATTACGTAGTTCTCAAAAGCGTATACTTTTTAACATTAACAATATTGTGAATGCCAATTTAAAGTGCACAGATAGATTGATAATCAGTGTCAAATAGGGAAAGGATAAGCACTTTTCGATGCTTTATACTAAAATATAAAATGTTCTTCTTATATGGTAAATATAAAAGAATGTGTAATGTTGTTAGTATCGTTTCACATTACTTAGTATTCAATATTTACTTTTCCACACTCTTAGTAACTTTCTGTATTATTATAATCTTGTTTATATCATTTCTCGCTATAGTTTTAGGGCTTTCAAGCAGTTTTGGTCTATCATTGGGTATGAGTAATTTGTAGAACTGCGTTCGCTCTTGGCATTCACCGCGTGCCTTATGGTGGAAATACATATAGGCCTACAGTGGATACCAGGAGAAAAACGTACCAAATGGCGAAGGACACTTGGGCTTTACTCATTGCATAACGACGAAACTCACTGAAGTTGAGGAAATATCCAATGACGAGAATATCCTTGACCGATTCGAAACCGCATGAGGTCACCGAACGAAAGTGAAACCGAGACCCGAACCGGTTTGAACTCTCACGTTCCTCGAAGTTTATTGTCTCACTTTTAAATGTTTTTTTCTTTTGTTCAAACTTTAACATTTTCAAAGACCCAGAATGGGAGAATGGAGATCCGCTCGGCACCAAAGTCGCGATCGAACTGCCCGGATTGGCGAATGCGCTGCGATACAAGAACCCAGATACCGGCCATGTCCTTAAGTACTCACGTTCGGGATGGAAAGTGCCGGGCGCATTTAGGGGATGAACGGTAACAGGATCACACTCACGATCCTTTTCCAGGGAGATCACGGGCTCACGCTCGCTCTCTTTCCCTCTCTGAGTTTAGGCCACAAATCCGGTTTTGCCTCAGTTGGCATTCTCGTCCTGGCGGGCCAGCTGCCAGTGGGTTTCATTCACCGATTGCCTGGCATATTTGTTATCCTTGCTGATTTTACGATTATGTTCATCTGTGTGCGTATCTGAATGGGAGTCGTGTGTATCCTTTTGCGTTTTGTTTTTTATAGCGCTGCCAATGCACTTTTTATATCCTGTTTATGCGCCCGTCTCCTCATTGAATGCGAACCGTGATTTACCCCTCACCTCCACCTCCAATGGTGGCAGCTGTACAACGGCAAAGGTGATTGAGCCCACGGATGCCGCGATGTCATTATGTTTATAGTCTCATATTGTTGGCCTGCCGTTAAGTTGGTTTTGTGCTGATTGTAATACCTTGATAAAGCTAAATTGTTGGGTTGCATTTTAAGCGAAACTTAAGCTTACTCTATGCAAAAAGTGATTGTTCTGATATCGCATATTAAGTAATTCCTTAGAGTACGATAATAAAATATTTCCTATTAATATAATATATTCAAAATATAATTATAAATGTTCTATTCTTACGTCATTGCTTAAAACTTCAATATCTGTAGCTATAACATTAACTGCGTATGTACAGTTTGTAATGATGAATAAATTTTTCCCTACACAAATATTTAAATGCCCAATTGTTGGTATCCTGCGCCTTTTACAGAGTCCTACATTTTTAAATAAAGAAATATAACATAAGTTTCTGCAAATCCACCTATTTTTATTTTCTTGCAATTTGTTTCAATTATATTTTAGGTTTATTCAACCGTATTAGTCACATTTGTGAATAATTCAACAGCCATAAATCAAAGTGTAATCGCTTTTCCGATCGATATCCCTTTTTCAAATGCTCTCACGCACACCGAAGCGGCGAATCAGTCACACGGACCTAAAGAAACCCCGGTTGCATCTGGAAAATGCACAACAGAGGAAAATCGCACAGAGGACACAGGGCGGCTGGAGAGGAAAATGGAAAATGGGGATGGGGATGGAAAATAAAGCGGCATTGTGTGCATTGTTGTCTTGCAGCAGCTGATCGGCAAACAGCAAGCTGAATAGGCCGTAAAGAAAACGGTGGACCCCGTGGCCCGTGACACACATCCACATAGAAGGGACAATGGGCTGAGGGAAAATCTGCCCCTGAGCGATTTTCCTGCATCACATTTGGCGCCCAAAGCAGCGACAATGAAAATTGCATGCAATCAGCTGTGGAAAGTGTCAGCAGCTGCCTTCGTGCCGATGAATGGAAATTAAAACAGCTGACAAACTCCCAGCATCCTTGGCTTTATAGGTTTTACCCTATGTGCTCGCTGTAGCTATTTAAGTTATTCGCTCCGTCTGTCAGCGGCATTTCATACTTTTTTGATGGCAGTTATCGATTGCCAGCTGCCCTAGAATTCGCTTCATTGGGCAACACACAGAATACACAAAAATTAAATATGCATTTTAAATGCTGATATCCCAGCGACGCGAAGGATGAGATCATAGACTTCTCAGAACCGGGTTTTTTCTATTTTACGTTATGCTAGAGATTTACATATTATTCGGATTAAGTCAACTACATTTGTATTTATTCAACCAGCTTCAAAAGTATTTATATGTTAAAAGAAAACCATTTAAGATATTTATTATCAAAAATCAATTTCAAGCTTCAAAGCGAACGGTCGTGTTTTTTTTCTGCGCTCCGAATTTATTTTTGTTTTGCTAAATCCAGCGGTGGAATTTAACAAATTATTTAATAATTCAATTTCATAATCCGTACTAGTTAAAGTGCCGTTCGTTTCGCGAGTGAATCTTTTGTGATATGTGCATTATTTTAATAAATTAATCCAATCTGTTCTCTTTCTGTCTTTGCGTTTTGTTTACTCTCTTTTTCGTGCGTTGTCCGTAGTGCTGTTTGGTGTTGTTTTTGTACTTAACTGCACGGTGCACCCGCTCTCTCGCTCTCCCACACAAAATCTTAAAGTGCACACTGCGCTCTTGCGGTACATTTTCTGATTTTGTCTTTTGGTACAGTGGTCAAAACCCAATTAAACATGGAAACCAATGTTGTCTGCTTCCATAACAAATGCCGTCAGGTAATAAAGCCTGATCAGTCAAAAATGACCTGTTGGCTATGTGATAGAATGGTGCACACTAAGTGCGCTGGTTTTAACGGCCGAACAAGTGATGACCTAGCTAAAGGCCCTAATCTAAAATACTGTTGTGATACTTGCCTAGGAGTTGCGAATGAAATGCAACTCTTTATGACTAGAGTAGCACCTCTTAGTCAACCAGAAGATCCATACCATCCAACTTTCGAGGTGACAATTGACTCAGGTACCGTAATAAAAGAGAGGCCAGAAAAGTCAACCAAACGAATTCGTTGTTTTCGTAAGGCAAACTTTCAGAGGTTAAATCTTTTTATATCTGGCTTTAATTGGTCCGATCTATATTCTTGCAACATAATGGCCGATGCCATAGATATTTTTTATGCAGCAATTAAATCATTTTTCAACTCTTGTGTTCCGATGTACTATCCGTCTACTTCTAACAAACCTCCTTGGTTTAATAAAGAGTTGACACACCTAAGAAATGTTAAGTCCAGACTTTATATAAAATTTAAAAATACCGGTTCTCAATCTATATTTTCTAAATATGTAAGTGCTCGGTTAAATTTTACCGTGCTTAATGCTCAGTGTTATAAGAATTATTTAAACCGTTGTAAGTTCCAGTTCGCACAGGATCCCAAACAGTTTTATAATTTTGTTAACACTAAGCGCAAAACAACTAGTTACCCTTCCTCGCTATTTTTTGAAAATACTTCGGTAACATCGGATCAGGCAATAGCCGATCTATTTGCCAAGTTTTTTCAAACCACATATTCTACGTTACCTCATTCCGAACGACCTTACTCTTACGCGGTATCAAAGTCAAATTTAATATTCTGTCCCACTTTAAACGAAAGCTCACTGCTTTATGATCTTCAGCGAGTTAAGCCTGTCTATTCGCCAGGTCCCGACGGAATTCCTGGCTGTGTGCTTAGATTCTGTGCGGAAGCCTTGTGCAAACCTCTACTAAAACTGTTTAACTTATCTCTAGAATCTACACAGTTCCCCCAAATATGGAAGGAGTCCTTTGTGATCCCTCTCCATAAAAAAGGTAGCAAATCGGATGCAAGCAATTACAGAGGAATCTCCAAATTGTCTGCTATCCCTAAGCTTTTTGAAAACGTTATCACTCCTCATTTGCAGCACCTTTGTAGGTCAATTATTTCACCATGTCAGCATGGTTTCATGAAACGCAGATCGACAACTACTAACCTTCTGGAGCTAACCTCCTTCGTAGTACAGGGTTTCAAAAATAATCTTCAAACAGATGTCATTTATACGGATTTTAGTAAAGCATTCGACTCTGTTAATCATTCACTTCTAATAAAAAAACTTGATTTATTAGGTTTCCCTGTTGATCTCCTAAATTGGATTCTAAGTTATCTGAATGGCAGGACGCAACGGGTCCTCTTTAAAAATTCTCTTTCTTGTATTCTCCGAGTCACATCCGGCGTCCCACAAGGGAGCCACCTAGGTCCGCTCCTTTTTACCTTATTTATTAACGACCTTCCCTTAATAATAAATCATTCACGTGTACTTATGTACGCTGATGATGTAAAATTATGCTTGCAATATAAGGACATTTCTCGCCATTTGGACTTACAATCCGATCTAGATTGCTTTCAAACATGGTGCCGTGATAACGTATTAAACTTAAATGGCTCTAAGTGTAAAGTTATGACCTTTTGTCGTGCCAACTCAATGCACGCAACTTACACTTTAAGTGGGTGCTCTTTGGACAGAATAACACATGTTGATGATCTTGGTGTTCTTCTGGACCCTAAACTTAAATTTTCAGACCATATTTCGTCTATTGTCAATAAGGCCAGGGGTGTGCTTGGTTTTATAAAACGGTGGTCAAAGGAATTTGATGATCCTTACATGACCAAAACCTTATTTATTTCTCTAGTCCGTCCGATCCTCGAGTATGGATCACCTGTTTGGAGTCCACAATATGAAGTTTACTCGGACCGCATTGAATCGGTTCAAAAGAACTTCTTACTTTTTGCCTTACGGCGCCTTAATTGGGATGCAAACCGTAGATTACCTCCTTATTCGAGTAGATTAATGTTAATTAACTTACCCTCCTTAGCTAACCGTAGAACGATGCTTGGAACAGTCTTTATTTTTAACCTTATTCGTGGTGAAGTCGATAGTCCCGACTTGGTTAGTCGGCTAAACTTCACTGTTCCAAGCAGATTTACTAGAAATTACGTACCTTTAATTTTAAATCATTGTAGATCTAACTATGAGTTGCATGATCCCTACAGAGTATTATGTTCTGACTATAATAGATTCTATCCTATTATCTCTAATTCTGACTCTCTGCCGTTTCTAAAGCGATCAATACTAACATACTTAACGAATTCTTAGATATTACTACTAGCATACATATATTTCCTCGTCCTTTACTGTCTTCTATATCGCGTCTATCTTCCCGCGATTCGAGCCGTACGATACACGGCAGCGCCCCTCGGTCGGTTGGGCGGGAGGTGTGGCCGTGGGACTCGCGCGTTGTGAAAAAAAAAAAAAAAAAAAATTTCGAATACCTTTTTCTTTTTTAAGAAAGGTTTTGTTCTGACTTCAAATACCTGAAACCAGAAAAAAACAATATCTTGGATTTCACTGTTGCACTTGTGAACTAATCTTATTATTTGTAAAGTGAAATACTGCAATGATTTAAAAAAAAAAATCCCTTAATACCTTGCACTAAACGTATACCTGCTATGCTTTGCATTTTTGAATCGCCGGCATAGAACGGTCTATTCTCCCTATGGGCCCTTTCTCTTTCACTGTCTGCCCCACTGTCACTTTATTTCAATGCCTGGCAATTAGCCCCCTTTGTTGTAGTTGCTGGTGGCATCATCACTGTCGCATTGCCGCCATATGAGCACTTATGCATGATTTTAATGTCAATGGTTTCGCTTCTGCTTTGCGTCCTCCTCCGGCTTTTATTGCCTCAGACAGCAGCAGGACACCCAGAGGAGCAATGTCTAAAAGGAAAGGATGTTCCCCTGCCAGCCAAACAAGCTGTTTGCCGAGCTAAAGGATGAAAGTGTTAGAGGTCAAAGTGCCTTTCCTATGGATTTTTTCTTGGCCTTATTTTTAGCAATTTATTTTGTGTAAATATTTGCCCGACCAATTTAATGTTACACAATAATATCGATTTTGTATAAATAAAGTGAAGAAAATGCAAGCCGGAAAGAAACAATTTTAACGATTACTAAAAGTAATTTTTTCTTACTATTACCCATTTACTATGCACTCATTAGTGATTTTATCGAAACAAATATTAAATCTGAAATATTAAAAAACTAGAAATACTTTGCAACCTAATACTGAATAAAAAATATGATATATACCAAAGGCATATTGTTCCTAAACCTATCTAACCTCTGTATGTTATTCCCGGCTTTAAGCTTACACAAAGCAAAAACATTCCAGTGAAGGACTTGAAACACTTTTTGCTCCCAGCGAACTGAATAAAACTATTTCCTACCTGACAAAAAAGTACATGAAAGCCATTTGCCGTGCACGCACAAAGCTAAGCCCTAGCAAGTGCAGACAACCAAAAGCGAATTGGACAAAAAAACTGCGCGGATGCACCCGTGATGGCAAGGCACTCATAAAAACCAGCAGCCCCAGAAATCTCTGAAAAACGAGCAAAAAACGCACCCAAACATATTTGTACGCAAGTCGAGCGAAAGAGATAACGAAGACCCGGCTGAATAAAGTGTGCGCAGGATAATAAAGCACGGAAATCTCGCATTCCATTCACTCTTATGTTTTTATGGAAAGAACAAAACTCTTTAGCTGCGGAGACGAAGACTGTGTGGTACATCAAAATGTTGTTTCCTTCCGCTAACTAACGTAACTTGCCGAAGAATACTCTCAAATTAACGGTGCACTACAAAAATCGGGAATGTATCTAAAATTATAGTCGTATTTATATACACATTCAGGTAACTGGTTCTTCATATATAATAAAATACATTATTTTACGTAATTAAAATAGTTAAATCTTAACTATTAAAACATTGGTAATCCCTACCTTCACCATTATATTCTTCTACAAAATATTTCAAGTTCTAATTTCCTATGAACGAGGCTGCCTCAAACTAGTATGTACATTTTTATTTTCGATTTACCAGTTTCCTATTTTAATCCTTATTATGAAATCACATAACAATCGATATTTTAGATTGAATCCAATATCAGTATGTAGATGTTTAAATGTTTAGGTACTTTTGAAAATCTGGAAAATTCCAGCTTTGTACCACAATTTCGCGCAGTGCACACTCCGCGAGAAGAGAAGCTGCTCCTACAAATCATCGGCAGTCGGCGGCACCCAAAACCCAAAACCCATCCATCCGTCCATCAGAGCTCAGAGCTCGTCAGAAATTCGCGTTGCGAGAAAAAAGTTTTTTGGGTGCGGTCCTTGACATCGCGTACGACGCATGACACTCGCTTCAGTGTGTTGGTGTGTGAGTCGGTCTGCTGGTGTATGTGGGTGTATGTGTGTCTGTGTGTGTGTGTGTGTGAGTGTTTGCAAGGATAGCCAGCATCCTGCGAGTGCTTGAGATTCGCAGGGTTGCCTGCCGTTTGTGGCTTCTCGTTTCGAATTCACGATGAACTCGATTTTACGACAGGCTGCCCGCTCCCCACTGGCAACCTTTCATTCCCTCGAAGCAGAAGGACTCGGCGCTGCCGATGTCCTGTGTGCTCTGTGCTGTGCGCTGTCCTTGCTGGCCCTGCAGTTGCCGTAGTTTCAACACACGCCCACACAGGCCCCGGCTAAGGAATATTTGATGAGTTGTACAAATTCAGCTCGTTGAAACTTTTCTGTTTGCACTTTTCCGTTTCTGCTGTTTTCCCTTGGTTTTCACTTGGGCGTATACTTGATTTCGTTCCCGGCCTTTTGGACAACATTTGATTTGTAATTCCAGCAGCAAATTGCGTTTGATCAAGAAACTTTTTTCTGTGGGTCAGTGGAGATCTCTATTCCCAGAACCCTTATTATTACTGTATTATTACATAAGAATTTGATGAAGGTAGCTACGTGGCTACAAGACATTACGTACGGTTAGGTAATCTGGTTGGAACTCATTTTTGTCATAAATATCTTTTACTTAGGACAAATGATAAAATGAGATTTCTTTACCAATTGAACTAAAATATTGATAATCAATAAAACTAAGACCTTTTTAACTGAAACTAAGTTCATCTTAAGTAGTAGATTTTATCATTAAAAACTTATATTCTAGCACTTAAAAATAGTCTGATTGTAATGAGCTTATATAAAATATCGTTCATACTCACTCAATATCATCATTACTCTTTATCGTGGTCAAGGGGTCTGATTTTTTGTTGTTTTCCTTCGGACAATATTTAACAACGACAATAACGAAAATAACAACGACATTGACATCAAAGGACACATCAAAAATTTGCATTACATAGAAGACGTATATTCCATTACAACATCAAGTACATACCCATGGAAATATTTTATATAACGCGCACATTTTCGAAAAACGCATTAAAATCAGTTACTGATTTAATTATTTAGGAGAGAGAGCTCATGGCCATTTCCATATTTTGGCATCGGGCCTTGACACTTTTATATGAATTTATTTTTAATTTTTGGCACACCATTATCACTTTTTGTATTGTTGAATTCTATAGATGATGTTAGGATGTTTTAAAAAATAGTGTGGCTGTCGAAATGAAGGTCTGTCACTTGAAATATGTATGAATGGTCTTTGTTTAAATTAAGCTTTACTGGTGAGTGTGGGTCTCGGCGTTTGGACGTTTGGGTGTTAGTTGGTCGTTGTCGCCGTCGTTGTTTAGTGGTGTAGGAGGTCCTGGCAGGACTCAGTCTCAGGCTGAGCCTCTGAAGTTTCAAATTCAGCGTTCTCCTCAGCAGAGCGTGCTTTACGTGTAAGCGCAGCACCAAGCGCACTAGTTGACGCCTAAACGTCTACTACGAAATGCGTTTGTTGTAGCGAACCCCAATTTCGAAAAATTCCAAATGGCGGCACACTCACACTCACACCTTTACCCACACGCACACACAGATGTATCCTGCGAGCAGAGCAGAGCAGCAGCTGCGCAGCAGCATCCTGGCGTTCTCAGTCCGTGGCTCGCAGCCTCAGCTCGCTGCTGGTGATTTATGTACAAAATGGCAAAAGGCAAAAACAAAATAATACAAAATACGCTCACAGCATCCTGTTCACTCACACACTCAAGCCCACTCACACACACACACGCCCAGTGTACCGCTGCCGCCGTCGACTTAATCCCAATAGTGCCCTGTTTTCCGAGGGGTGGTGGCACTGGCAAGCTCTGCCATCCTGGGCCTCATCCTGTGCCTGGACCTCTTTATTACATAGATACTTATGTACTCCCCCTGATGCTGGCCATTGTTGTGTGTGTGCGTTTGTATCTGTGTGAGGCTGGCATGTACATACACAAGCAGACTGTTGCTGCCGGCTTTAGATTTGAGTGGAAGCTTCCTTCTATCGAGACTGACTCAAATACTTCGAGTGTATTATTTTAAAGGGAACTCGACAGAAGGGCATTTTTATAGTTTTTTTACGATTTTTGATAGGCGAATAAAATAGATTTATTGGGTTTTGGACATACTGGCCAAATGGGAAAAAGCTTAATGGAATTCTAACAGACTTGTGGGATGAAGGGATTGCAAACGTTACGATCGAAAGTCATCTTCTCGTAAATCGAAGTAGTGTGTGTTTCCATAATTTTAAAATGTTTAATATTAGTTCTCACTAAACTTTTTCAGATTTCAACATTATATAGAAAACGCTTTAGGTTGCTGGCTAGTTAATGTAAAGAGTTTATCTCTTCTGTTTTTTTCGAAATGAAGCTTAAAAACATAACTATCTAACGATAAAACTTTCACAGCCTCACCCTTCCATAATTTATTTCAAAATCCAACTAAAGTGTATTTCAGCCTCTTCAAAAACCGCAGCTTAAACAACAAACTCATACCAACAAGCACTCAAAAAGGAGCGCTTTAACTATATGCTCACATACATATGCACATACATACACTCCTGCGAAGCTGGAGGAAAGTTTCTCTGGTATCTCTGGCTTTTACCTACAAGCACCAAGGTGAGAGAAAACTCTGCCAGCAGAGATAACAGCAGCAGCATCAACACGCAAACAGCAGCAACAGCAACAGCAGCGGCAGCAGCAACAGCAAAAGCTACGGCAGCTGCATAATAAAAATCCCTTTTTATAGTCCCGACAGAGGCTGCGGCTGTGCCGCTGGGACGCACCACAGGAAAACCAACCCCACTTCTGGCAATACAGAGCCGAAAAAAACTGATTTTCTGGGAGGTCGGAGTGGGGTGGGGTTGGCGGGGTGGTGCTGTTGATGTTGATGTTTCAGCTGTGTGTGGTGGTGGTTGCCAAAAATGTTGTTGTTGCTCTTGCTGCTGATGTCGCCGGTGTAGTTGTTGCTTTACACTGCTGACGTTGCTTCTGTTGCAGCTGTTATTGCAAATGTTGTTGCTGTTAAGGATTCTTAATTTCGATGTCGCTGCTGTATTCAATGTTTTTGCTGATGAAGCTTGTTTTGGTTTTCCTAAAGACATTACCTCTTTTGTTGCTCTTTTTCAGTTGTTGTTGCTGTTCTCTCTGATGTTTCTTTCTCTGTAATTGCTGATGCTCATTTTAAATTTGTTGATCATGTTCATGATCATTTTGCAGCTGTTAAATAATCTTTGCTCCTGAAAGATTTGACTTCTACCCTCTCGCCAGTCAGTTATGGCTGCTGATGTTTCAGCTTTCTCTAATGTTGTTTCGCTGTTATTGCGGCTGTTGTTTCTGTTGCTGCGGCTCTTGTTAAATTGTTAAAGTCGTCGTTGTTGATTTGCTAAAGACTTTGTGACTTGTGCTTCCTCTTTTGTTGCACTTTGTCAGTTGATGCTGCTGCATTCCCTTGTGCTGCTCCGCTGTTATTGTCGCTGTTGTTCCTGTTGCTGCTGCCACAGCTGTTGTTGCAGATCATGCTGTGCTTTTGATGTTGCTCCTGCTGCTGCTGCTGCCGCTTCTGCTGCAGAGTGGCTTTGAGTGAGCGCGAGGAATGTTGCCATATGCCGCCATCGCCATCTGTATGTATTGCACGTCTGTACATACCAATCTCTCTGCTCTCTGCGTCTGTGTGCGTGTTGTTTGCGTACTATAGTACTACGTTTGGTACAGTCGCTGCCAGCAGCAGCAGCCTCGACTGCTGCGTCAACTGCGACCGCGACTGCGGCAGCGACGCGAGCAGCAGCAATAATGTCCGTCCAATCTGTCCAGACGAGCAGACTTTTGACTGTGCGGGGTAACCACGTTTTTGTGCTTCACATTGTTGTTGCTGCTGCCGCTGTTGTTGTTGGTGTTGCTGCTGCCCTTGTTTGATTGCTAGAAAACAGGGTGCTTTTCAGCGACTACAGACACGAATAGAAACTTTTTGGTACAATGTTAAGTTTCAAATTATTGAAGCTGTATTTAGTAAAATTGCTATGAATAATTCTTTTTATATAAAGTACCTAATACAAATTGTAATCATTGTTAGCAATTTATAATTATATAGTATACTATACTATTTAAACTATAAATAAAATTACATTAAATTTTGGAAAGTGTTATATTAAAATGTAAAATTGTTGGCTTATAAAATTATTGAAGAATGTTCGATGGACAACTAGGACACCCTGCATTAGGCTATATTTAAGTTGAACAAGTGTGTAAGCACATAAACAGAGAAATGGAATTAAGTTTGCATAGCAAAAGAAAATAAACTGCTAAAATTATAATAACACGACGAGCGGTGGACTGGCGACGACAAAAAATGGAAACTAGTGTAAAACGGCAACAACAGAAACAGCAACAATAACACACCAAATTACACACACCCACTCAACTCACACACACGCGGGCAAACACACACGGATAGGCGACGAGGCCGAAAGAAAAAAAAACAGGATAAAAAGAGAAAACTTGGTATGTAATTTATAATATCCTTTGTCCTCAGTCGGCTTTTGTACCCTACGTTTTGTGAAAAGTGAAAATGTCTCTGCGTGTGTGTGAGTAGCTTCTGTAGTTCAATGTTTGTATGTGTGAGAGCGAGCTTTGTTTGTGTGTGTCAAATACTTTGGCCCGAAACACACAGACACAGTTACAAATGCAACGACATCGCATTACTTTTGGCGTAGCTTTTTCGCCGTTTGTCCCGGGCAAATAGTTAAAACTAAAATAAATTTAGTTGTTGTTGTGAGCGTGAGCCAACGCACACAAACACACTTGCCAAAGAAGACGGACAAAAGATAGCGGGCGACGCCATCTTTGCGCTGCTGACGGCGCTGATAAGTATGCTATGCTTTTCAGCACTGCAAGAAATCCTGTATTATGCATTTATGTACATCCTTCTTTTCTATTTATTAAGTATTTTTATAGACTTAATAGTCTGTGGTACTATATATTACATTTTTGTGAACTCGGGAGAAAGGATGTTCTTAAACGATAATTGGAAATCCTCCCATTTAATTATCTTATATTATATTATTGCAATACCTTTTTGAATTGATGTAAAATAAATTAATTATTAACGCAATTAATAATTTAGCTTAAAATCGACATCAATAAATATAAAATAAATATTATTTTTCATACATTTTTATTTTTGCGAGTGCTGTTTGGCTGCTGTTCTACCCGGTGCACGAAATCTCATTATATTTGTTTTATTTTATTTGCTGCCACGTCTTCGTCGTTTGCAGCAGCTTCTTGGTACTTGTGCTGCTTCGTTTTGGCTTTTATGTCTATTTCCTACGTTTTTGGGCAAGAGCACTTTTGTGTTCACGTAACTAACTTCTTTGGCCATTCAGCCCAATCCCGTTTTACTCATCTTGCGCCAGCGCAAGCCAACACCCCATCACACCACCCACTTGATGTTGTTGGTTCCAGGGCATTGTCATCTACTTACTTACTACTTAATGCGTGCTTAGTTATTGTTTTAGTGTGGCCTTTTGTCTTCAAAATTATTAACAATGGACGTTGCCAAGTGAAAGGTGCGCCTGCCTTTGAGGCGGAATGGCTAGGATGGGATGGGTTAGGTGGAGAAGCAGCGGTAATAGCATTTAATGCACCTGCCCAAACACATACACTCACACACACACAGTTGCATTTAAGTTGCTTTGTTCTGTCCGGGCATTGTCTTCACTCACACATACCCAAACGCACCCACACTCCAGCAACCACCAGCACGAACACTTCAGAGACACCATCGCCATCGCCATCACCACCATCATCATCATTATCAAGATCATTATGTTGATTGTAAGCGGCTTTATAAATGCTTTATTTTGCGTGTGTTTGTTCATTGTTTATTTACTTTTAGTAGCGCTTAATTTTCACTCTCTGCCTGGACTCTTTACCACACTTCCAACTTTCTTTCCCTTCCCAAACTGCTGAGCTAATGATCTAATTTCATATTTATATCCAGCTTAGTTCCATTAAAATGGTGGCGCTCTTATATATATGAAATTTTACATTTCCACTTTTCATAATTAATTTCATATTTCAGCTGTTTAATGGGTTTCGTTTTGAAAGAACTTATTTCGTTATTGTAGTATATGCAGTGAGTAAATTGCATTGTATAAGTTATGAGTATCTTTTCTAAGGTAGAGATGAACAAAAATCAGAAAGAAGAAAATTAAACATATTAGAAAAAAAAACATTGCATTATAAACATCGCTTTAAAGTATAATATATAGATATTGTTAATATTATATTTTTGAGTAAAACGTTTTCATATCGTTTTTTTTAAAGGGTATACTGCATTCGTTGAAAAGTATGCAAGCCTTAGATAGAAGAGTTACCGACCTTATAAATATTCCTGATCAGAACGTCGAGATCTCCAAAAAATACCAAGCTACAAAGTTAAATTTGAAAACTGTCACACATTTAACAAATATTCAGATTTGAAAATTATTCTTACCAAACTGTATCGATATTTAAAAAGAATTTTCTTTCGTTGCGTATTGTTCTATTCTGTACTTTCATACAAGTGGATTTAGTATTTAGTCAGAGTGGCTGGATAAAACAACAGTCAACTACGAAAAGTGTTCCAAGAGCAGTACTAGTCCTGGGCAGACAAGTCACAAAATGCCTTAAATGTCAAAATCGTAGTACAGTTCCCATAGAAAAATAAAAATAATACTTCAGAGAAGACATTGAGGCGAGAATCCGAAAGCCATAACAATGGCCAACCAAGAAACAACCAATGGGAAAGTTCGTAGTGCAACTCTTCATCTGGAAAAACAGTTGATCGGTGGAAAATATCGCCTAGTGAAGCCCATTGGGTCCGGATCCTTCGGCGATATATACCTCGGACTGAGCATCACGGATGGATCCGAGGTGGCCATCAAGGTGGAGAAGAACGATGCCAAGTATCCGCAGCTGATGTACGAGGCGAAGGTGTACGAACAGCTGGCTCGCAGTCCGGGATTCCCGACCCTACTTCATTATGGAAGCGAGAAGAACTACAATGCCATGGTTATGGACCTACTAGGTCCTTCCCTGGAGGAACTTTTTAACCTCTGCAAACGCCGATTCACGCTAAAGACCGTACTCATGTTGACAGACCAACTGCTAATGCGAATCGAGTGTGTCCACGAACATGGGTTCATCCACCGTGACATTAAACCAGATAACTTCCTAATGGGCTTGGGGAGCCACAGCAGCAAGCTGTACCTCATCGACTTTGGCCTGTCCAAGAGATACAAGGACATGGAGTCGGAGATGCATATACCGTACCGCAAGGATCGCAATTTAACGGGTACTGTTCGATATGCCTCGATAAATGCACAGATGGGCGTCGAGCAATCCCGGCGGGATGACATGGAGTCCATGTGCTATTGTTTGATGTACTTCAATCTGGGAAAGTTACCCTGGCAGGGTATTACGGCCGCCAACAAGAAGGAAAAGTACGAGAAGATATTGGAAAAGAAGACAAGCGTCTCTATTCAGCAACTCTGCAAGGGATTTCCCTCCGAGTTTTGCCTGCTCATGACCTACGTCAGGAATCTTAATTTCAAGGAGCCACCGGATCACATTTATCTTCGCCAGTTATTCCGCATACTCTTCCGGTCGCTGAATCACCATTACGACTACATTTACGACTGGACTTCCTTGCAGCAGCAGAAAGACCAAATCCGCCGCAACAGAGATCGGGAACGGGAACGGGGACAGGACCGCGAACGGGATCGGGATAGGGATCGGGAACGGGATTGTGAACGTCAGCGGGACAAGGAGCGACACAAGGATTGGGGGCAGGATCGACTGCACAGAACTTCCACCCAACAGGCAAATCGCGCTAGTGGACATCTAACAAGCCGATATGATCGCATTGGCGATGGAGCCATTAGCAAGCGAAAGTAACATATATCCAAATTATTTCCATTTAAAAATTTACTACTTTATGTCGGAGCCCCACTTGCAGTGGTTTTATTTCCCAAATAAACCTTTCAAAAACCTTTATTTCGCAAATATAATTTGTCAAATATAACCATTCGGGCTTCTCCATATCAGATATTTTTTAAAGGTTACGATTGATACTTACAGTTCGTATTTGTCTCCTTTCGGACTACAATTTTTTATTCACGACTAATCTATTTTATTTCACTAATTATATACATATATACATACATATATACATACATAATATATATAAAACTAACCTTGCAGACAAAAACCAAGCAAGAAACAAAGTTTCGAAACACACGCGTATTTTGCTCCCCTCCATCTATGGATTTTACTCTGGAACGCAATTATGTGGCAATCAACGCTTTACAAAATACCCCTTAGACACTCGAGTCAATTGAATAGTTTATGGCTTAGTTCGGTGTCCTGGTGAAGCTCCACTCCATTCCAAGTTTTCCATTAGGAGGGAACCCTACCTACCCTTTCCCGCTGACAAGACTCCGGGAACTTAATAAACTGTCAAATTGTCATGTAAACGGGACAAAGCTGCCAACCGAAAGTTTTTTACCTCTCGAGAAAAGCTGGTCAAAAAAGGAGGTGGGTTTATTTACGCTACTTATTTATTGAGTGGCGGACAGAAAAGTGGGGAAAAACATGCTCGAGTTATGCGAAAACAAAATAAATTTTATAGTAGTGGAAACCGCAAAGAAAGGCAAAGAAAAAAACATTTTATTAGTTTCCTCGCTCGTCCGTTTTCGTGGCAGCAAAAATAAGTGGAAAAGTTTCGTTTTATTTTCTATATATTCTTGCCACGATGGCTTTGCTTAAAGACGGGGTCGCGACTTGGCACCTGGTGCAAATTAAATTCCCAGCTGCAGAACTGAGATAGAGATGGAGATAGAGGGAGCGAAAGAGAAGGAAGCTTGAAATGAAGAGGGACGGAAATATAACTACATGGCTATGACAGACTGGCAACTTCAATAATTTATGATGCAGCAGCCAAAGGAGAAAACAGCGCCGGAATCATTTTGCCATTTGGAGTAATTTTTCTTTCTGCTCCCATCCCCCGATTTTCTCATGTTGCGAAACTTTGCAGAGAAACAGAAAACATAATTAAGTGTTGTCTTGAGTTGGGTGCATAGTTGACATGGCAAACAGTAGATAGATAGACAGAGAAAAAAGGAAGTATATAGCGCTACGAGGCACGGAAAATTGCAAATACCAATGGGAAAAATAGTTGAAAATCCCGGACAATGTGGCTAATAAAGCCACTCGACAAGTGGCGAGTGGAGGACCAAATGCCAGACATTCTTGCTGCTCCGGTTGCTCGACGATCCTCCGTCTCATTTCCGATACCTTTCGCGTATTCTGACAGTGACAGTTGGCATGTCAGCATATGATAAATTACTTCACCGACAGGTGAAGCGAGTGTTATGGAAATTTCAAAGCCAGGACCAGGACCAGGCAGCTGCCACCCCTTTGAGGACAAAACGATACTTCTAGTCGGTAATGTAATTGCACATTTCGTTGTGTGAATGCTAAAAGAGGTGTTTATTTAATTTGCCGAGTGAATGTGTCTACGTGAATGCCATTCGCCTGCTCAAAGTTTGTCCAATTCGATGTGACAATTTCCAGCGTTTTGCACTTGAAAGGCAAATAGTTGGGAATGGTATGCCGTCCATGGAATATAAATTGCCCGGACTCGAAAGAAAATTGCCAAAGTCATGAGAAATGTGAGCTGAATGTTGGACATAGTCAAGCTAAAATGCAAGCTCCAAATCATTCCGTTGCACCTTTAACAATTTAATAATTCAGCAAAAATGAATATATGACTTTTATATATATAAAAAGTTGAAATCACAACATAGTTAGGGAATAACCATTAATTTTATTTTATTGCTAGTCGCCAAATAAACACAGACATGCTTATCAAGCCCGCAAAAATCCGTTTTAATGTATATTTCAATGTGTCCGTTGGCGGTGGACATCCATTATAAATCTGTTGCTTGGCCATCATGGCCTTGCCTCCTATACCAACTAATCCTGCTAAAGTGTTGAGCTGAAAAATTGCAGTACTAATCCATTTGACAAAGCCTCCTTCAACCGCATCCGCAAAGGTAAGCCATTAGTATCAACAGTAAACTCGTTGAAAGCAACGCCATAGAGCAGGTTGTAAAGTTGCTGTGCCAGCCCTACTTTACTCGCATTTACTCGTGTATTCAGTATTAACTAAATACACGAAACGCAACGAGAGATAATGCCAAGCCAAAAGCAAGTTGCTCTTAACTTTCAGCGGTAGCCCCGAAGTTTCCACTCAAATAATTGCTTTTACTGGCACTAATAGATGGGGATTTCAAAAAAGTGGGCGAAACTCCCACTCAGCCCGCTGTGAGCTGCCCCAAAAATGCTGCAGCATAATCCATTTGGCCAGATAAGTCGCAAGCACGAACCGAACTTCTGCGATTCAGGTTCTTTGTTGGGGATCTGAACTTACTGGGTTTCCTGTTTTTAGTTTCACATGCGCTCTGAATTATTTATCGGGTATTTTGCGAGCAAAGCAAAGTAATTATGTGTAACGCGGCGTATGCGCAATGTTAAGACGTGGCCAAGACATGAAAATTAATTGGTTTACCTACAGCGATTGCGTCGCTCTGTATTTGGGAGGTAAGTATTTGGGATAAAATCGATTTGCAGCTCACCTTCACACTGAAAAGAAAATACAGTTTAATTTATGTATTTATAAATGGCTATTGGTGAATTTTATAAATGAATAAAAGTGTTCTATATATTTATAAAAACCGAATGAATATTCATTTTCTTCAATCATTTTATTATGCGAAATCCTATCTCATGGGAATAGTGTCAGCTCCCTTCGATATTCAATATTGATTCGCACTGTGCCACCCCCACAGAAACACATCGTGGCGTGCACCTTAAGCAGATTTCACCGTCGACTGGTCGAAAATTGTACGAAATTAAACGAAAAGCCCATCAAAGTGGTCGTAAAGCAAAGGGGATTCCGAAACAGTCTCATGCTGTCTAAACAATCTAAACAAAGAGCAGACTCAGCAGGGCACAGGCAATACACGAATCGAATGTCATTAAACGATGGCCCAGGGAGATGGGGATGCGAGTGCGGATGACTGACTGACTGTCTGAAAAATATAGAGACGTTGCGCCGAAGGGGGCATCATGTTGAGGGCTCATTAAAACGAATACGAATTTAATGGTACTTAAAGCGGAAATTGCCTGGCAAGTTTCCGCCATGGTGAGCACACAAGCATGGTGAGCCGCCTCACACAGACACTGATTCGGATTCAGGAGCAGTGCGAAAACTAAACGGCAAGCCAAGCCAAGCCGATTCCAGTTGCTAGCCAACTTGGATCGAAGTGCCAGGCCAAGACACAGAAAAAACAATGTTTTACGAGCAGCAAGACAATTAGTGGCAACTGCAACAACAGAATGTAAACACTTTCCCACATGCACACAGAAAGAAATAGGAAGATGCAAAAAAAGAAAAAGAAAAGGACCCCATTAAATTAAAAATAAAGTTTCTTGAGAATATTATTATGTATTACACATATTTTACTCTTTGTAAAAAGGTAATTGGTTAACAATAGGTTAATAGTAAAAAGACACTGCAGCTATGGTACCAATCCTGCGGCTTAGTTTTACAAATTGAGCTTATAGTGTACAATAATTATATTTTATTTTGATGCCTCGACTTGTAAGAAATTCATATTTTTATAAAACTGTATTTAATAACTTTTTGATTTTTCCTAGTGCACAAAACACAAGCTAATGCGCATACGAACCAGAGCTAGTCCTCACCTATGAGTGGCTCTTATTCTCCACTTGATTTTCTGTTTCCATTGCACTGGTAGAAGACCCGAAATAAAAACCCTAAACAATGAAGAGTACCCTAAAAGATAAAAACTTGAAAGTATTTCGGAACCATAAATTTTCGTGTGGTATACTCGCACCATTTCTTCCAAGGAGTTACCAAAAATATTGGAAACTAAATATAAGTCATATACCTTTAAAATAACCTAAATAGTTTATTGAATAAAAACAAAGGAATGATAATTATGATAAGCACGAACAGAAATTGGTCTTAAAGCAAATGCCAAATCTTTTTAAACTTTTTTTTGTGCATACAAGAGCATACGATTTTCGCGAAATTGAAATATCAATTTGGTCATTCCATGGCAGTCATACAACATATTATTTGCTTAACAGAATAGAATAAAAACGTTACTACAATGCGTGAGTTTCCAAAGATCGAGTTTTCCGTACAAAGCGGCAATAGTGCACTATGTGGCCAATAACCACATTCGTTGGCCGAATGGTTAATCAAATGTTTTTTATGTTTTTGTTAAAATAAGACTGATCCACACCGTTATTGATGCCTTTGTTAAGATATCAGCCGCTGAGTCAGGTGTTCGAAAGTAAGTTCCAACTTTTAAATCCTAACGTTTGGACTGCATTTTTTAATACAAACAAATTAAAATGAAGCAATAGAATGAGTCCAGCGTAGTGCACTTTGGAAACCTATATCGATTTTTGTAGTATTTAAATTTTATTCCAATTTATACTGTCCAAATCGCAAATAAATGCATAATTCTTTTAAATTTAATTTTTAAATACAGCTTAAATAAATTAATAATTAGATGCAATGGGACTAAGTAGTAAATCGATCATATTATAGTATGTAATACATCAAAAATGTATTGAAAATAAATAATGAGTTTTAAGTTGTAAAGTGGTCGTTGCCCATGGTGCAGTGGGAAAAGCTGCGACGCCATTTTGTGGCGTACAAAAGTATGCTTTAATTGAATGTTTGCTTGCCAGCCGAATATAGCATCCTTCTACTCCTCCACCCTCCTTGCAAACAGGCAACAAAATGTTTGAACATTTTCCGCACATATGCATGTCAGTGGCGCCCATAATGGCAATACCATTCCATGTACTTTGAGTATTCAATATCAGCTTTTTGCCAGTCGAATTGCCCAAAGAGTGGGCGGTAGAAAACACACAAATGGGGGAGAAACCAAATGGAGACCATGTCCTACGAGCTTTCTGTTCCCATTTTCCTGCACTTCCCGTGCAAACACATAGAGTATTTTTCGCCAATTTGATGCCCATATTGCGTACGGGAAAGAACAGGTGACTTCCAATTCACGGAGCCACATTCCAAAAATGTTAAATACCTTTCACCTACATCAAAAAAACATCTAATAAGTATTTATTTTAATTTCTGTAACATACCATTTTAATTTTAAATATTTCATTAATGTAATAAACTCTAGATATACATTTTTAGATACAACATATAATTTTCGTTCAGTACGAAAATATTAAATTCTCTCAAGAAAGCAAGAAAAGGATGTACCCTATAATCTATTGCTGAGTACCGAAGCAAAGCCATCATCAACCTTTTCAGCGAGCACTACAGTTGAGCTTACCTGATGAGTCAGGTAACTTTCTGCAAAAGTCAGCCAAAAAGTTTCATTGATATGAGACATGATTTCGGTTTTGCAGCAGTGGCTTTGTGCTTGTGTAGGCAACTTTAGATGCCAAATCAACGATATGAAATTTTTTGCTTGCCAAAGATTGATGGGAATAAAAACCAAAATTCATCTTCCGTTAGCAATCAATATATTTCATTTTCACAATCTTTCTTCTTTAAGAAGAGCATTTGTTTTTGTAGAAGTAAAGAAAAATAAGTTTAAACAAGAGAGAACGCTATAGTCGAGTTCCCCGACTATCTGATCCCCGTTACTCAGCTAGTGGAAGTGCGAAGGAGAGTTTTTGGCGGTTTGTGGGCGTTAGAGTGGGCGTGGCAAAAAGTTTTTGGGAATCGATAAAAATTTACAAGACTAATACAAAAATGAAAAAATATCAAAACATTTTCAAAAGTTTGGCGTGCAGTTTTTGCGGTTTGTGGCTTATAGGGGCGTGGCAAAAAGTTTTTGGCAAATCGATAGAAATTTACAAGACTAATACAAAAATGAAAAAATATCAAAACCTTTTCAAAGTGTGGCGTGGCAGTTTTAGGCGGTTGTGGCGTTAGAGTGGCGTGCAACATGAATCGACAAACTTGCGCTGCGTCTATGTCCTGGAGTCTGTATGCTTAATCTCAACTTTCTAGCTCTTGTAGTTCCTGAGAGCTCGACGTTCATACGGACGGACAGACAGACGGACAGACGGACAGACGGACAGACGGACAGACGGACAGACAGACGGACGGACAGACGGACATGGCCAGATCGACTCGGCTACTGATCCTGATCAAGAATATATATACTTTATATGGCCGGAAACGATTCCTTCTGCCTGTTACATACTTTTCAACGAATCTAGTATACCCTTTTACTCTACGAGTAACGGGTATAAAAATATTTACAATTTACAATTCTTATGGTCAACCGAGAAACCAAAAAAAAAGCTGCCACCCAAGGAGACGAGGTACATATGGCAACATCCTGTAGGAAAAGTACCCACACACACATACCCAGAAAAACAACCGACTTTCAAGTGCACTTGGTTGCCGAAAAGTTAATAAAAATAAGTGCCTCTTGGCCATTGCCTAAGGGTCCTGGAGGAGATGAAGATGGCGACCCAAACTCCGACCCTTCCATATGAAGTACCCAACCGACTTCGCTAGTTAGTGGCATTAGTAATTTAGATTGCTGCCGAATAACTTTTGCCATTCCCGCCAGCAGCAAGCTTTTCGTCCCTCACTTTCGGGCCAGGATAAGAAAATACCACAAGCTGGTATGAAAGTAATAACAGCTTCGTAACGGAAACCCTCGAAGGCAGTCGAGTGGAAATTTTTTATGCTACGCAGGATGTTGGCCAGCCATTGACAATAATTGTTGTTGACTGTGAATACAGCAAAGAATTAACAGAAAAGTTGAAACTAGCCAAATGCGATGAACAATCTCGTTAAAGTATGCAAATAAACATGAGTTTTAGACTGGCCTTGCGGAGCAGTTTCCTTTGGGTAAATATTTTCTCACTTAATAGTAGTTAGGCGGTCTACCGGCCATATTCTGTCAGTTAAAAAAATAATTGAAAAATATTATAAACAAGACCGGCAGCTTGTCTTTAAAAGCCCAATCTTATAGATCCTATCAGTAATTATATATTTCAAGCAAAAATCATCCTTTTGATTATTCAGAATAGAAAACAGATCTTTGAAAGAGTTTCATGTAGATAGTTTTAAATCTGAGCAGCAGGTTTTCGAAGAAACGGACATACGGACAGACCCGATTAATTAATCGGAATTATCGAAATTATATATACTTCATATAATCTTCTGACTGAAATCAATACCCCTGGAAATCAAATTCAAGGGTACTATTATATAGAAATATGTTTCAAGACAAAAACTTTAAGTTTCAAGGCACCGTTCTCGTTATTTTATTAAAAATACAACTTTTATTACAACAATGACTCATTATACCCGTTACTCGTAGAGTAAAAGGGTATACTAGATTCGTTGAAAAGTATGTAACAGGCAGAAGGAAGCGTTTCCGACCATATAAAGTATATATATTCTTGATCAGGATCAGTAGCCGAGTCGATCTGGCCATGTCCGTCTGTCCGTCCGTCTGTCCGTCCGTCCGTCCGTCCGTCCGTCCGTCCGTCCGTCCGTCCGTCCGTCCGTCCGTCCGTCCGTCCGTCTGTCCGTATGAACGTCGAGATCTCAGGAACCACAAAAGCTAGAAAGTTGAGATTAAACATACAGACTTCAGAGACATAGACGCAGCGCAAGTTTGTTGATTCATGTTGCCACGCCCACTCTAACGCCCACAAACCGCATAAAACTGCCACGCCCACACTTTTGAAAAATGTTTTAATATATTTTTAATTTTTGTTTTAGTCTTGTAAATTTCTATCGATTTGTCAAAAAAACTTTTTGCCACGCCCACTCTAACGCCCACAAACCGCATAAAGCTGCCACGCCCACACTTTTGAAAAATGTTTTAATATTTTTTCATTTTTGTATTAGACTTGTAAATTTCTATCGATTTGCCAAAACTTTTGCACGCCACTCTAACGCCAAACGCAAACTGTCAGTGTTGAAGACTCTCTTCGCATTACACTAGTCATAACGGTATCAGATAGTCGGGGACCTCGACTATAGCGTTCTCTCTTGTTTTTATTTTCAGTTTGGCTTGTAGCCTTGTATAGTTTTGTTGCATAGTTTAATATAGTTTTCCATTGCCATACCCTCTGGCTTAACAGTCTCAGCAAAAAGAATATAAGCTTACTTTTTTGTATATCGGCGTTAAATTGCACAACATAATAGACGGCTACTGCCAAACTTCTTGGCCCACACAATTTATGTGTCCCAAAAGGGGCGCAAGAATTTAATTTGCTTTGAAAAAAGTGCCAACCGGCAAAGAGTGCAGAAGTCAGCTAAGACCCGGTAATCGCATTTCTAATTAAGTGCGAATTTCTAGCACACGCAGCACCCTCGTCTCGTTGGAAATTGTGTTGTCGCCTAGTTTATTTCTTTCTGCCCCACCGCTGATTTTTTTTGTCCTTCGCCAGCTGAATTTAATTAAATTTTCACACTTCAAAGCGCTGGCAATGTGTAAAATGTCCTCAAACCAGACCCAAAATCGAAAACGAGAAAAGCCAACTTAAGGAAGAAATAGAAACGCTATGCGTGCGGAAAAGGAACTGGGGGCAAAGCGGGAAAAATGGTTATAATAAAAAGGAAATCTTAATTTTTCGTCCTTCTAGTCAGTTTCCTTCAGGTTACAAATTGTGGAAGCTTTCTGTGATTTTTTTCTATTTCTGGGTCCTTCTCTTGCTTTGTTGGTTTGCTTTAGCTTCCCTTACTAATTAATTTCGATTCATTGAGCACTTTTACAAGAAATTGCACAGCCACTAGAGGCGTCAATAGGTAGGTTGGGTATTCTGGCTACACAGTAAAGAATACCACCTCTATTGATTTTTGGGATTTTAAAATAATCGTAAGGAAAAACAAAAAAAACTTTAATAGTTGTGCAATCAGTTGGAAAAAAATTTGTTGAACAGAGCTCTGGAGTAAACCTAAAGCCTATAAGTAACCTCCATTTTTAGTAATATTCCTTTTTAAATAATCTGCATTTTTTTTGTTTCTATTTTAATATATAAACTAATATCGTGAGTCTTGACAAGTATGTATTATTATTTTTTTGAGTGAGCGACAATGTATTTACTACGTGACTCATTCCGTTACACTTCCCACATCCAAACCAAACCAAACCCAAACCCAAACCCAAACCCATTCCCATTCGCAATCGGATTCCCATTGCCATTGCATTACGTTTCACTACGGCACGGCAGGTTCAGTTCTTCCATTTTCCATTTCCCATTTTCCGTTTTCCCTTTTCCTTAGCTTTTCCCTGCTTTCACTTGCAGCAGCTTCAAAGAAGGTCTCTGAATGCCTCAGCAAATGAGCGTTTCAAATTGTTGGCAACAAATTTGCTGCCATTGAAGAAATTGCTTTCAACTTCTGGCAAAAGTGGGAAAACAAGTAGGGAGCTCCGTCGATGTTAACAATGGTCCTCTGTAGGTGTTACTTGCCGCTTTCCTATATCGTCACTCCCCCATCGATGTGTCAATTAAATGGTTTTAATGTAATGCATGTGCTAGATGCTGGCATTAAGCTGAAAGTGTACATATCGCAGGCTGACAGGAATCTAACGAGCTTAGCACAATCGAGTGAGACATTCATTCCCTATCCCAGGCTGACATTTCAAAAGAGAAATGGGAAACTCAGGAGCCAATTGACAGGCAGATGAGAAATCGAACAAAAGAGCCGTGTAAATCAATCTAAGGCATCTGAAAAGTCACAGAAGATGTTTACAGCTACATTTTCTGTAATTTCTCGGATTACAAATTTGCTGAGTACTTAATAATTAAATAAGCGAAGTAAACGGGAAACGTTACGATAATTATTTAATATTCTTAGATAATAATATTCTTAGATCAACTTTTACATAATTTAGCTTTTTTATTTCATGTTTAACTTGAAACCAATTGAACTTACTCGAGCTTCAAATATTTTCTTCGAACTCCACGCACCTCATCAACATCATTATTTTAAGCCACCTACAAATTCTGGTTCTATTTCGCTAACTAGATTCGCATTTTCAGTGGCAGTGACTCCAAAAGAGTAACCCTAATATAATTACCATAAAGTTTACTCTTCTCCTCGCAGAATATTTAATTATATGCGCTTTCGCTGCACCCACGAAACACTTTCCCCCCACTCAAACACGCCCAAATCATATTTCCACACATTGTTTAATTCAAGTTTCCCATGCAGCCTTTAGTTTTCGAGGAATACCGAGCAAAAGAATATACTCGTATATTTAAATAACTGGCATGCCAGCCGGGCGCTCGGTGAACGAAAATTGCTGGGCCAAAACTTTACATTAACCAGAAACCCCAAAAACCTCGGTCCCGAATCCACGCAGGCATCCATAGGAAAGTATGCAGGCAATACGAGAATGTAATAAAAATGCAAAACCCGAAAATACAAATTAAAATAAAGTAACACGAAGGCACATCGAAGCAGTCGAATGTAGAATACCCTAATTATAATAATTTGTTTATTAACTATGCTTTATTTTTCGTTACAATAGAATACTCTTCGCCACAAGTAAGCAAGTATGTATTGTTTTAAACAAACTTAATAACTATTTCATCATCCCCAACTACCCCTTAAAATACGAAGAAAGTGTAGCGAAAAATGGTGAAAGAAGAACAGGCGCCGCCTGCGCGAAAATGTATTAAATTTTTAGCATGCTCATTAAAAAAATATTAAATAAAATTTCTATGGTTACCGCTCCTTGAGCTCACACACACCCACTCAAACCGGCTCTAGCACTCATAATGCCCACATGTATTGTAAAAAAAGCGAAAAAAACGAAATAAAATGAAGTAAAATGTGAAATTGTCTGCCTGATGGCAAAAACATGAGTTGGCCGAGCCCCCGTCAGTTTTTGGACTGCGAAGGGTGACCCCAAACCCGAGACCACATTAAAATTGGCATCACACAAACATCAGACACACACACACGCGCATACGCCCACACACACATGGCCACATACACATACACAAATGCAGCGGCATGTGCACATTAAAACAACGCCATGTTGGGCCAGCACCCACAAAAAGGATATCACAAGGGTGCAGAGCGGGCTGAAGGTTGGAGGCTGAGGCAACGATATGTGAATATCAAGATTTAATTTAAAGTTAACTAAGTAAGATTAAGCCCTACCGACGCACACACACACACAGACAACACACACACAACGACTGTGGCACAAACAGACAGCCATTTGCAGGGTGCAAATGTGTAAGAAGAGGCGGCTGCTGGTGGGGTGGCAAGGGGGTTGCTGGGCGGACTTCGGGGTGGGACGGGTTCCTTGTATCAAGTAGAGCAGAAACTCTTAATAAAGCAATTGCCTCTGGCAGTCAAAAAGTAAACGCCGACGTTGTGCAGCAACGTGATTACGGCGGAAGGAGCAGCGGGGGTGTGTGGGTTGGGGGTTGGGCATTGGAAGTTGGGGGTGGGGGTGGTGCTGGGCAGCGGGTGGCACCTTGGTCTCGGTCCAGAGCCACGACCCCCAGCAAGATGTGTATGTGCCTGCACTTCCACTCACTCTGTTAACACGGCAAAGAATTATCTCTGCTTATTATTAATCTGCAGGCAATTAGCAGAAACAACTCTTAAAATGTTTGTAGTTCGTTGTTAAGTAAGAATTAATTAGTAAATAAAATCTGTAAAACACAAAAAGAAAAACTCAGAAATAACGCTTCCTGTTCCCAATAAATTCACTTAAAAGCGTTCTGTAATAAATAAACTTCACTCCCTTAGCATTCAGAACAATATAAATCCGTACAGTCAAGTTTTGTATTTATAAATCCTATAAAATACTACATTTTATATGGAAATATATATACACATAAATATAAATGTATACAAATATATTAAATGAAAAAAGCTTTCTTTGCTGCGTTATTTTTTTCCATGTACCTTCAATGTTACTTTTTCCCACTCTATGATTGTAAGTGTGGTCTGCAGTGGAATACCTTTTAAAAAGTTCCCTTCTCCTCCGCTTTTCCTCGCCATGACAAAGCCATCTGAAGACCAAGGGGACGGGATTGTGAGGTGGGTGCAGCAGCTGCAGATGAAACTTACTCACGCCCTGAAATATCAACTAACCAGAATACATAATAATATATTGAATAGAGGAAAGCTCTAGGAGAAATAAGAAACGACAGGCGAGGCGAAGCATAACGAGACTATGAAGTGAATTTAATTAGATTCTGGAGTATGGATTGCAGTCTACAGTGGCAAAACGAAACAGAAGCAGCTATTTAAATGTTCGATAAAGGTACAGTATATGACTATATCGACTAGTTCTGAGGTACTGAGTCCCATTTATAGAGCACATATATTTGCTTTTATAAATACAAAGTTTACTCACAAAACCAGCAATTTGTTCCACTGTAACTTGTCTATGCTTTAAACAGAATCTCTGCAGCTAAAGGCAAATTACCCAGCGAGCAGCATCATCGGAATCACCATATTATTTGCAGCACCCAACCGGGACCACAAGTTGAGCATATATGTACGTAAAGCGAGTGGCACGGTACAGCACCATTATAACTACCCGGGCGACTTCGGGGCATTAAAGGGCCAGCCTTGGCCGAAAAAATTGAAAATTGAAATCCCTCTTTTGTTATTATCTCGAGCTGGGGGGGACTTAAATTTAAACATAAACATAAAAGCAAGTTTTCAAAATCTAGTTTTGCATTTCATAATCTGGCGGGGGTTGTGCAACCAGCACGGGTTGATAGACAACGAAAAATCAAAAAGGGGTTGGCCTCCTGCAGTTCATGATGATGCTGCTACTTTGGGTAGCGGGGGGTGGCAGGGGTGGCGATTGCACGAATCGAACTGGTGACAGTTGTCAGATACATATAGTCAGACTCATCGCCGTGGGCCTTAATAGGGCTTGGACTACTCGATTGGGTCCGGGGATCAGGCTCATTCCTCGTTTATCTGCCGGCGCCCCCGGCCTTTTGTGTCGCGTCAAAGGGACATTTTTTATGTGCTTCTCAATGCTGCGCGCTTCATAAAACAGTTTCCTTGGAAACTGGGCAATTGGACGTGGTCAAAGCTTTAAGAAGAGGTCTAATTTTTTCATTCAGGGCTTTGCCCACCGCGCTGGCCTTTGATTAATGTGTCACAAAAAAATGGTGAAAAGTCAATTCTGGTGGTTCCCAAAAATTTACATGACAAAGTTATTTCATTGAAAGTTTTTGCATACATTTGGATACAAACCAGGCACCCAAAAGGAAAGGGAGAATTCTGTTTGAGTAAAGAGCACTGCCTATGCTCTGCGTTACGAGGGATTAATAATAATAAAACTAATCAAAGTAATAGAAAGAATATTTATATTTTTCAGGAAGTTATTTATGAATATATTAAGCATTGTTAAACATTGGCAACCTTTATAGAGTGTTTTAGATATATACGCAAATAAATTCAACTGCAGCCATATTAATAGCTGCTCGATTTTTATATGTACACCTACATCAAATGTTTTTTACGCTCTTAACGCAAATGTCTTTCCGCTTGCGTAGGCAAATCAAACTTCGCATTTGATTGCCGACTTTATGGATAATATGTTTATACATGGGTGCACCCGAGTATTGGATAACTTTTAGGAAATGCAACGGAATGAATATTTAATCAAAATAAATTGCATTAATTTTCATATTTAATGAAGCAACACTTCATTTAAACCAGTTCTTGGTCGGATGGCTGGGTGGCTTTTCCCTTCTTAATCGGAGTGTGGGCGCAGTGCTCATTAATGCTGCATGGCAACCGTCTCATTATGAGGCCGAAATAAAAACACAAAGTACAAATCCAACAGCAACGAAACCAATTAAAAATAAAAATAAATTCGTTGAAAGCATAATACACGAATAAAATCCATATACGCCCGGGAGCAATAAACGCTTACGCAATTTAATTGC
This sequence comes from Drosophila teissieri, assembly GCF_016746235.2. Classification (NCBI taxonomy): domain Eukaryota; kingdom Metazoa; phylum Arthropoda; class Insecta; order Diptera; family Drosophilidae; genus Drosophila; species Drosophila teissieri. The sequence goes on from NC_053030.1 coordinate 7,180,144, forward strand.
GCACAAAATGGCTGCCAGGACATGCTATACAAATGCACATGAAATAAAAATAAAACACCAAAAATCCCGTCTTTCAATAAAGCGATAATTAATATAAAATAAAGTCCGGATGCGCGGAAATGGCGGAAAATGGTGGAAATGAGTGCGTACAGTTCGCAATTGCATGTAATTGTTATGTTAAATTCTCCGCATGGCTTTAAGGTCATCCTTGAGGACCTGTTTTTCCTGCTGCCACATTTAGATAATCCTGTGCAAATTTAATATTCCCGCTAGGTCGCCGTGATACATGAGCAAACATTAAATTTAAATGGGGGCCCCGGCACAGATTTCAATTAAATAAATGCCTGGACTATTTAGTGTGCTCAATCCGCTTTTACAGGCGGCATTAGTGCGTACGCCAGGCTTTCTGATTATTAGGACATATCTTTCGCTGAGACCAGGACCTTTTTGTGCTCGAGGCCCGCGTCCCGCGGCCCGTGGCCCCAGTGTGCACTGCTTTTCCTCATTTTCATATTGCTCTTTGCAGGCTCATCATAATATTGCCCCAGCCGGGAGCAGCAGCCCGGACCAGGAGTCCCCCAAAGGCCATTCCTCAGTGTCAAGTCCTGGGAACACCCTCGCCACACTGAGGGGCATACACTTTTAATGCGTGTCGCTCACATTTTATGAGCTGTCACAAAGCACAAGCAACCGGAGAGGAGAGGAGAGGAAAAAGCGGGGGGAAAAGGCAAAATATTACCAAGGAAGTGCGCACTCACGCAGCTGTGACCAGCATGGCAAATAAATGAAAAAAGTTGAGCAAATAAACCAAAAGGACCAACATGCTCCAAAATGTAGGTGGAAAAGTTATGCACTTACTCTTCCCGCCGCTGATCAAAATATATATATACATATATACCCTCAATATATATACGAGTATACCCTCAATTCAGCAGGACCAACTGCGACTCTTATTTAATTAAATGTCAAATGCTGGCCGACAGTCCGTTTGATTTGAACAGCATTTGGCGGCTCTGGTCGAGTGGACGCTGGTCCACGGATATATTTGATTTATTCCATTTCGTTTGTCTGCTGGCATTGGCAGCGAGCGAGGCATAGCTAAAAATTTTCATTTAATTTGATTTCATCCATGGAGGGGGAGGGCTTTATTTCCATGGCGAGGGGCTGCAGATGGGTTCAATAGGTGGGAACCGAAACATATGACTTAATTTTCGGCATTTTCGGTTGACTAAGTCAAGTGAATTAAATTCGATTTTTCCATCTATTCCATTTGGCTGCGCAATTTCGTGCAATTGAAAAACCACTAATCGAAATAGCTTAATACTTAAACATAACTTTCATTTAACCGCCATTGAATCAAACCATAATGGAATTATTAGTTCGCAAATTGCTCGCTTAAGGAATAAATGATTTGTAACCAGTGAATTATTCATTCCACATTTTGGTTTTAATAGCCCAGCCTGCAGTCCAAAATATTAATATCCTTCAACTTCCTTTAACTCTTTGAATATTGAAATAATTCACATTCGGTAGTGATTAGAATTATAAGTTTATAAATTAGTTGTTCTTGTCAATGAAAAGCATTTCAGCACACTTATTGCGCATACGCATCGTTGGCCATCGACGCATCCTTCGGTGCAATGTGTTGGTCAGGAACGGATTTAATTACCAGCTAATTAATTTGGGTGCCGCTAACCATTGTTCATCCTGTCTAAATATTTCGCGAATTAGATTTCAATTTGTAATACATGTTCAGCGACCACGCCCTCCGGCAAAAAGTTCTCATATTCCGACTGTCAGAAATCCATGTTGAAATGTGCGCAATTATCCCTTTCCCGTATAGAATTTCACGCTCCAAAGTACCAGCAATGTCCTGTGCAATGGTAAGCATTGAAATGCTTCTGTTTTTTATTAATTTCATAAGTTTGAACAAAGCTATTTTTTCTGCGGGTATCTGGCACACTTTGTTTTTGCTGAAATCGCAAAAAACAAACAAAAGTGTTCCTGCTCATTCACACAAGCTGCAGAGACGAGTCGAACTGTTCGAAACAATCCTCATTACATGTGAGTACATTTAATTAACCACATTTGTCAAAGAACATTCCGCAAACATCAAAGACAAGCTGCAGAGCCCCACCACATCCCCACATCCGCTAATTAGACATGCCTTGACATTCAGCAAATTATCAATAATGCACAGAAACTCTGGTTTGGTTCTGTTCTCCTGGCTTTTCGGTTGATTAAGCAAGGGGAAAACTCGCACCAAATGTTGCTTTAATTAACACTAAACACCAAAGTCACATTCGATCGGATCAAATCACTTCGATAGTTAACACAGCTCAGTTTGCTTGTCCTTTATTTCGCCATTTCGTGTCCTGTAATTAGTGTAATGCACTGGTGGTTCACAATTCGGAAATGGCTGCTGCGCTAAGGAATCTCATTCTGGCTAATAAGTTTAGTCGGTTTAGATGCACTTTGCTGGGGAAGCCTGTGTTTCTCCCAAATTAAGTTGACCACATTAAAACCTAATCAAATTGGTATGTTTAATTAACATATTGAGTTACTAACAGAAGCTAGTCATTGCCGAATTTGTTTTAATTTGCTCAAAGAGGCCAAAGAGTCTATATAATTAGATAATGTAATAGATTTAAAACGTGGCAACAACATTTAAATGAACCGACTAAATCGTACCAATTGAATAGTAGTTGAAAGCGGCAATCGGCTGTGAAAATGTAAAGCCAACTTTCATTTAATTGTTGGGTAAATATATGTTTGTGTCATTCCAAGAAAAAGCGCCTGTAATTGCATGGTATTTGTGTAACAGCTCTGACCACCTAAGAAAACACAGCAAGATGTTGCTTAGGCCTGCGGTGGTCAAAACAATTTTCCAAACTAATACCCCGCTGGGAAAAAACCTGAGATCTGGTCGGAAAATGGAATGGAAAGGGCATTCAGAAAGCAACGAATGAAACGAAGCAGAGCAAAAACCGAAATCCCAAAAATCCCTTGATTTATTTCTAATACTTATACACACATGTACACATGGGGTGGTCAGAGGAAATATCCTGGTAAATAGAGCAAGTGAAAAGTTCTCCTCCCCAAACAGAGAAAAAAGAAGAAGAAAAGGCAACAACAAGGGGAAAACTTCGGCTTTTCCCTGAGGAACTAAATTGTGCCACCGGCGGTTTGTTTGCTTCCTTTCAACTCCACAACTTCACATCTCCACATCCTGCCGCCTTTGCCAAAAAGGCCTCCGAACCACTCAAGGATATGCGGCAATGAACCGACCATGCAAAGTGAAGCTAAACGAAAGTGCCTCAATTTAAGTTGTAAGCTGATTTGCTAGGGCGTACACAGCCGCAAAGCCCTATATACGCATACGTATGTATATATATGAACATATATGTTCATCCAGGATATTCGCACATATGTGTGTGCCGCATTTCTGCCTCGCCCATTGAAGTGGAAAAACTTTCTGGCAGGAGTAGCAACAGCAAATGCTTAAAATTAAGGCAAAACTTTGCCATGAATTCCCTTTTTCGGCGATGCCATTAGCGAGGGTCTCATACATTTCAAATGAAGTTGGGTGAGTTGGCCAAAATAAGGAGAACGAACATGTTTTGGCTGGAGGAGTGATTTAAGATTGCGACCTGAGAAAATTATCATTATGCATGCTCAGTACAAAAAATTTGGTTTGAAACAAGCCTTTATTGACTAACGACATTTCCTACTGTAACTTACTAAAATTGGAATAACAAATTGTCATAATTTCTTACATAACTTCGAACATTAGAAGATTTTTTGAGGCGTAAGTGCAAGGTCAGATTTACAATTGAAAATTCAACAGAACGGGTTTTTTAGTGTATTAAAAACTACTTTGCCACATTATAAATTTCAATGGGACTATTACAATCTCAGGGGCATTTTAGTCTGCTCTAAAATCTGCCAAGCCCCAAGAAGGGAATAGCAACTTCATCATAACACTACATCCATAGGCACTTTTTCTTATAGACAGCACTCCGGATAAGCGGAGTGAAGGCTTCTTGTCTTTGAGCTGACTGTTTCGGTCTGATTTTGACACAAATCCCTTTGGTGCTAAAGCAATTTATGTGGTTTTCAGCCTTTGGGGTTGGGAAGTTGCCGCCAACTATTCTCCCCGGCCGAAAAACACACAAATACCCAACCAAGCAACTCAACTCAAGATGTGCGCTTCGAATGCGAGAATAGTTTTTCGCCAAAAGGACGAAAAGGGATCCTGGGATTAGGGGGAGCAGCCCACATGCACTTGGCTGGGCTTTGGTTATGGCTGGTTGGTTATGGTTAGATTGGTTGCTTCGCTGCCACTGCCTGCATGAGTGCAATTTTATGTTTGGCCCCAAAAAGTTGCCGGCGAAGCGAAGTAGTTGATAAATGGCACACCGACAATATGGCCGATGGAATACTCAAATCCAAATCCCTTTTATACCCAAAACAATTCAGAGCAGCGCACGAGCATAAAAAATGCAAATTTCTGTGCATAAATCTAAACAAATTTTCATATATAAATATGGCTGCTGTTTTTTATGCCTGCCCCATATCGAGAATAAAAAGCAAGCAAGGGGCTGGCCCCACCAGATGCCACGCCTAACGAGACGCCCACCTTTCCGAGTGCTACATGGCCGCAGATAAACCGCCCGAAAGTAATGCCAAAACATTTCGAGTCATAAATTTTACGACATACGCGCGAAGGGCAAACCACCACAAAAGCCAACATCCCAAAAAACCACAATATAAGGGAATTTCTAGGGGTTAACCGGATATGGGTCGAAAATTGCATACCCTTAAGTTTGAATCGCTTTCCTGTGATAACATAAATTGTGTATTTAAACAGCATATTTTCAGCGTTTACTATTCAAACTTAGTAGTAACTACAGTGTTCTTTATTATTACATTTTCCTTAGTTTTTTATAATTTAGGTGCCCCATATTTCAGTACTTGGAAATTTCGTTTCTGCGTACTACAACTTATTATCGAAATACCCATTAAGCTGGGGGCATCCACAGGCAACGGGCATTACAATAAATATTGATTTACATTTTTTTGCGCTGAAAACATTAATTTAGGCAAAAACAGGGGTGTAGTCAAAGCCAGCTTTACTTTGGGCGGATGTAACCTTTACTTTGGGCTTAAAGTTCAAATTAAATTGAAATTAATGAACAGAATTCCGATCAAAATGCTGCAGGGCTTTCATAAACATATAATTATCCGCCTCTATGAACGGAAATTCTTTAGTAAATTTGATTGATATTTAAACTCCCATTGTTGCGCTTCTGATAAGAGCCCCCAAGCAAACGGGAATATATTGATAATTAGTCTTTTAAGGGGAGCCCGTCGAGCTATAAATTAATTTAAGTGGCTGAAAATATTTTTGATAACCTAAAATGAAGCCAAGCGAATCCCTGAGATCCCTTTTCTTGTTGTTATTTCCCGACGAGGCCTGTAAATTTAAACGGCCTGGCCATTAAGCGAAACGAGTTGGATATAGTTTAATGGCTTCATTTTTGGGAGGAGTTAACTGTTTCCTTGGTTCTGGCTGGTCATGGTGGTGGTAGTGGTGGTTTCTGCCACCATTTCCCAATATTCAGCCGCACTTTGGCCAATTCTATTTGTCTTCTGCCCGAAGATTTAATTAAAAAAGTCGAAAGCATGCAAACGAAGTTTTTTAAGGGAAAGCAAAATGTGGCTGGCATTAGCCCGAACTTTCCGGACCCGCCGCCACAAAGGATGCGCCAAAGGAAGAGACGCCACAAGCTCGGCAAACTTTAGCGGAGCATCTCGTTATCATCGCCCATCATCAGCGTCAGGATACGAAAATAACAGAAACAACAAAAAACCAAAAACAAAGTCGATGCCAAGCCACTCGTCTTCGATTCCTTCGTTAGCAATACTTTTAAAGTAAATTGCGGCAGACCCGGGAGCAAGGACATTGTGGGTGTGGGTGAGGGTGTGAGCGGAGGGTTGGCATTTTCCAGGATCCCGGAAAAGTGCGGCTCTCTGCACACGTTACGGCACTTTGCCCTCGCTCCATGCTTCGTTTGGTTTTGATTTTTCACTGCTCGTCATGGTTTATGATGGCTGGTGGCCACCATGCTTATGCTACTGCCGCCGAGGATGGGAAAATTAATTGCATGCAAATATTGACACAGCAAGAGTAAATATAATTTCATTGTTTACTCATAAATACGCATTATTTGGAAAATGAAAATAGAAAAGCACCTCCGTTCCAGAAGCAAACAGAATGGAGAAAAGCAAGCATAGAACTAATTTTAGTTAGCCAGAGATTGCAGGGGTTTCCTCTTAGATTTTAATGAACTTTGAGAAAAAGTTCGACTTGAAGCGTAAGCGAACAAAGGAAACCCATGATAGACTGCTTTTTTTCAAAGGCTATTGCATAGAAACTCTGGGAGTTTTTCTTTCAATAAAAGGAATACTTTAAAGTGTAATATAGACACATCATAATGTTGGGTATACATTAAACAAGATATACTTTTGATTTTATAAAGTTATCTCATTTATTTATTTTAGTTTTTACCTCAAGTCACTGATTAAACACAATATATTGGCTGATACCTTGTGTTATAACTCTAAGTCCTTGGGTCTGTGTTACAGTAATGTTGACCTAGACTATTCCTACCTAGACTTATTCTAGACTATGCTATTATTAGAAAATTATTGAAGATCATAAGAGTTGTTTTTTATTAAACTAAGGCCCAATAGCATTCTAAATTGTGTTAAAATGCGATCTGGGTGGTTTGGCTTTGTTTCATAAAATACATGAAACAAGTAATATATCAAAAAATAGTTTAGTCGCACCGTTACGAGGAGTTCCTTTTCAACAGCTTGTTTGGCAAATATACCAGTCTTTTCTATTCGATTATACAAACAAATGTGTACTTAAGTACTTAAAAATGTATTATTGGTCATCAATACATTTTTTACAGTTGACGTAGATGTACTTGACTGTGAAATCCCTATTGCAATACGAGTGATGCAAAAGGAGAGGCGAACGGGTTGGCAGATTCAAACATTGGCTCTAATCGGCTGAAGTGTTTGCCGAAAAAGCTGTTGCCTAATTAGGATCATTACTTGTGATGGGGTCACGCAGACAGCGAACAGCGCCGTGATACCCTTTACCGAGCAGCAAAATCAGGACGGAGTGGAGTCTGATAAATGGGCCAAATGCTTGGCGAAGGTAATTAATGGCAAAGTGCAGGCGGGAAGCTGAAATCGGACGGAGATGAGGCTTTCAAGCGATAATTAATGTGCCTGCTAAGCTCGAACATGAGTTCGCAATTGCGCTGTTAAGCATCGGTTCCGGAGTTGATAAAAATTGATGCCAATTAAAAGTTGGCAATCTGCGAAGCTGTCAAAATGGGTCAAGTTTTCAAGCGTTCCCCAAATAGGAGCCTTTCGCCTTTTCAAGAAACTTTTTCCAAACAAGAACAGTCCTAAATTGCCCACAAAAGAACCCTCAATGTTTAAAGCCCTCGAGCTGGGACTGAAAAAACAACAATTTACGCCTCACAACTTGCTCGAGTGTTGCGCTTAATCGTCAAAAGCACTTCTTATCGAAAAGCATTTCCTTCTACCCAAGCCCCGAGCAAACTTCGCTCATAAATTATTACACAAAATTAGTTGCGCCCTCGCCGGGGGAAAATCAGACGAGCCAAGAACCATTTTCCATGACTTCAAAAATTTAAAGCCTGCAAAGAAAATGAGTTATGGCCGGGCCAAGACAAAAAGCTAAATAATCACAGACATGTCGGATAATAAATGATTAACGTCCTGTCGAGGTGGTGGGTCAGATTTTAAGGAAGCCAACCCATTTGGGGTCATTTGTACACATCTCATCTTGGTACTGCCCTCACTTTCTACGCCAAGATATTTCTTTAGACCGGGGGAAATTTTCGGACTATTTCAATGACTCAAATTGATATTGATGAGTTAATCCCATTATGGGTAGGCTCTTCCATGCTAAATAAAACAAAAAAAAATAATTATATGGCTTTCATAACAATGAATTCATTTCTAACGAGAGCTGTGGTCGAGAAAGGAAGTGGTGGCGAAATGAGTTTACACTTTACCAAAAAACGTAGAAATTATGTTTCTTACACAGGTAAAAGGTAACAGTAAACCTAATGAATGTTTTATTTTTAAAAGTTCCTTAAAGTATATTTAGCAAAAATTCAAGAACTAGCAACACTGGCATTCTACCGCCGCTTTTCCGAACCATATAACTGAGTAAAATGTCAACACAGCAGATTAGTCTGACTGCCGTCCAACGTGATTATGTGTTTCAATTATTAATAATGTAAAGTTCGAAAAGGTGAACATTGATAATGTAACATCAAATCAGCAGTCATGGAAGCCTTCACCATTCAATAATTAAAACACTCAATTTAGTTTAGTTTCAAATAATAACATCTTTAATTCTCTGTTTCTTTATATTGTCGTTCTGCACGCACTCGCCGGTCTACACACAGTAAAGAACAAAAGTGAACAGTGAAAGTGACTGGTTCATTGGTTCAGCTGTTAAGCCGATCATTGTAGCTTTTGAATCATTGGAAAAGTATCGATATTTTCAACAGGGAACATAATTCGTTTTTAATGAATTCAAAGATTGTGAACAACAGTAGTTTAGTTTCATATAATAATACCTTTAATTCTCTGTTTCTTTATAATTTCGTTCTGCACGCACTCGCCGGTCTACACACAGTAAAGAACAAAAGTGAACAGGACTGGTTCATTGGTTCAGCTGTTAAACCGATCATTGCAGCTTTTTAATCATTCGATAATGTATCGATATTTTCAACAGTGAACATAATTCGTTTTTAATGAATTCAAAGATTGTGAACAACAGAAGGCATTGCAAACTACTCCTAAATAAGAAATCAACTTCCGATACTCAACTTTCAACAAAATATGAACATTGAAAATGCGAGAACACAAGCTGGGCAAGAAAAAGACTTTAGCGGAGGAACGAAGGGAACGGATACTAAAATTTCTTGAAGAAAACCGAGAGCCCCAACCTGTTGATGTCCCAAGGGAAAAAGCTTCTGCGATTCAAAAGGAACCGCCTCAAAATAAGCCAGGAACTACGAAAAAAAATCTTAAATCATGTTTAGTTTCAACTCCCTTGCAGGACCAGCGATTGGCCGCCGGTGAGTTGCACTTGTTCAGTAAAATGTATTTTTATAAACTAGCAAATTTGTTTTTTCTAAGGCGAGAATAATCCCTATGCACGAAGAACTGGAAAGCTGCCTCGCGTAGATGAAGAATGCCAATTTAATGCACCGGGTGTATTTTTTCTAAAAGGACGTAGTGCCAACATCAGCTGCCAGGAAGTGTTCCTAAAGCCCACCAAGCCGAAACGGATGGAATTGAGGAACAAATGCGATTTCTTTCCGAATTATGTGGACCCGTCGCCATTCCAGGATAAAACCACTCAGACCCTATATAGGTAACAGAATTGAAACACAGTAAAGGCGGGTGTTAACCAGACCAATCCTTAGGGAATCTTCCGCGCAGACCTTGGCCTATTTGCCAGAAATCTACAATGGAGATGAAGCCCGCACCCTAGAGCTGTTTACCCTGCCCTCAGTTCTGCCGGGCAACAAGCCTCCCGGTCTGTACGAGGTGGAAGTTTTCGAGCGAGCTCGTAGACGGCATAAGTTCCTGGATGCAGTGAGGATAAACCTGAAACAGCAACGGCTCGATGGCAGGAAACTTGACATTGCAACCATGGCGGAGGCCTTCGAATGGGAGCTCTGGATGGAGCGGGAGGAACGCATCCAGGAGTGCCAGATGATGCGACTAGAGATCGTGATCAAGATGTTCGACAAGCGGGAGCGGGAAATGCACGCCGCATCCAAAACGCGTATGGAACGTGGATGCGAGCTGATCGAGAAGCGACGCAAGGAGGCATTGCGTAAGAATGAAATTGAGTATCAGCGCGGCATGCGCCGTATTAGAGAGAAGATGGCCAAAACCTCGATTAGGTGGCAGAAGCAGACACCGATGCACTCCCTGGGATCTCCCTGCTCCGACTTCTACGCTCCACCCATGAGATACGGAGTGGATCCAGAACGGCGCAACTTCACCTCGACCACCAAAACACGCACTTTCAATATGAGAATTGACGAGCTTGAGAAACAAATAAACATGAAAATAATGGAGTGTCCTTTCGGCAAATTGAAGCAATGGTCCCAGCCCAAGCAACGGATTGCTGAGATAGAGAACCGATTCTGCGAGGAGCACCACCTGGAGGAGCTCCACCGTTTGCTAAAAACGCTGAGAGTCACACCTAAAGGCCCGAAGCCTAAGCCCCAGTGCCTTAAAGTTCTATTTACTCATAAATCAGATAAACGTGGCAGGATGTCACTGATGCCAGTTACCAGGTACAGCAATCTCTACGAGAGGAATATTAACAAAGCACGGCCTTCGGAAAAGCTCACACAAAAGGAAGCTATTGAGCAGCATCTGAAGAGGCAGAAAGACCATCTAGATCCCCAAAAAATTGCCAGGGACATGCAGAAGAACGACCTGAAAAATATGCTTCTGGCCTACGAAGGCAGTTTAATTGGTTTTATGATGCAGTTCCTCAGAGATGAAATGAATCGCATGAAGGAGCAACGCCGGCTGCACTTCTTCTCACTATTGGCCGACAAACAACGCTGGCAACGTGAGGCGGCCGAGGCGGGCTTGAGGCAAAAGGAGAACAGCATTAGGATGCTCTACGAGGAGATGTTCCAGTATTCGAATTCAGTCAACACCGATATCAGTGAGCACTATGTGCACAGTATTCTGACCACCGATCTGGGCTACATGGCTGCCAACCAGGCAGCGGAGGCAGTCACAGAAATGGCCAGACAAATCGATGTCGACATACAACGATGGCTGGAGAGCTTCAAGCTCATACAAAATCCGCTCAACTACATTCCACTCCGACTGATGCTGCACGACATGGTCTGTCCGGATCTGAATGCTGCTCTGCAGCGGTACGAGATCACCATGATTGTGCAGTACATAGTGGAAGATGTGGTCTTTGACAGAATTTGGAAGGCCCTAGAACCCTATGACATATCCAGCACGCTGACTAGCGACCTCATCGATCGCCTCATCGACAACGATCTGTATTTGTTCTCCTCTGAAAGTGAAAGCGAAACACTTCAGAACACTTCCTGGTACGAAGCTCATGCCATAATTCGGAAACTAATTCGACAATCGGTTCCTGGCAGACGTTGGAAGGAAGAAGCCGAACGCATCGTTCATGAAAACTATAATGACCTGCTAGATATTGTTTTTGATGAAATATTGCGCAAGTTTGAAGCTTCATCAAGAATCGAGCCAGTCATGGTGTGCCGATCTCATTCGGATGAAAACCATATCTGCGACGAAAGATGTACTTGTCAACAACTACCGGAAATTCAATCTGATCTCCGTTATATTCCTGGTACGAAGATAGTCAAAAATGCGTGGTTTAGCCTTGAAAGAAAAAGCAGTAACGGGCTTAAGGGTCTTGAACCAGATAAAGCCTACAAAGGATCTCCCCCAAATTCCCTTGATTCAAAGTTCGTCGAAATAGAATCCGACGTCGAAGACGATCCTTGGCCATGGCTTCCAGATTGTAAGAGTCGATCTTCATCCCAGGAAAACCTAGGAGAAAACATAATAGAACAAATTATGTATTTAACAGAAAAAAAAGAGGAAGAAGGGAAACTATAGCTTATAAAAATAGGAAGTTTTATTTTCTAAAATTTGTATTAAAGCTATCTACTTTATGTATATTTTAAATAAATATTTTTGACAATACGTGCATCTTAGCCCTAATATTAATACCAATTAAGGTTGGATTGCGTTTTGATTTTCGATTCTACAACTAGGTTTTGTGCGCCGCCTATCGATTGGCCAACAAACAACGTGACTCCCTAGCAGCAAACTGGTTGCCTGGATAATAATATTGGCTCCAGATTGACCGACTTACCCACAATCCATAAGCGAGCTAGTTGGGAAGTTGACTTAGTAGGCCACTTACATAACTAAAAAACTAGGCACACTTCTAAGAAAACCCCTAGGATCACACAAAAACCCAAAAAGATATTAGGACGGAGTTTAAACACAACAAAAGTTAAAAATGCCCTCGGCAAAGGAAAATCGATTGCGGAGGGAAAGAATCCTGCAGTTCATACGCGAAAACAGGGAGCTCATGCCCATTAGTTCGACGACAGTACTAAAGCCACCTTCGGTCAAAAAAGAGGACTCTGTGAGGCAAAAAAAGCGCGTCACATTCACCCATGGCAAACAGCGGAGCATCGGGGATTCGGCCAAAACCAAGGAAAAGGAGCAGAATATTGGGCAGGGCCTGACGTCTTGTTTGATTACCAGGTCCTCGGATACCCGATTATCGAGCGGTGGGTTTACCCGGAAGTATAGTGTTTTATGAAGTTTAAAATATGGGTTTTCCGTTTTTCCAGGAGCCAACAACCCAACAGAGAGCACTGTGGAAAAAGTCCAGCGAACAGACAGCAAATGCCAAGACTCACGATTGGCGGCCGGTGGGTTTATCCTGAATAAGATTATTGTTTTAGAAAATATGATTATAATTTAAAGTGTACAGGTGCCAATAATCCTGCGGCGCGGAGTGTTGGTAAATTACCCAGGACCGACAGCGAGTGCCAGTTCAAGGAGCCCGGAATATTTTTTCTGCAAAAGCCCCATTCCGATTTTACCACTCAGGAAGTCAAGCTGCACTCGAAGCCTCTAAGAAAGGAGCTGAAGAACAAGTGCGACTTCTTTCCGAAGTATGTGGACGATCGACCCTTCAAGGATGAGGCCACACAAACCCTCTATAGGTAGGATAAAGAAGGGAAAGACCACTGAACCCATTTAATACCAGCTTGTCGTGTTTAGGGAATCCTCTGCGCAGACTCTGGCCTTTTTGCCACAAATCCTGAACCAAGAAAAATCGGAAACTCTTGAGCTTTATACTCTGGCCAAGTTGCTGCCAGGCGACAATCCGCCAGGATTGCATGAGGTGGAGTTTCTGGAGCGGGCCCGAAAGCGATGGAAGTTCAGTAAGGCACTGAAGGATAACTTCAAGCACCTTCTTCGTGAGGCGAGGAAAGTGTCTATAAAGACGCAGTACAAGGAGGTTTTGGAAGCCTTCGAGTGGGAGCAGTGGATCCAGCGCGAGGAGGACATACAGGAGTGCCAGATGATGCGACTGGAAATCGTGATCAAGATGTTCGACAAACGAGAGAAGGCCATGCACACCGCCTCCAAGACTCGGATCGAAAAGTCCGTGGAACAAATAGAAAAGCGGAGGCAGGATGGGCTGCGCAAGAACGAAATTGAGTACCAGCGGGGAATGCGGCGCAACTACATTCAGTTGGCCAAGACCGCTCGAAAGTGGGAGAAGCAGAGCCCCATGCAGGCCCTTGGATCACCATGCTCCGAGTTTTACGGCCCCCTGCTAAGGCATGGAGTTGACCCAGCCAGACGATGCTTCGAGTCCAGCACTGGACGCAAGGCATTCGACATGAGGATCGATGAGCTGGAAAAGCGGGTGAACATGCGCAATGTGCAGTGCCCCTTCAGCAAGCTGAAGGAGTGGTCCAAGCCCAAGGAGTACGACAGAGAGTATGAGCGCAACTTCTGCAATGATGGCAATCTACAGAGGCTCTACGAGTCCTTGAAGACCTTGCGAACGCAGGCAGACTTGGCAAAGGAACCACCGCATTGCCTAAAAACGCGACTGCGAATTGAGCATCGAACTTCCAGTACTAGTTCCGGCGAGTCCTATCGCAACTACAATTGGCAGACTCGCAAGTCTCGCTTTGTGGAACTTCCCGACAGCTTCCGTCAGAGCAAGAAAATCAAAAAACTGCTGCCACCAAGAGCTGAGAAGTCAGTGAGGGGCTCCGTGATCAGACGAGAGGATCTGGAGACACTGATATGCTCCTACGAAGGCAGTTATATTGGCACGATCATGCAGTTCCTGGCGGATGAAATGCAACGCCTGAGGGAGCAGCGCAAGCTGCACTTCTTCTGCATTCTGGCCCAAAAGGAACGCTGGCGCCGTGAGGCAGCCGAAGCGGGATTGAGGCAGAAGGAGAACTGCATGAGGATGCTCTACGAGGAGATGTTCCAGCACACGAATGCCATCCACAGTGAGATTGCTGAGAAGTACGCCGACACCATACTGACCACCGATGTGGGCCATATGGTGGAGGAGGAGACTGCGGAAACTATTACCGAGATGGCCAAGCAAATCGATGCCGACATAGAGAGGTGGCTGGAGTCCTTTAAGCTGATCCAGAATCCACTCAATTTCACCCCCCTGCGCCTGATGCTGCAGGACATGGTATCTCCGGACATGGGCGCCACGCTGCGCCGCTACGAGACCTCCATGATTGTCCAGTACATTGTGGAGGACGTGATCTTCTACAACCTGTGGCAGGAACTCGAGCCATTCGATATTGCCAGCACTTTGACCAGCGATCTCATTGATCGCCTCATCGACAACGATCTGCTGTTGTTCTCCTCGGACAGCGAAAGCGATAGTGGCCACGGAGCTTCCTGGACAGAGTCCCATGCTATAATACGAAAGCTCATTCGCCAAGCCGTTCCGGGCAGACGCTGGAAGGAGGAGAACGAGAGGATTGCCAGCGAAACCTTCAACAGCCTCTTCGACGAGGTGTTTGCCACAATCCTATTTGGCATCGAAAATCCGGAACCCGTTCGGGGCACCGATCTTCTGCAGCTTTGTGCGAGTAAATCATATGCCTTCTTTGCCCACGAGATTCCGAATAGAGTGCCTGAGGAGCGGGTGGGGTCGTCTCAATCGGACACGTTTGAAAGTGCCAATCTTCTGAAAATGCAATTTCTGTCTCTCATTAAAAAAATTAAAGAAGATAAGGTAACCAAAAAGCTGGAGAAAAGTGGGGAGAAAGTGAAGTTGACTGAAGTTGATGAAAATGAAGGCGAACTATTTGACGACTACATAAAGAACGAAGTGCTCCAAAGCTCGAAGTTCCTTAACTTCCTATCTCCAGAGGCTGACCCCGACCTGTATTCCATTAAAAGTGTAGTCGATCTCGGCGAGTACGACAACAATCTTAACGAACTCCGCGGATCTTCGACGCTGCAGCTTGCGCAATTGGCAGAAGATGAGAATGACGTTGAGAGTGGAGGCGCCGAGAGTAGAGACGAAGAGGTTAATGCCAACAATTTTGAACAAGAAGTTGAGCCGGAAAAAGTCGAAGCTGAAGAACAAGAACCAGAGCACGTGAGCGATAAATCCCTAAGCAAATCCGATGACTTAGAAACCATAGATGCCGAAGAACTTGAGGAGGAGCATACCGACGATGTGGCAGAGGAGGTAATTGTGTACTCCACCAAGGAATCGCAGGTCTTCAAATTCAGATGAATGTTCGAATTCCAGATGTTAATTTCTCGTTACTTTCATACACATACATAAAACAAATGTATTATTTAACGTAATACGAATAAATTGTGTTAAAATATATTTATTAAGCTCGCATGTTCTTGGGGAACTGCCTCAAGCAGTCCCTTAAAAATATAGTTTAATCGAATAAATGTGCAATCCCTAGAAGCTGAGCTGACACAACAAGGCTGTGCCGCGAATAATCCAGTGCGAGACTGGTGTATTGGGATTGCAGAGCAGCAGCATGGCCACCACAAAGTTGGTACTATGACCGGTGGTGGACAGTACTCCTCGCCGTTCGGCAGTCTTGTACATTGGACACAGATAGTTGTGACGCTCGGGTAGATCCACGCGCTTGAGTGGCTTTAGCCAAATCAGTGGCATCGTATCAAACAGTTCTCTTGGCCGGGACTCGGCTAGATACTTTCCAGTGCGATCCCAACGCGCACCTTCTAGGAAAATGCCATATACATAGACACCATCCTCGGGGCCCGACATTCCCTGCCTTTGGGACTCCTCCACCGAAAGAACTTCGTAGTCGAAGGCCAGAAGATCTATGGATATCACATACTTCCGCGCGTAGTTCTGCTGGGCGCCCGTTAAGAAGGCCTGAGTGAAGAAAAATCCAGAGAGCCAAAAGGTGGAAGGAGCTCCATGATCATACCAGTGCTGAAAATAAAGTTAGAACTAGCTCTTTATGGTTCTATCGCTGCGTACTTTCCATATCACTCACCTGCAGGAACTCAAGGCGACGCAGAAAATCGTTCACATAACTGCCCAGTGGCTTTAGACTGGGGTACGATTTTCCAGCCCACATTGCAGGTATTTTGGCTATCAGGACGGACTTGTAAACGGCCTCAACAGCCGCGGACATGACAACCAAACCTGTTGGTAAAAAGGAAGTATTTCAAAGATTAATTGGTTTCATTATTATTCGTTTATTTAATAAAATATATTGTAAAGTATACAATTATAGTAATACTTGTCAGAGAAGATGAATGACTTAACTTAGTAGCCCACTGAAATTAGAACTCGAAATTAATTAAATATGAAACCCATTTGCTGACACAACACTCATCCAAACCCACACTAAAACCACATTATTACAAAACATAAAAAACAAAAAAAACATAATGTCCAAACACAATACGCGACTCGAAAAGCAGGTTAAGTTTAGGGCTCTTCAGGAGGACATATCATCTACGTATCTAAAATCACCAAGACACAAAGAGGTTAATATCAAACGGAAAAAGAGCACTTCCAAATCTGAAAATCTGACTGAGCATGGCCTTACATCTTGTCTGATCACCAGCTCGTCTGATCTACGGATCGCAGGAGGTATGAAGAGTTAAGAAAAGCATTTCAGAACTTTTAATAATTTGATGTTCCATTTCCTAGGTGCTAATGACCCAGCACAGCGCCATACTGGGAAATTGCCTCGCACCGACAGCGAGTGTCAGTTCAAAGCCCCGGGACACAGATTTCTTACCGAACAAGATACAACTGTGAACTCCCATGAGGTCAAGATGAGCCCCAGGGTAGTCATGAAAAAGGATTTAGGGCACAAATGTGATTTCTTTGCTAAGGCCGAGGACACGCGACCGTTTAAGAGTAAGGTCACACAGACGCTTTACAGGTGAGCTCCAAGATAGATTTATCATTTATTATATATGAATGATATTTTCAGGGAATCCTCTGCGCAGACAATGAGCTATTTGCCTGAGATTTTAGAGCCAGACAGTGTAGAAACTTTGGAGCTCTTTTCCCTGCCATCTATATTCCCAGAAGCAAATCGACCAGGACTCCATGATGTCGAGGTTCTAGAACGCGCGAGGAAACGATGGGCCTTTAGTGATGCCCTAAAGATCCACTTCAGAAGACTGCTCCAAGAGGCCAGGAAAGTGGCCATAAAAACAGAGTACAAGGAGATACTGGAAGCCTTCGAGTGGGAGGAGTGGATACAGCGCGAGGAGGACATACAGGAGTGCCAGATGATGCGTCTCCAGATCGTGATTAAGATGTTTGACAAGAGGGAGAAGGAGATGCACGCCGCCTCAAAGTCGCGAATTGAAAAAGCCTGCGAGCGAATCGAGCAGCGACGCCAGGCGGGTTTGCGAAAGAACGAGATCGAGTTCCAGCGGGGAATGCGTCGGCTGGAGTTCCAAGTTAATAGGAATCCGCGAAGGTGGGAGAAGCAAAGTCCCATGCATTCGTTGGGATCTCCGTGCTCCGAGTTCTACGCTCCGCTTTCAAGATACGGCGTTGACCCGGCGCGTCGCAATTTTGTGTCCAAAACAGCACAAAGTGCCTTCGACATGAGGATCGACAATTTGGAGAAGAAGGTCAACATTACCGACCTCAAGTGTCCGTTTAGAAAGCTCAAGGATTGGTCCAAGCCCAAAAAGTATGACCAGGAGTACGAGCGCAACTTCTGCAAGGAAGGCAATCTGCAAAAGCTCTTCGAGTCTCTGAAGGGCCTTAGAACACAGGCCAATACGGAGAAAGAAGAACCAAAATGCCTTGTCAAGCGAAGAAAACCAGAACTAGGTAGAGCGGCATCCCTAATGACCCTGGCCTATCTAACTGACCTCTACGATAAAGGGAGCGATCCCGATACTTTCGGTACTTTTAAACCTCCCCCCAAGCCGGTGATGAACCACATGACAGACACAATGCTGTTGCACTTGAAGAACGACAGGAAGCGCGAGGAAATGGAGCACATGTTGAACATATACGAGGGCACCTACGTGGGCTGGGTGATGCAGTTCCTCTCGGAGGAGATGACTCGTCTCTCGGAGCTGCGAAGGCTTCACTTCTTCTCGATTATGGCCCAAAAGGAGCGCTGGAGACGCGAGGCCGCTGAAGCTGGACTGCGGCAGAAGGAGAACGACATGAGACTGCTGTACGAGGAGCTGTTCCAGCATTGCAATGTGGTCCACAACGAGATCTCCCATAAGTACTTCGCCAACATGCTGAGCTCTGATATGTACAATATGGCCGAAGACCTTGCTGGCGAGTCAGTGAGTGAGTTGGCCAAGCAGATCGACACGGATATAATGCGATGGCTGGAGAGCTTCAAGTTGATCCAAAACCCCCTCACCTATGTGCCCTTACGAGTAATGTTGAATGACATGATTTCGCCCAATATGAACAGGATTCTGCAGCTCTACGAGAATTCCCTGATCGCGCAGTACGTAGTGGATGATGTGATATTCCCAAAGGTGTGGAATGAACTGGATCCGTTCGACATAGGAGCTACTCTAACGAGCGACCTCATAGATCGCCTCATCGACAACGATTTGTATCTCATGTCCACGGACAGCGAAAGTGAAACCCCTCAGAAAACTTCCTGGCAAGAAGCCTATGCCATCATTAGAAAGGTCATCCGACGGGCAGTTCCCGGCGATCGTTGGCTTGAAATAAATGAGCGCATTGTAATCGAAAACTATAACGATCTATTCGACGACGTGTTCGCGAGCATCTTTGACAAGATGGAAAATCTTCCAGCCGTTAAGCCTTCCGACTTAATCGAGCTCTGCCAGACTGTCTCTCATGATTACATCCATTGCATGGACAACATCCGCGAAAAGGAGAACGTTAATATCGAATATGATACCTCACTGCCAGGGTCGGAATTCGAAAAAAAACAGATGCTAAACATATTAAAAAAAAACAAAGCTGAGAAGATTACAAGAAATTTAGAAAACTTCGACAAGCCCCTAGAGAATGACCAGGCATCGGCCAGCGATATATTTATAAGATCTCAAGTCTTCAATCCCATACCGATCGTAATGTCCACACCAAGTGATTTGTTCAGTCTTAGAAGCGCTCTCGATGTTTCGCACGCCTCTAACTTGGGCTCATTTGTAGGCAGGGGCTATAGAGTAGTGCTTCCCAACGAGGACGAAAGAAATCCTATTATTGATATGGTGAAACATGCTATAGAAAGTGAGCCTTCTGGGAATACAGTGACTAGTATTGAGTCACCGAAAGTATGGTCTCATAAAACCCAGTCGGCCATAAATTTAAGGCCGCGGATTTCAGGAACATCTCCATCCCACGATGAACGAGCGGAGGAAGACAACTTAAAACCATTGGATTCATCAACCATCCCATCTCCTGGTGATGCGGAAACTGTAGTATCCACTCCAGTTGAATTAAGCCCCGTTAAGGAATCGACTTCCCAGAATGTTATACCCATTTCCTTGGCTTCTAGTGTCATAATATCCAGCGACACAGCCACAAACGATTTAGACCAAGAAACGGATACGGAGAGGAAAATGCCCTCGACAGTGGATTTCAATCTCGAGCCCCAAGCCGGACCGGATTCCGATGTCGGACCGAATTCCGAATCCGGACCGGAAGTTCAAGAACTTTCGCCCTGGCGGGAAGACTCGTTGTCCTTCATCCCACCCGTACGTTCTTCGGGGTTCAAAACTTCCAGTCTGATTAAATCTGACAAAGGAACTCATTCTTCTAGGAAGTCAAAAACTAAAAAATAAACGATCAAAATGCAGTTGAGGAAAGGTATATTGGTATAAAGGTATATAAACAAGCAAAGACCCTACCACTATTAATGCCAACCCCGTGAAGAACACAATTGATATTGTACAAAAATCTGAATAAAACTAAACATGGCTTAAAAGTGAACCATCTGCCAGATTAACAAAATAAATTAGATTTTCGATTTATTTTGAAGCAATTATGCTTAAGCAAACATGCTTAATCGCAACACTAGCTTTTGTGGTTTCCGAGATCCCTACGTTCATGCGGACGTACAGACAGACGGACAGACGGACATGGTCATTTCTACTCGGCTATTGGTCCTCATCAAGAATATATGTATGTATATTCTGCCTGGTACATAAATTTCAACGAATCTTTTACTCTACGAGTAACGGGTATAAATATAGAAGAATATATAGTCGAGCTCCTCGACTATCAGATACCGATTAGCTAGGAAATGTGCTGGCGATACAATTTTGGGATAAGAGTTAACATGCTTAATCGCAACACTAGCTTTCCGAGATCACTAAGTTCATACGGACATGACCATATCGACTCAGATACTTGTACTAATTAAAAATATATATAACCATATGCCCTCTGCAAAAGTATAGTTAACAACTCACCCTTGATTCCCTTTCGCAGCGTGATCAGGCTGGTTCGGATCGTGTTCAGCAGGACATTGAAGCGCACCATCTCCTGGACGAGCACCGTGTTCATGCTTTGGTGGTAGCGAGTTGGGTATTTTAGCAGGGCCGCATCTCGGTCGAAAAGCTTTGGCAACTTCTCCAGAATATCGGTGGCCACGTTTGTGACCACCTCTTCGGGAGTTAGTGCCTTGGAACCACCACTGTCATCCGAGGTGGCACTGGTATCCTTCAGGGGCATTTGGTACAGGGCAAGGAAGGGAGGACAAGTGGGATAAGTGGGTAGGGAAAGGTTTTCTGGAAAGCGTTTACTAAGCGTTTCTGTATAGACCCTTTGTGTTTTCTCCAATTTCTAAAGCGCGGCGTGTCAAACAAGAGGATATTAAAGTAGCTGTTTCAAGTGTTAAAGCATTTAGGAATAGCCAGCACTTACGCGTCGATCATAGAGGTCCTGTGTAAAGTGTGACAACGAAACCGTATCAATTATTTTATGTATTCGTTTAAGGCAACTCTAAAGTGACTTACCCAACGTTCCTTTTGTAGCGAAGCAGGCAAATACGAAGCAAGAATATTTAACAATCAGAACAACAATTACAAAATCTACTCAAGCTAAAGTTCTCTTTCTCCACCACCAAAGTTTTACTCACCTGCGTGAGCAGAGTGTGCGAAAGTAACATGTCTGTCTCCTTCTGGTCCTTCATGATATCCGCGTTGGCATGGAATCCAAATATGGCAGGAGACGAGATCTGTGGCAGGTCTCTCGTGAAGTTCAGATACAAATCCACCTCCTTGAACACCGGCACATAGTACAGACCCGTCTCATCCAGATAGTACGGCTTCTCTAAATCAATAACCGCGGGACAATAATACTTATCTAGAATGGTTTTCAGAGTGCGCCGATCCCAGTCATCCGTAACTCGTCCTCCGTAATTGCACTCGCCCGTCAGATATCGCAATGCATCGTAGTTAACAGTCTCGTATTGGTTGAGGAACATCCTCAGCTGCATCAGGGAGATCCTGAGGTCAGTTTCGTTGAACTCGTAGGGAATGTTCCAGCCGATCGGGCCAAAGTATCGCCTTTCCTGAATAACCGCATGGAAGAAGCACAGCGAGTATATCAGCTGCTTGAAGATCCTTGGCTGAGTGCAGGACTCGTACCACTCCGGATCGCTGATCGGATCACTTAACATCGATCGCAGAATGTTGGATCGCAGACCCTTTGGCGGCTCATTGGTCATCTTGATGCCATTCTGCAGGACCACAACCGGAAAGTGGTCCGCCGGATAGGAGGTGAGCCACAGCCTGAAGTCCGGATGCGTTGCATCTGGCAGGAGGTTCTCACAGATCTTCTCCAGCAAGGGCATGAAGCTGGCTGCCAGATGGCAATTCTGCAGCACCACCCAGTTACCCATTTTGACGCCTTCGTCGATCATCTTCATGGCAATGGGGCCCTGACCCTGGCCCAAGGACAGCGAAAACAATCGATTCGTGCCGAAGCCCTGATCCTCGGCAAACTTCAGAAGTGTGGCCGTCGGATCCGAGCCAGGGGTCAGGATGAATATCAAGGGCACACAGCAGTGGGAGTCAGCAAAGGAAGCCATCAAATCGAACTGAGGCGGATCCACAAATCGCTCACCCAGTTCTCCCTGCACAAAATTTAACACAGCCGGAACCAGTTTGTCCGGCCGAAAGACGCGGAGCAGCAAGAGTTTCTGGAATATGCTCACTCGCTTTTCCCAGGACTTTGGTATGTCCTTATTGTCCTGTGGCGACTTCGAGTCAAAGAAAGGCTTCCATTGAGCCGCATTGTCATTAAAGTCCTCGCGTAAACCCTTGAAATTGGGCAAATTGGTCAGGCGACAGAGCTCATCCCAGTTCTGAACGCCCAGCCAGGTGGATGGATTCTTGAACGGATTCTCCAGTCCAACGCCTCCAGTCAGCAGAAACATCCACTCGGCATTGTCAATCCGATTGTCGTGCTTCATCATGTTGATGTTCAGTATGAGCGAAAACAGCAGCTTATCCTGTGCAAAGTTGAAAGCATTTGATTACACTCGGAAACTAGCTACAATAATACAATAATCAAACTACTTTTTTAAAATAGTAGCTACCTTATAGTAATAGAATTTCGAGCAAGTCAGAAGTGCTGATAGATTTCTTTGAGTGTAGAATTGAGTAAGGGACAGGAAGCGATGTAATGTGATTGGGGTCTTTCAGGGTCAGGGCTTAGAGGCTCACTTTCACATTAAATGGGTTACACCGAAAGGTTGCCCGCCAAAATCAAAGCATTTACAAAGCCAAGCTGCGATAGCAATTCACTTGGTTTCATTTCGTGCGCAAGAAAATTAACAACTGGGGATCAAAGGTTACCTGATGGAAGGGTCGCCACAGGAGGCGAGGGCAAGGGCAAAGGCAAAGTCATAGGGACGGGCACAGGCCATGGCATAATTGACTGAAAACAGCATAAAGCCAGCTAGAACTTGTTTGGATTACTATTTCCTTTTCGCCCCAGCTTCCTTTGGCTAGGTACATCCTTTGATTGCACCAGCAATGTAATAACATTATTCAAGCTGCTGCACAGTGGCTTTAAACAAAGCGAAACTGGAAGAGTACACACGTTGTGCAAGAAGCAAAAACTAATTTAAAACTGGTGATATCACTGGACACTGTTCATTCCCTATTTAAATTGGGGAATGCTTATTATTCATAAGTGAAAATATACGAATATTTTTCCCTAAGGATTTTATGAAGGCTATCCACAGTATCCACTCAGTTTGCAGCTGCGACAACTGCTTAAACTCCATTGTTCGCTGAAGTGGCACCACAGTACCGTGTAGTTGTGGAGCAGTAATGCTTAAATATTATTTAAGAGCAGTGAAGTCAAGTCAAGCCGAGCAGGATGCACAGCCACAGCCACAAAGCAAATGAAACGCAAAGGACCACGCTTCAAATGTCACATTATCAGATTATGCGCAATTACGGGACTAACGAGGCTAAAGGTCCAGGATACTGGACAGCGGACAGCGGACGAATAATCGGACCGGCGTTTGACGATAATTGCGTTAGTCCAATGGGCACTCACACGCTCGAAGAGACTGCGACAAATGTTGACATAGAGGCTGTAGGTGAAGTGATTCCGCAGATCCAGCAGACGCGCCGCTATGTCGTCCACTTTCTCCGTGTTGTCGATGGAGGACATGTACAGGTTGACGAACCAAACCAGGCTGTACTGGTACATGGGATCGATGTTGGCCAGCTCCACTGCAAGTAAGTGGTTTTAATAACAGACAAGCCACATTATCAGTTAACTAGCCAAAATGAATCAAAATGCCCACCTATGGTGAAGAACAAAATAGTTGAGTGCTCGGCTATAGGCACGTAACTCAATCGTGCGATATCGATCTGCTTTTCGGTGGCCTCTGTGATGACCTGCTTCTCACTGATATCATTCGCCAAGGCCTTGGCTGAGCTCAGAATCTGAACGGCTGTCTCGTCCTCCAGAATATTCTCGGCCGAGGAAAGAACTTCCAGAATCTGGTCCTCAGTCTCCTTCAGCATCCGTTTGTTTTCAGCTCCCTGCACGATGAGGTTGTTCTTCTCCGCCTCCAAGTCAGGTCGCTCCCTCGCCACCGTTATGCCCAGCAATTGATCCTGTAGTCCTTGAGTGGTGATCATGAAGTTCAGCAGGGTAACCTTGACGGCCACCTCGGGCAGATAGTGTGGATTCCTCAGCTTGGTTGTCATATAGAATCTGTAACAAGGCAGTTTAATCGGTATAAACTTCAGTTTCCATGAATTAAGGATGGTACTGACTTAAAGTTGTGATTATACTCAATTACAGAGTCGCCCAGTTTTATGCAGAGGGCACCGCCCTGTTTGAAGAGTGTCTTTTGGAGCACTGACTCCAGGACGGGATCCAGTTCCTCGCCAATGTTTTCCAGGAGCACGGGCAGACCGAATTGGATGGCGTTCTCCATGACACGGGTGTAGTCCGCTTGGTTGAGCCGAATCACGCAGAGTTTGTTGTTCTTCTCATAGTTCTTGATCCATTTGTTGGCCTGTCCTTGTGGGTCAATCATCAGGGGCCAACGGCGGGCATTTCTGAAAATCATTTCAAAAAACTCGCTTATCATTTGCACTTTAAACGACACGGGGTAAACAATTTGTCAACATGCAGCACCACAGGACACCGCAACAAGCTCATCAGTTAGTTGAAGTTGGAATATTAAAAAAGAAAATACCGCAGAAATACACATTCAATATTTACGTCAATAATTAATTAGCGTACATAATGCTATAGAAATATATATTTTCTGCTCGCTTTGTGGGTTTGAAATGGGAGCCAAACCTCTGGCTCCAATCATGCCAATACATCATGCAAACGTTAAGCCACAAACAGAACTATATCACAAAGGACTTTGGGCAGAGACCCAGCGAAAGGGGTCTCCTATTTTTCCACTTATCAGGTACAGGTTATTTAAAAATAAACTAAAATGCCGAATAACCTTTTCACAGCCATGCTGAACTGAGGGTTATCATAACAAAATTTCAGATAGTGTGCAAAGTTCGTCAATTTCCCAGACTGAGCCCCTGATTCATAAATATACATTTATGTACACTTCGATTGCGGCTGTTGGGTGTGCCGGGTACTGCATATACATACATATATATTTAACTGATGCGATAACTCACAGCCAGAGTGGAAAAATACATGGAAGTGGAAAGCGGGACACAAGGAAAATAGAGAAAGCGAGAAAAACAGCCAAATGCTGCAGCAGGAGCGGCCAACACATGACAAATTCACACCGAATACAAATTGCTCGTGCGAATGAATGAACATTTTTGTAAATTGAAAACTTGATGAATGAAAAATATTTGATGGAAAAACAAAAGACCAATATGCCTTCGCCGTCGCCATTGCCACCGCCATCGCCGTCGCCACAGTCGGCACATGTATCCAAAAATCCAAAAGCAAAAATAAAAGCCCCAACAATTTTTGAACAGCGCAGAGTCCAGCCGAAAACCCTATGCGATGCGCCAGCCAGGACACGGAATACAATAGAAGCGTCATGGAGGCTGGGAACTCGGTGGTAGTCATGTGAAGTCCATGTGAATACCCGGTTAAAGTTCAAAGCGCATCACCAGGGAGGAATAAAGAGCTGGGATTGGAACAGATACAAGTTTTTGTCACGAAATAAAAGCGAGCATTTTCCGGCAAATAGTTGGAATACTGTTAAAAATGCAACACAACTTGCATTGTGAGCCGGTTGAGAATCTGGTAAATGGAGTTTGGGGATTTCAATGGGGAGTTGGTGACAAAATGAAAAGCGCTAACCTTTAAGCGATCAACTATCTCCATAGAATCGCTCGTATTATATTCATTTGTATTCAAGGAGAATCCACTTTTTATTAAGCTTAATTGATTACTTTTACTTGCATAGAAGTACTAGCATCGGTCCACGTCTAATACGATTCGATTCATCTTATTTGCAACTATTTAATGGAATACATACCCGCCCAAAACTCCTTGAAACTACTTAAAATTCAAGATCCCAAAGGGGCCCAAAACGCTGCCACGTCTACAAATTGTTTTGCCTTTTTCAAATTAACATTATTTAATCAAAGGCACGGCACGGCCCTCAAATTTCACAGTATCCCAAAAACCCGCTGGCCGAAATGGAAAACATGCACACCTGATACCCAGATACCCAATACGCAGCCATCGCCTTTTACGAGGTTGGAAGCGAACGAGAATGGTGCGGAGGTCACCATATGTGCTACGTGTCACCCGAAATATTAGGCAAATGAATGTTAATAGTAAGGACAACAGCCTTCCAGCCAGCAGGGCGGCCCTCCGGATATTTGCCAAGTGCAAATACAAATTCGTCTATATAGACAGCCCCGGATAGACAAAGGCCCAGAAACTAGAGAGCAAATCCCCAAGGATGTGCAATCGTCGGAAGCCATCGCATCGCATCGCAGCATCGCAGCTACCCCTCCGGCTGTATAGAAATTAAACCTAATCCGCTCTGGGCGCACATTAATCAATTGCTTATACAGGGCGATTCTGGATGCTGGATTCTGGATGCTGGAGTTACCCTCCTGCCCGCAGATGCCTCTCCCGCCCGGAAAAGCCGGGGACCCTCAGGTATTTTCGGGCATGCTCCAAATTACTTTGAACACTTTCGTGGATAGCGGCCAGGAATTTCCTTTATTAAATCGACTTGGAGTGGCATGGAGCGTCGTGGAGTGGCATGTGGCCCGTTCCCTGACCTCCGAGAAACCCACCAGATGCGTAATACACGCATCAAACATGAAAATTTCGCCTGCCGCCTCCCTCCCCGTTTCACACGGAGAAAAAAGGACTTTGGAAAAGTACGTTTTGGTGATAATGAAGGGGAAACATTATATTTAAAATACAAATACTACACTGTTCTATTGGCTAGAAAAAAAGCAGCTTATCGTCTTAAAAATGTTTAAGATGAATAAAAAGATAATTAATATAATTTAAAATCAGAATCGCTGTGTGAATACTTGTAAATATAATTGAATAAAATAGATCATCGCTTTTTGCAGTGCACCACATCTCGGTTTATTGTGCCCTTTGTACCTTTGGCTGGCACAGCAGCCACCACCGAGATGGCGTGTCCTGGCAACGAGTCCTTTTAGCCACATGCGGGTACGCTGCTTAATGCGCGCATGCATCCCTCCCCCTTTCCGCCTAAACACCTACCCCAGCTACTGTTTTCGTTCCCATTCCCATTCCCGAATCCCGAATCCTCCCCCACTCCAGACTTAGTTCCAGTTCGCGGTCCTGTGCAGCATCCGGTGCCGTTCCCACATCCTCCACCCGCGTCCGCACGCGGCGTATCTTTAATTTTCCTAATACGCGTGAATTCTAACGTTTCATGTTTGTAATTAGAAAACGAAGAAACACAGAAGCCGTGGACTCGCAACTTCCGTGCCGCTGACGGGCGAGGCAGGACTATAATTACCGTGTCAGGTTGTTTAATTGATGCGATAGCTGGCTTAGCGATCACCACGGGGGATTTTCCAAGGGGCCAGTGCCAGCTGTTGCCATGGCTTGTGGTTAAAGTGGCCCATGGATATACATTTAAGTGCAGATTTTCTAATACACATGTATACTAAAGCAAACCCGCGTTGTAAGTTACTCAATATGATTGATGAATCTAAACTTCAAGCCCTGAATATAAAGTATGGAACTGTTTATACTCACTTCATCATAATGGCACTCTCGATGGAGAACGCATCCGTGGGCAGGCCGCATATGTTCCAGAATCGGATTTCGACCGGTTCTCCCAGGACGACCGCCAATTGAAAGTCGGGTGTGCATGTCACGCCGAAATTGAGGCACTTGGTCACCCACTTGCGAATCTGATCCAACCGAAAGTCGATGGTGAAGGGGCCCAGATACGAGACCACGCCAGAGGAGATGAGCACGTCGCCGGTTACACTCTTGAAGCTCGCCTGCAGCATCTTGGCCGTCTCAGACCATCGGGATCTCTCGCCTCCCAAGCCGGAGATGAGCTCCTGTGCCCGCTGTAGCTTCTTGGTGCAAGCCTCGTGCTCCGCCAGCAAAATGCTACAAGGATACAAGGATGCCATAGGGTTAACACACAATTGATCTCTCTTGGACTCACCCGTATTGCCGCAGCTGCTCGTCCAGAATCTTCTGGATGGCGGCCAGGTTGGCCTCCACCTTGGCCAGCATGGCCAGTTTCTCGTTGAGCGTCTTCATGGCCGCATTGTAGGTGGCCTCGGCCTCGGCCAAAGCCAGTTTCTTGGGCGCCACAATCTTGGCCACAACATCGTACTTACTCAGCGCAATAACCCAGCGGCACAGACCTTCGCAAGCAGTGGACGCGCTCTTAATCTTTTCGGGATCAAAGGCCTCGTTGCTGAGAATGCGTTGTGCCAACTTCTTCATCACCTCGACCGGAATGTTGTCCTTGTCGAAGTTGAGCAGACTGTCCAGGAACTTCATGTCGCTCAGTACACGCTTCGAGGGTCCCCAGTAATCCTCCACAGTGCCCAAGCCACTCGGATTCGGCACCTTGTCGGGCTTGACGTCCTTCAGGATGCACACCGCCTCCATGACGATCCTCACACCAATCGGTGGACTCTTCATGGTCTTGACCACCGCTATATCCGCTGTGGTTAGAGTATTTAGAGCGGCCAAAGCGGATTCCAGGATGGGCAGCGCTTCTCCCAGCTTGGCGTCGCATTCGTCCTTGATCTCTTGGGCCACAGCCGCCTGCTCCTTGGCCGCACTCTCATCGAGCTTCACAATTTCCCGCTGCTCCTCCGCCAGCTTGCTGTCGGCTGTCACCTTGGCCACCTGCTCGGCCACGATCTCTGAGGCTTCCTTCAGTTTGGGCTCCAGGGCGATCAGCTGCTCCTGCATCACAGCGACTTGCTGGGCAGCTATGTCCAGCTGGGAAATGCCGGTCAAGTAGCGATTCCGATTGGTGGTAATGTTGCTAAAGCAAATATGAATCTCATGAATAATTGATCGGCAATAACGAATATATGAATAGAATTTAGTATCCACATTCACACTCACTTTCTCTTTTGGCCGAGCAGAGACTTAAAGGTCTGGATCAACTCTAGATACGAAGTGGGGGTCACGTAGTTGTACCGATGCAGCCTTGAGAAAAACTTTGCGGAAAGCTCTTGAGTTGAGGTGTGGAACTCCATGCACATATCAATGGCTGTGCGACGCTCTAGAGCAGTGAGATCCTCGCTGGCCAGGAAGCGTGTCGAGACTGCCAAAAGTGCATCCTCCGGCCAGGACTGGAACCAATCAATCGTACAGCAATTGACGATCGAGGGGAACTTGCGGATGCGGTTCCGCAGCGCATCTCCAATGGGGGACATGGCCAACACAATGTGTAGTTGATCCTTACAAGTCTGTAGTCCGAATTGGTAACATGTATTAGCAGGAAAATTGTAACTTATTAGTCTGCGTTAGTTATTATGGAAATGAATGAATTGCTACTCAATATTATGTTAGTTTTCGCATCAGCAACAACAGAGATCATAATGGAACAACTATTTATCTGTGGAGCTTGAATCTTTTTTGAAAACAGTTCTCCAAGATTAAATAGCAAAGGATGGAATTAAAAGGGAATGCAGATTTAAATTTGTTGTATAAACTATGAAGAGATTGCTAGAAGACCCCACCGTGACAAAAAAGTTAAACAGGGCCACAGGACTGCCATCCGTCTGTACGGCCTTATCCCTCTGCTTGTCGATTTGGGCCATCTTCTCCTGCACCTCGATCTTCTCCTCATTGGAGAAGAGATTGGGCACCTCGCCGGAGTTCAGTAAGTTGCTAATGTCCTCCAGGAAGGATTCGTCTTTGATCTGAAAGAGTCTAGAAGAGTTAGCGAGAACAAGGAGAGCCCAGGACACAGTCGGATTTGCCAATTGCGGTTCCCCACCTGGACGTCCGTAAAGAGGAAGACGCCGTGCATCTCGGATGCCCCAATTTTGCGTAGGATCGCCTTGATGTCCTCGTGGTACTCGTACGGCCCATACAATCGCGTGATTTCCACCTGGAACAGCTCATAGTCGCATATATGCGAAGCCAATCGAGTCAAGCTCTGGCGCCCGGAGCCTCCAACCCCGATGAGTAGAGCATGACTCCTCGGCTGCTTTATGATGCGGCATATGCGCGACAAATGCTCGATGGCGAAGCGGAAAAGCACCAGATTCATGGGCTTCTTCGACATGTTGTTGTACTCCACCAGATAGGCCTCCACCACGCGGCGCAACTCCTCCAGGTCCTGCACCTCCACATAGTTCTTGGTGTCCGCCTTGGGGTTGGTAAAGTCACAGTAGATCAACTGACGGAAATCGGACTCCTGCAGGGACTTGTCCTTCTCCACAAGACGACTGAAGAGGCGGGAGGGGTCCGTATTGAAGGACGACTTCACCGTGCTGCAGATATTCTCAAACAGCCAGCTGCGATCGGCATCTTCAACCAATCGATCCCCATACACCCTCAGCACCTCGTGCACCCACAGTCGCCTCATGGAGTTGACATCTTCAGTTGCCTCGGGAACGGACAGCAGGACACCCTGAATCACCCTCGAGAAGTCGCGCAGATTGAAGAGATAGTGGGACTTGGCCGGGGTGGGGAGCAGATTCAGTTTGGCGTCATTGTAAATGGTCAGGGTGGCGCCTACGATCTCGTCAATGCAAGGATCGAACTCCTTGGAAAAGCCCCTGGGTTGGTTGGGTTGGGGAAAATGGATTATCAAGTGTACTTTAAGGTGAGTACTTCGGACACCGAAGCCTGAAATTTATTATTAATCGGACAGACAATA
The DNA here is from genome assembly GCF_016746235.2 of Drosophila teissieri. Taxonomy (NCBI): domain Eukaryota; kingdom Metazoa; phylum Arthropoda; class Insecta; order Diptera; family Drosophilidae; genus Drosophila; species Drosophila teissieri. The sequence continues at coordinate 7,211,133 of NC_053030.1, forward strand.
ATCGTCAAACGTCTTACCTCGTGTCCAGATGCCACAGCACAATCTTACCGAAGATGGTATTCAGTATATCGTTGTTGAAGTCATCAATGGATATCACGTTGAAGAAGCGCTGGAAACGAGGTGTCACCGTGTTTCCCGTCGATGGAGGTCCCATGGCCACGATCATTTGCAGGTCGATTAGCTTCATGGGCACGATGTTCTTGCGGTCGTACCACATCATGTGATCGAGCATCATTCGCAGGAGTTCAATAGGCGGCTGGGCTCCGTAGTTCTCCTTCAGCGGCATCGAGACATCGTCCACGAAGATGACAAAGCGGCTGTTGAGAGGAGGACCAAAGACGCCCTTGCGACGCTTGTCCAGCTTAGACATGATGATGTCCTGGGTTTGATTGGCGGACGTCTGGGCGGAGAAGCTGATCAGCAGGGGCTTGTAAACGGACAAGTCCATCTTCTTGAGCATGTAATCGATCACATAGACACTCTTGCCAGTTCCGGTTGGACCCACCAACATGATGGGCTTTCCATGGCGATTTAGCAAGTCTAAAACAGCTCCGATGCGGACACTTTCGTTGGTCTGGATGATGATCTGATTGACGGGTATATCTCGCGGAATGGGTGGAGCGGAGTTGACATCATCCTGCCATGGTTTCCATTTGCCTTTTCCCTCCTTTATATACCTATAATCGAACACTGAGCCTTGTTTGGGAATGGGGAATATAAATGGCTTGGCCAAGGTCTCCACATAAAGATCCTCGGTTACTCCGTAGGTGTCGTATAGGCTTTGTGGGAATGTCTTCTCCATCAGTGCCCTGAATATTATGTTAAACTTCTCCCTGCTGTCCGCATCCAATGAACCGCCCAGCGACCAAATACAAGAGAAAAGGAATATTCCCTCGGTTTGGGCCCGAAAGTCCAAGTCGGACACATTAGCCACATACTTCTCGTCCCGAAAGTCATCTATAAAGCACTCAAAGAAGTTCATCAAGCTGACCATCAGATTAGCATCCGAGGTTGGTGCTATTTCCTTTAGACTCTTTCGCAGAATATACAGGAGAATGGGACAAAATCGAGAGATTAGCATCGATATCAGTTGCTTGCTGACCGTGTGGAAAGCCGGGGGCAGAGTATTCTTCCAAGAGGCCACCAAGGGCTCCCAGCCCAACGAACTGGGCTCCAGATAGATCATTCCACAGCGAGAGACCGTGGCTGGTGAGGCCACCTCCAAGTCCATGGGTTCAAACACCAGGTTCGTGGTATTCGATAGCTGGATAATCTCGCCGGACATCAGACACAACTTCTTATTGTCATCCAGCACGGTATTCATGTTTTCGATCCAAATCGCGTCCACTGGTCCATCGAAAATCAGCCACTTGCGATCCGGCGAATCTGACACGGCAAAGATGCGATAGTTCACCGCCAGGATTCCATCACTCCACTCGTGGGAAACTGCATCGAATTGGCCGTAAAGCTGACCCATGGTAATGGCCTTTGGATTTATCACCGTGTAAATAGCTTTGTTTTCGGACCCATCCTTGTGACAGAAATAAAATGGTGAATATCTCCCAAAACCAAATAGCAACTACTAACGAACCGTTTTCTCCATACACTCTAAGGCATCCGCCAGGACGCGATATGTTGTTGACTTGCCCCCAAATGGATAGCCCACCAACATAAGACCATGGCGCACCACTATCATCTCATACAACTAAAAAGGATACGAGAAATATGGTTACTTTCCAAAATCGAAACCAGTTCAGTAACGCGGATATAAGTGGGAGAACTTCAAAGGATACCCATTACATTACGCACCTGTTGCACCTTCTCCAGCACAAATGGAGTGCACTGCTTATTTTGCCTTTCGCAAGCCTGCTGGGTGCACTTGTTGAATAGAACGTAGTCCGCTTCCGGCAAAACGGTTCCAGGGAACAGATCGGAGGTGATGCCCTGGAACAGTGGAATGTCCTGGTTGAGGAACTTGGGCAAATTCACGTCCTTGATGGAGCGCAACACCAGGATGTCCTCGTTCTCATCCCGATAGCGAAGTTTCAGGGCACCGGCTGCCTTTAGCACCGACTTCACAGCTCTCATGCCGTAATCGTAGTGACACTGTGTGCTCAACTGCTCCGAGCACAGACGATAGGTGGCCACGATCTTGACGGACAGTGGTTTGGCGGTCAGGAAGCCATAGGAGTACAGCTCGATCTCCGAGATCAGGGCATAGTCCGGCACCATCATCGCCACCGAACGGAAGAGGGCCTAGAATGCCAGAATATTTCCGTTATATAAAAGTGATAAGTTTTAATGACCTACCTTGAGGTTATCCGGCAACTCAGAACGTCCGGCGTAACCAGGATTCATGGTGATGAACACAGCACAAGTGGGATCCAGCGTCAGAGTGGTTCCCTCGAAGACCAACGTGGGACTGCCCGAGTTGATGCCACGCTGAATGGTCAGAATCTGCTGGGCCACCACCGAGAGCACCTCCAGATCGATTCGGTTGAACTCATCAAAGCAGGACCACGCGCCGCAAGAAGCCAGTCCCTTGAAGAACTTACCCAAAGCGAGGTAATCCAATCCATCCGAGCAATTGAATACCACACACTGCTTGGCCACAGCCTTGGCCAGATCCTTTGTGGTCTCGGTTTTGCCAGTGCCGGCAGGACCTTCAGGAGCACCACCCAAATGCAGATTCAAGGCAGCGAACAGGGTACGGTAGCAACGATCTGTGAGCGGAGTAACCACCAGCCGCGTGGTGTTTCCCAGATATTCGTAGCCATACGGCAAGGAGCAGTTTATCATCCTCGTGTCTAGATTATTATCCTCCCAATAGTACCGCAGCTGGCACAGCCACTGGAAATCTTGCAGGTCTTCCACTTGGTTAGCCACAATTTCGGCCAGGACATCACGAGCATGGACATCCAGCACCACCAGGGCGCCTAAGGTGATACGATTCTGGGTATTAAGGTCACCGCGCACCAAGTCCACAATCTTGTTGATCTGCAAGACGCATTTCTGCAGATACTTGGCCAGATTCTCCTTGGGCTCCTCGCTCTCGAAGCACTCGGTGATTTCCAGAGTCCAGTATGTGAGCGAGATGGACTGGACGCACTGGCCCGGCCAGGACAGCACCCAAATGTGCCGCAACATCTTCAAGTAGCTGTAGAAGGCTTCGGACACCTTGTGGTGAACACTCTTCTTCATATCGATCTCCAGCTCCAGCAGCCACTTCTCCACCTGGCCGCGTGCCTTGGAGGTCGAGATCACATCCACCAAGGTGACTTCCTCGCGCTCGGAGGATCGCATCGCAGTCACGTCCAGCTCCTCGGTGAAGTTCAGCGTGGCGATGCCTTCGAAACATTTCTTCAAGTGTATCTGGACACGAGTCGGATCCTTGGTCTCCGATAGGATCTCCAAAAGCTCGTCGTTGGAGAGGAAGAAGAATCTCGGGAAATAGAGGCGCTTCTTCTCCAGGTAGGCGTTCAGACCCTTCTGGATGACCTCCAGCAGACTGTACGCCTTCTTCAGCTTGTCGTTCATCTTGTCGATTTGCACCACCACCATGACTTTGGGGTCCTGCGCCACTTGCTTCATTAGTTCTTTCCATATCTGCAAGAAAGGAATGTTGTTGTTTAAGTATTATAATCTTACGAACTTAGGAACTACTCACTCCGCCTTAAAGCCAATGTAAAAGAGAGTGGGTTGTGGCAAACTCACCTTATCCACGGCACTGAACCGCCGGCCCTCCTCGGGCATCTGCTGCTGTATGTCAGGGCTGCTGAAGATGGGCTCCAGGTACATCCAGGTGGCCTGCACACGCAGCCACTCGTCCAGGATCTCCTGGAGCAGCATGAGCTTGGCCTCCCACTTGCTGCAAAAGGACAACAGGGATTAGCGACGTGTGCCTTGTCTGCCGCTGACATTGACGGCCCCACAAAGAGGTAAAGAAAAATACGAATAACACGAATGCTTATTACTCTGCGTGCTAAACAAATGAGTGGGAAGCCGTTTTCGAGAAATAGCAAAATGATTTAAAGGGAACTTTGCTCTACCAGTTCTGAAAACGCATATAAACTTTCCTGGCACACGTCAAAGCCTAACACCTAAGTCGATTGACTCACATAATGTCCGCCTCGAAGGGTTTGATGTAGGGGGAGCTCTTCATCGTCTGCGTCTTGATGATTTGATCGTCCAGCAGTATTTGGATGTCATCCACGGCAGCCAGCTTGAATGTGCCGGAATCCCTGCGGGAGGCATTTCAATTATAGGCCATATCCCCCAAAACAGAACGGAGAAATGAGAAAGGAGAATACTCACCTGTACGGGGAAATGGAGAACTCTACGCCTTCCCACTCGTTGACCATCTTGGCCATGGCCCGCTCCAGATTGTTCTCCTTGGTGGCGCTCTCCGAGATAGCCTCGAACTTGGGCACGTACTCGTCCAGCTGGTACTCGATAATCTTCTCCAGCGTCAGTTCGGGCGACACCTTAATGGGGAACCCAATAATCTCGGAGACCAGCTCCCAATGACGGGCCTTCATGCCCGGATTGCCCAGCGTATTGATGATGGGCATGTGCTCGCGGAAGGCTTCGATTTGGGCCTTGACATCCTGGATTAGCTGCATCGTAATGGGATGATCGCCCATCTGTTTGTCTAGCTTCTGGATGATGCGATACAAGTTGGACACGTCGCCATCGATCTCATCGGGGTCGAAGGAGCCCACTTGCGAATGCATCCACAGGTCCCACTTGTCCATGAAGTCCTGTCCTGCATCGAAGAGTGTTTTATACGGCTTGAGCTGGTCATGTGCCTTCTTCCTCATGGGATATTGGGACAGATCCCAGCCGTAGGACGTTTCCTCTTCGTTAATTTGATCAATGGTTTCCATGGCCTGTACTAACCGCTGGTCCAGCACCCCAGCCCGCTTCTTGTACCTGGAAAGCTGCTTGATGTCGCCCCACGTGTCGTAGGTCTGCACCTGTTCGTAGTAGTTTTGCAGCTCCCGTCGGAAGAGCTCGATGCGCTTCTTGAGGAGCTCCTGGTACTCGATCACCTTTTCGGCAATGATCGCACGATGTTGCTCGAAAATGGACGGGAGCTTCAGATACCACTGGAAGGAGTTACTGTTGTTCTTGATCTCCAAGGGGGAATACAAGGTGTGATCCATCAGCCACAGAATCTCGCTCATATTCACTTTCAGTCTGGCCTCCATCTCCGGCACTAGATTCTCTTCGGCATGGACCACATAGGCCTTCAGCTGCATCAACTCCGCCGTGTCCTTGGGCACAGTCAACGCCTTCTTGGCAATAGCATCGTACTCCTTGCCCAATCGACTGATCCTCGCCTGCTGATCGGTCACCATCCTAGCCAGCAGGTCCAGCTGCAACTGCCTGCACAAGCTTTCCAGGTGAGTGATGAACTTGTCCCTGTGAAACTCGTAGAAGCCCATCCGGATGACAGCCCACACCTCCCTGGCAATGCGATCCTCCTTCTCCTTGTACTCGTACACCATCTCGGCATACTGTTCGAAGGTGGCATCGCTTTCCATAAAGTTCCCCACCCGCTCCGCATCGCTCCCATTGATTAAATCGATGAAGGGATCGAAGTCCTGCAGTCGCAGCTCTGGACCGATGCGCTGCTCCTCCAACATGGCGCATATCCGGTTCTTCGTCTCCTGAACGATGCTGTCGGGCACTGTGGGTGTGAGGAAGATCTTCTTCGACACGATCAGGTCGGTATACAGCTTGCTCTCGATGCGGGGCAGCATTTGAATACTCAGCATGATCGAGTCTATGACACGGAGCAGCTCACTCTGCACTTTTGAGAAGCTGGGATTGAACTGGATCGTGTCCTCGTCGGCCAGCATCACGGAAATCTCGAACCCAGGATTTGAGTGCTAGATGGGGTATTTATAGTGTTATTCTATGATTCATTCACTATTCACCGTTCTCACCCCATAATCGCATATAAAGTCGGCGTACTCCTTCAGACTCCTGATGCAAATGTCCTCCAGTTGCTGAGTCATCAAAGCGGCCACGCAGTTAAAGAATCGTTTAACCAGAGTAAAGCGCCGGATGTCCGGCAACTGTCCTCGTTTGCTGGCCTTCAGCAAGGACGAGTGGATCTCACCATACCAGCTCTCCTCCAGCAGAGTCTTTCCATTGTCGATGTGGGAACCACACAAATACTGATAAGGAGCAAAATACGCAGATATATATAATATATAAGCATGGAATCCGTTTTATACATGTTAAATGAATTACTGGATAGTCCCAATAAAATCTTACCACAAAGGTGAATAATGAAAAGGGGCTCTCGACTTTGGCCAACTCCTTGCTGTCGATAAGGGACTTGTCCTTATATTTCATGCTCCACAGCTCCAAGATGCTGGCCACACTTCGATGTATGCAAAAGAGCGTCTTCATCAGCACGTTGCGGTTCTCGTCGTAGCTGCGGGATAAATTGGATGGAGTGGGAATGGAGATGAGGTGAGGCGATGAGGCGATGGGGCGACGGCGACCACAGTTAGTAGCGTCTTTTTATGCAAATTATCTCGAGAGCAAGGGAAACTTTTCACTCCAGCTATTCCGTCACAGCCCATTAAACAGTGCAGGGAACCGCAACCGCCCAGCCACAGGAGCACCCACAGAAGCACCCAAAGGAGCAGCCAGCGGGCAACCACCCAACCACCGAATCACAAAAGGCATCCAGAGGCCCCTTCTTAATGATGCCGAATGCTCGAAGGCAATAAATTAGCAAACCTCACGCGGACCTGTACATCGATGGTCCTTTGACCCACATCGGAACCAAAAAAGTTGGTTGGAGTCGCACGAGAGATGTAACGAAGAAGGAACAATGAATATGCTTGCATCACTTCTGTTAGTGAATAAACGCTTTAAACAAGAACATTTTTAAGTGTTTCAACTGCAGCAAAAAGTGTTCATCGTACTATAAAGTGATAACTTCCGCGATAAATTGAAATGGAAGATCAATCATGACCGCTAATAGGTCCATTGTTCACTTTCAAGCAGACAAACGGATAACCCAAGTTGCTGGATGTCTCCACAATAGACAGAAAGCCATCGCTGATAAGCGCACAATGCGAGATGATGGGCCCCGAAATCGCATCCCCTTTGGTGCCCCAAACAAGTACAATTCAAATTTAAGCATATCCTCTTTGCAATTTCTGTCGAGCGGAGTCTCTGGGCCCCATTCTCCTCCAGCTGCCTGAGCTGAGCTGTTGCTCATCAAATGTCAAACCAATACACAGGAGGACTTAACTTTCTGGAGCTTCCATTTCCACGTCCCACAACCACGCAGCCCCTTCCGCGTTTCCATTTCCGCGGCATTGTAGTTGAAAAAGTGCGGTTAAAAAGTTTTTGGCACGCCGCAAAGCGATTTCTCGCGTTTTCCCCCAATCGCAAGGAGCTTTTAATAATGTCGCACGACTTTCGTTATTTTCCTTATTTTCTTAACGCCATTCCAACCGTTTTTTTCCCCTTTTCCCCTTTGCCGGGCAACTTTGTCAGTTATTTTCATAAGATTTCGCGCGCGGTCGACTCAAAGAGCAATTCATTTCGCGAAATTCGCATCGGGTTTTTAATCCGCAATAAAGCCAAGGCATCCGTGAATACAAAAGTCCATATGTGGGGGCGTGATCCTGGCCCGGCTGTAATTTTCGTTTGGTTGGGTGTAATTGCATGTCAATTGCACGCTTTTTGTGCCAAATGCGAAGCTGCCGGTTACGGGGAAGTACACACAACGCACAACACACAACGCGCAACACACAACACTCGCATTCAATTATGGCAACTTTTTCGTGTACCCATTTTTTGCCCGCCCGCCTGCCTGCCTCCTCTTTACAATGCGCACAATTTACTTGGCACTTGGTGCGGGTGTAATTTATTTTAATTAAAAATTTGAATTTCCCACGCGCCGGGAGCTTCTAACTTTAATTTCGCCCTTCACTTGCATTGGTTTAAACTTTGCCGAACATAACAACGCATGCATTTCAATATCAATTAGGGCCTCTCTCTGTTTGCCTCTCAAAATCCATTTAGCTTAACAAAAGTTCCGATTTTATCTGCACTAAGGCTGTTTTTTCATCGAAAAAGCATTTTTGTTGTGGGCTCACGAAAAATGTTAAAAACCTAATCTGCCCTACAAACTTTTCTATACGTTGCCTGCATAGCGTAACTCATCCATTTTAACGGAAGAAAAGTACTCGAACAATAAAACTACATATTATTATTATTATTCTAATGAAAATCAGACCCCCTGTTAAAATCTAAGTCGCTATAATAGCTCTCATAATAATCTCCGTAATAACTCACCGATACCGCCAAAAGTTCGTCATGGACTGCACCTCCCTCCGCTCGGCGGTGTCGAACTTGCCACCCACTCCCTCCTTGGTCAGTCGATCGAGGACCGTGTGCCGCAGGACAAAGTCCACCACGGCCTTCTTCATGGCGAACACGTAGTCCGCCCGGACCTCGGCTATGTTTTCGTTGAGGGCCGTCTGCCACTTGTAGAGCAGCGGCGGCACAAGGTCAGTTATCCTGCGGATAGGAATCAGCCATAAATAAGTCAGATACTTTTGGAGGAGTTCAATGGGACGCACCTCTTGAGGATCTTCTTGCTCAACGGCGACACGTGAATGGTGTCGATTCCGTGCTTGATGTAGTAGTAGTATCGCAGGATCTCGCGCTCCTCCTGGTCGGGAAAGGGCACGGCGCACTGGGCGGCCAGCTCGGGGTCCTGGTCGTCGTCCATGTGGAGGATGAGATCCACCAGCTTGCGCCGGAAGTGCTCCCGCTCCAGGCGCATGGTCATGTAGTTGGCTTTGACCACGCCGCTCTCCCGCTTCTTCTGGCGCTTCTTCTGCTCCTTCTTCGCGCAGAGTATGTTGTCTGGCAGGTCGGACTTCATCTTTCCGTCCAGCAGGGAGCTGGCGCACTCCGGCATATTCAGCTCGTACCACAGGCGTCGCGACTTGTACTCCGGGTTGGCCTTCGACTGCAGGATGCTCTGCAGCACATCCGGCTTGGGTCGGGTGTACAGCATCTTGGACTTCTCGCATAGGCGGCGACCGCCGCATATGGACGTGAAGCTGGGGATGCTGAACTCCCGATTCGGGTTTTGTCGGCCCTGCATGTTGGAGCCTGGAATCGCTTGAAAGTTGGAATCAAAATGTGACTGGAGAAAACGAAAAGTATTTCCAATTTTTCAAACATAATTATTTTTGAAACTTAATACAATTGTATCCTGTACCTCGTTTGATACATTTGACCAATTAAGAATTAAAATAATTATTAAAAAGCACACAACTACAATAAGGTATTTGGGAATTTATTTAATTTTATTTAAGTTTTAAATATTTGGTTTCCAGCCGTTTCGAATCGGTTGTAACCGGTAAGGGGTTGTGGTATCCACTAAACGTCATGTGGCAACCGATAGAGCACGACTATCGATAGCACGTGATCAGCTGTTTGACACACACGAGCCTTACCGGCTCTTTTGCCATCCCTAACACCCGAATTGTGCAACACGGAAAATTGACAAAATTTTCAGTTTTCAAATTATCTGCTCAATTCAAACGCACACAAACTCCGGAAAATAACCAACCGACACTTACCCCACGGTTTGGCTTAACTCGCGCCGCTACGCGATTAATTCAACTGACTCGACCCGAGCATACGAAGGAGTGGAAATCAAATGCAAGTCACACACAGGGTTATCCGTTGTTTAGAATGAATTGATTTTCCGGACAACTACATAGCGACAGGTCGGAAAACGGAAAAACAAACAAGCCGGCGAGTTGCCCTTGGCAGCAGGCAAAGAGCAACAGTTCAATCCACACACAACTCACGCTAGAACCCCAAATAATTTCGGCTACACAGTAAACTTCGGCTGGAGAAATGCTGCTTCAAAAGATTTTCACCCGCGCGCTTCACTCCACGAGGCAGCTCTACGCCGGATCTGGCGCATCCGGAGGGCTGGAGAAGAGTGCCCTGGCGGCCTTGAGGAAGAAGACCGGCTACACCTTCGCCAATTGCAAGAAAGCCCTGGAGAAGCACAACAACGACGTCGGATTGGTGGGTACTTGGCTAATGTTTCTCTTGTAACCGGAAACAGTAGCTATGTAGTTGCGCCGCTTACAAACTACTTTGTGGTCATATCATCCCTACTAATCACCCCACCTTGCAGGCTGAAAAGTGGCTCCATGAGCAGGCCCAGACGCTCGGCTGGTCCAAGGCCACCAAGGTCGCAGATCGAGCCACTGCCCAAGGTCTGATCGGAGTCCTCATCCGCGGCAATCGGGGCGCTATGGTGGAGCTGAACTGCGAGACGGATTTCGTGGCCAGGAACGATACCTTCAAGCGGTTCGTAGACCACGTCGCCTGCATGTGCCTGCACTACACGGACTTGACGGACTTCGATGGAGATCTGTGGAAGGTGAAAGTCGATCTACAGATGATTCGCGCAATGTGTGGCTAAATTCAGCAACCATTGCTAAGAGAACGAACTTGCTAATGAACGAATTTGTATATCCTTTCCAGCTTGGCTTCGATGCGGACGCACTCAAAAACTTGCGCACGGAGGAGGGACGCACACTGGGCGACCACCTGGCCCTGCTGATCGGCGCCATCGGAGAGAACGCCACCATCCGACGGGCCCTGTGCTTTAAGGCCAACAACGACCTGAGACTGGTTGGCTACGCCCATCCGGCACCCACCAATGTGGGCACCACGGAAGGCATCACTCAGGTGGGCAAATACGGAGCGATCGTAGCCTACCGATCCACGCACAACCTGCTGGACTTTGAGTTCCACAAGAGCATCTGCCAGCAGATCGTTGGCATGAAGCCGTCGAAGATCGGCGAGTATGACAAGGACAAGCCGGCGGAGAACAAGGACGACGAGACGTGCCTGATTCACCAGGAGTATCTGCTCGATGCGGACAAGACGGTGGGCGAGGCCTTGCAGGAACACAACTGCGAGATCGTGGACTACCATCGCTTCGAGTGTGGCGAGCAGACGGAACGCAGCCTGGAGGCGATCATTCGCTCCCAGCTCCAGAGCAGCAATTAACTAGCCATTAAGCAGAGTCTAGATCACTAAATTGTTATTAGCACCAGCTGAAGATTGTTAAAACCGAAATTCTGGACAAAGTTCTGGTCAAAATTTGCATGTGAAACAAGTAAAACAACCACGACGATCAGATCAGATCAGATCCGCCTCCGTTATTTGAATACTCCATGCGTCATGGCAAAAAATTGGGGTGACCAAGGGAAATGCGTCTGCGCAGAACGGGAAGCACGCTTGAGCGGCTTCCGGCGACTGAAGCAGTGGAACCCGCGGGAAGAACGGGCGACTGGACAACGCCAGCAGAATGAACTGTTTACAAACGTGTTTTGTTCTGCCGCTCGTAATTGCCCACTTGGTCATGCGATAGCCCAAAAGAAAGAGCAAAAGGGAAAGATCTTAGTGGGGGCAAAGGCAAAACGAGCACCAAAATAACAAGTGGGGGTACGCAGTGCTTCTCTTACTGCTCTATCTTACTGCTATACCTGCTTAATAACTTAACCGAGCCTCTCGCTTGGGCGCAAGTTATAGAAATATGAGTACATTTGGTCAGGGAGGGAAATCAATTGCCAACAATAAATGAAATACTTTCCTGCCCTAAGAAAGTTTGCAGCACTGAGCTGTCATAAAATATGACTATTAGTAAAGTAGGCCTGTCAAAATCCCTTCTGTCATTTCATTATGGCCAATCATCAATCTCCAATTGTCGTGAGAAATTCCATTGCCGACATGGACTACCTGGACATTGAATCCTTCCGCTCCAAGTACAGCGACATCACCGTCACGGCCGTGCCAACGCGCTCCAAGGCGGACGAAGAGCCTGCAATGGCCACCGACCAGGAGACGACAGTCAAGCAGCATGTGCCGCGCGTGGAGATAACGAGAGTGAATGGAGGTGCCCCGGCAGGTGGTGGCTCCACTGCGAATCCAGCGATGATGCAGCGCAACAGGCAGCAGCCAAACAGCGCCGCACTTGCCTACGCCAACGAGTACAAGGAGGTGATGGCCAAACTGGAGTACACCAAGTACATGCTGGCCCAGCTGCAAATTATGTCCGCGGCGAAGGGAGGGGGCAGTGCAGGTGCCTCTGGCCTTGACTTCGATCTCTATGGCACAGCTACAAGTAAGAAAATGGAGTAAAAGGAATAATTAGAAGCTAGTTCTTTAGTTATTAAGATGTATTCTAAGAATGAAGTTCTACCTTTGGTTCCATCTTAGTGTATATAACTATAAGTCCCATCCTCAAGATCCCACACTTTCCAGATCTCGATGAGAACGCCAACGTAGTGGACAAGTACGCCGAACTGCTCAACGTCCTGGGGGAATTGCGCTCCAATCTGCCGACCGCGATGGCGGGCCTAAGGGCTCCCAAGGAGCGCCTGCAGCGCGACATAGCCCAAGCCAGGCTAAAAGTGCGCCAGTGTCTCCTGCTCCTGCAGCAAGCAGAGGAGGAGAGTGATGATGCCGACTTCCAGGGCGCCCCCACCAATGAGTGACGAGTGACGTCATGGCTCACATGTACATGTACATATCCGCATTGTTAACGACACCTCTCCGGGATTGCGAGTGGCACGACAATAAAAGACTAGAATAACAAAAGCCATCGGGGAGTTCTGGGAACCCTCGGTGTTCACGGCTTCGACTATGATGGTGGGGCAATGGCTTTGGAGTAGCCAAATACTATGACCAGGTGATACTAGGTGGCCGGCATTCTGACACAAGCGAGCAGCGGAGCGCGAAACTTGTCCACCAGAATGTTGGGAACGCTAACTAACAGTTTATACCCTATAACTGGTTTATTCATTTATTAAACTCACATACTAAGGGACTATTTACGATTTATTTGATACAATTGTACTCCCTTTTTTAAAGAACTATCTTTCATCTTTCTTATTATTTGGTAATAAGTTTATATGTAATATTTCAATTAATTATGGAATTTCGTACCTAACCTACTATTTAGTGTTAATTACTTTGTACAGCCTTTTGTAGGACGTGAATGTACAATGCACTTTCCACATCTTGAATTTGCAACTAATGCCCGACCGTTATAATTATCCATCTTTTCCTCAGTCAGTTGTTATACAAACTCTTGCAATTGTCGAGCATACCCTTCGAAAAAGTTGGCCATGGTCAAAGTGGAACTCGAAAGGGTCACATTCACCAGCGTCGGCAGAGAAACACACCATTGTACATAGCAAGTACATACATGTATATGTATTTATGTATGTTACATTTGAGTATGTATGTATGTAACTGCGATCGGAGCGCTTCAATTGAAGTTCAGTTCACGTTCAGTCGCCAGCCGACTTTTCACGGGTTAAGTTAGACTTAAGTCAAAGGCACCGATCAGCGACCGGATCGCACGAGTATATCCTTTTGCTTGACTTCCGCTTTCGGGGCGTTTTTGGCGTTAATTCGGGTTAATTTGTTTGGAAAGTGCGCAAAAAATAGCAGTGCCAAAAAACGCGTTATCACTTGTGTGGCGCTCTCTTTTCCAACTAACGGTAAACTGCGCGAAGAAGCGCGCCAAAGCGAATTGCAAAAAAGGCGGCCAAACAAAGCGAATGCCAAAAGGTGACAGCCATAAACACAACAAATAGTCCGCGAAGTGCGAAAAAGTTAATTAGATTGTTTGGTTTTGGAGTTGCAACCACAATTGCGCCTGCACCAGAGGAAATCAGCGAATACTTTAATTTGCATTGCAGCAGCCGCAAATTGGACCGCAAAATGCCGCCGTTTAATTTCATCAAGCAGGTGAGTGCGAATTAATTAGGTGTTGCCACACATTTATGGTGCAAAGTAATTAATTAAGCGTTTGTGCGGCAAGAAATCAGCGCTGACGAGATGCATTTGCTGCAACTGGCGCTGAAATCGATAACGAGATAAGTTACCCAATCGAATCTACATACAAACATATGTTTGAACATACATGTACATATGTACGTATAAAGGATATTTTGAGCTAAATTGAAGTAAAGTGGTAACTTAAAGGGTGAACCTGGATGGAGAATGGGAAATTAGGCAACATTATAACGTTAACGAGCTTAGATGGAAAATTGCAATCTTTTATCCCTAAATCATGATCACTTATAGACATCTTATTATGCAAAAAAGTCATTTCAATTTGCGGTATGATTATTTCTCAACAGTGTAATTTAGATCACCCAATTTCCCTATATCAACAAGCCATAGGTGTTACCAAATTTATCGAGGTCATGTCCCTGATAAGAGCTCACTACTCTCGACCTTGCATCTGCTCATCAATTAATTGCAAGAGCACACAATATATCATCATCACTTTCCGTTCAATCTGAAACGACCGGGTCTCCAATTTACCATATCTTTGGAAGACAGGCGGCACACAAGAGACGTGTCTAAATGGCCAACTCCAGACAAAGAAAACGTAATACGGGAAATGGTAAACCAATTCGAGTGGACGCGGACCAAAACTAATGAAGTGCACAACGAAAATGGACTCATCTGTGGCGCCCAGCTGGAGACCCCGAGAAGTGGTGACCCCAAAAGAGATTATGCGTAATTAGGCGGCTTCTGGCGATGCTTGAAGATAGCTTCCGGTGATTAAATGTCCAAATGTGAAACGAGATCTTGGGAGAACTACGAACAACGAACTACGCACCAGCACGAAGCCAAAGAATCTAAACCAGCATCTGCATAAAAAGCCAAACAACCCATAAAGGTGGGAAGAATTTCTACGCAACTCGAGGCCCAGCCCATCCGCAGCTTTCTTTATGTTTTTATGGCTTTTCCCCCACTAATTTGGATTTATTTGGATCTTAGTCTTGGCCGCTGGACAGAGCTGGACAGAGGAGCGTTTGAGTATAGACGGCTATCTTTTAAGGGCCTGCCTAATGAATTTCCGAGCAAACGCTTTTCCCAACTCGTGTGATAATTAAGACGAATGACCTCTTAGTTAGAAAGTTATTGCAGCACAGCTGCGTGTAGTCCGAGTGTTTTCCTTTGTTTTTAATAGATTATCTCGGCGTTTGCGCAGCTGAACTGAACCCGAACCGAAACCGAATCTGGTTATATTTGCATTATTCAGTTTTTAACTCCGGGTTAATTGCATGTGGAGTAACAGTTAAGTAACCGTTAGGCAGGGTTTACTGGCTTATGGCTCCCAAATGCTCAGCTTCCAGCGCAATTGTTGTCCAACTCTTCACTTCCTACGATTTCAATGAAGAAATTATTTTTGAACTCTTCGTGCTTAATTCACCCACACTTTAGCTTTTCGTTTTCTGTTTTTTATTTATTTTTTTTTGGCGTGGGAAGCCGACAATACCAAATTGTTGCTTCGAGTGGCAAACAAAAAGGGGGGAGCGAAAACCACAGGAAAACTGGAAAACAACATCTGCAGTAGCTACTTTGAGAAAAGTGCGGCAAATCGACGGCGGCTGTAGAAAATCCAATTCGATTTTCAATCTAAAGATCGAACGCCTTTCGAAACCATTGTGATTTGTGGTCTCCAGCTTTGTGCCCGCCTATCGCAGCTAATTAACCATTTATTAATGCCTAATCAAAAGCACTGCCAGCCAAACACCTGTTGTTGTAATTAATATTCGGCTTTTGCCATCCGATCTGCCGACGTGTTTGGCTTAAAAAGGCTACAGGTGGCGAAAAGTGCAATTAAAAGAGCGTAGATGCAATGCACTTCTTTTCCTGGACATATAATTGCCTAAAACGTTGCTTAACTTTAATTAAATGTTTCATTTGGTTAATATGGTTTTATTTTCATTTTGTAGATGTTTTTAAATTACATTTCAATTTTCAGTTTTGTTTGAAATCTTTAATCTAAAAACTAATCACTTCATGATTAGAAGCAAACTTGTATAGCCACAACTTTATATAGTTTAGCTATCAGCAAACTTGTTACTTGTATGTTATATTAAATCCGTGATATAGTTCACCATTTTTACGAGTTTTGTATGTCTTTATCAACTGTTGCGTATGTATTTAAAATGTCGCGTTAAAGTTCCTCGTCGAGAATGGTATACTATACTGGTATACTATTTCTAGCCCACCTTTACTTTCCAATGCATCGATCATGGCTCAAACTGCCAGTAGGTTCCCATTGAGAGGAGTCGGGTGGGGCTTGGTCTGGACCTGAATCTGGATCTGCGTCTGCGTCTGGATCTGGAGCGGTTGGCAATTAATGTGGTCTGCTTTCAGCCCGAAGATCAAGAAGCCACTGACAGCGGCATGATTGCCATTCCTTGGCCATCTTCAGAATTGGCTAATGAAAAGGCTGGAAAAGAGCAAAGATCCATTGGCACAATCACCGCTAGGGTAAAACGGAGGAAAACAATAAGAGAAAAACTAAGATACAAAAGCGGTACATTGCCGGCTGGCAGTTTCCCGTTGGCAGTTGCGGAAAATGAAAATGCCACCAGTCGATGTTGCATTATTGTGGCGCTTTTCAGACGCTTTTCCAGACTTTACGTAAATGTCGCGTGTGGCCACAAAATGGTCCTAATGTGTTTGGCAACAAAGAGAGGCAAACAATCAAATAGTTTGCTGCCTTTTTTCGGCTTAAAAGGAAAAGTCAATTGGCCTGGTCGTTTGTCTTCTTGCGGGTTGACGTGTGTAATTATCATAAATCGTAAATTGCATTTTTCATCATGCTAAAAGTCGCACATTTTCAGCTGGAAAAAATGCTTTGCATTTACATTCGCAATTTACATTTTCATATACAATTGCTTTCATTTTTTAGTTATGTTTTCGCCATTTCCCCAGTTCACGCCTCAACCTCAACGGTTGATTGAACTTGTCAGAGTTTTGAGTTGGCCAGAGTTGGGGAAAAACATCATGGAAACATGAAACATGGCTAGCAAAGAGAGTTGTGTTTTTGTGCTTTTGTTTTTTGAAAGGCATCGCATTGTCTTGCCAAGATGCGGATACGTGGATACGCAGATACAGAGATACAAAGATACAAAGATACACGGTTCTCTGGGCCAGACCCATTAGTGTCTTTCACGCTTTGGAACACACTGGAAAACCATTTCGACTCATTACCGAGTCATACACAAGGCATTTTCGACTTAATTGAGTCGAAACTCGGCTCCGAATTGCTAAGCAAATCGCTGCCAAATTGCTACCCCCAAATAATTTAAGCGCTTTTCTCCCGCGCAGCTGGTACCCCCCATGCTCGATCCCCAAAATCCGATCTCCAAAATCACCCTCCAGCCGTGTTAATGATGGCTGTCAAATGGCCGTCTGCCACTCTCCAAACATAAATCATAAAAGTGAGGACTCAAGCCAGTCGAGCGCGTCAGCTCGGTTGACAAAAGCCGTAGGAAACCCGAGAGATGCAAATCGATGGAGTATACTGTATGCAACACCGATATGGACATAAGTACTTCCCCCATCGTCGAGCTCCTCTGTTTGTGCTTCATTGCCTGTGGAGAATGTGAGTGCAGCGGAAAGTGTGGAGTCAACGGGGAACCAGTCGGTTTCTGGATACAAAATGACGAAGTGGAGTCCACTGGGTAGAAGCATTGATACTCTTTTGGTGGGGCATCGAATGTTGCTGGGTCTAAGTAGGTGTTCGACGAGTTTAATGCTCGTTTTAAGATTGGTTAATACACTTTGCATAAGTTTCCTTTGGTCCATTGTATTTGTAATTTAAAATTCGAATTCTAAGAAATGATTAAAATTTTAATATGAATTTGTTTCTGAAAAAAAACTACCTGGCAATTTCACTTATGATTATTAAATTCAATTCCGAATTGAAACCAAATAATAATCTTTTGATACGAAACTCCTGCCTTTAGCTGATGGAACCGCAAAACTCCCTCATCTAAGCAAATGTTAACCCGCAGAAGGCTAATAGAAGGAATTAGCAAACACCCCGAAAGAATTTGTTGAGACCCTGTTGCCACCACTTCCCCGTAGCCTCTAGCCCTAAGCCAGGTTTCGTTGGCCCAAGAGCAAGAGCAAAGCGCAGGCAAAGTTAAAGAAACGGCCAAGAAACCGCAACAAAGTGCGCTGCGCTTTCTGCTTTTCTCAGCCAGTTCGGTTGGAAACTGAAAGGTTGGAGAGGAAAACCGACAATCTAACTGATAATTTTCATTCATTTCTGAGTCACACAGTCGCTGGTGCTTCCCACTTGCTCTTTTGGCTCGGAGCTATTGGCCCGATACTGCGATACTGCTATACTGCGATACTCCGAAGCTGGCCTGGCCATAAACTTGGAGCGCGGCATTTCGTGGCGACCAGTCTGCAGTTGGCTTTCTGCTGGCAAAGACGCTTCGCCAGAGACTCGGGAAAACCTCCAGGGGAAAAAGAACGCGAACCGCGAGTGCCTGAAAACCGAATACGAATACGAACCGTATCGAATCGAATCGGATCGAATCCAGGCTAACATTTGGCTTAACTTTCAATTTCGGCTCTATTTCGGATGAGTTTTTTGGGATATCAACACCCATTCAAAATTTTTTCTGATATTTTGATCCATCGCTATTAATCTGGCTGCGCGTGTGTATGAAGTGAGTTTGTGGCGACGTTCGCCGTTCAAAAGCGCTGGGAAAACGAAAACTCGCAAGGATTTCACTTTGAGCCGCGCTGCTGCCGGCTTCCATCGGAATTGCCATCGGTTTTGAGAGAAACAAAACTAGTTCAAGGCAGCTTAGCAGTATCTTTCAGATACAGATACATCCGCGCACATGGAGCTATCGCTGTCACCAAAAGAAACGGTAACTACAGGCTTTTCATTATGCATATTTCGAGTCTCGAATCTCTCCCATCAGCTCTCCTATATTTACCTGTATCTTGTACAAGTTTATTTAGCAAGTTTCAGCTGTTAATTACGAGCTGGCCATTATTTGCTTATCAATTACAATCCATTTTGTGTCTGACGATGGTGTTTGGCCAGGTCTTGTAAAAGATTTGTTGACACAATAATTAGGCGGAAAATTAATAAAGATTTTCCCAAGGAAATGGACAGTCTTTTATTCGATATAATCAATTGGACAAGTTTTGTAATATCATTTGGGGCAATTTATTTCAGTTTTCTATTAGGCTTGATCTAAGCCACAAATTAAATTATCTTTATTTACTTGCAATCAGTCCTTCCTTAAAACTCCACATTTTTACACATCTTCGAGCTTTGTTTGTGTAGTAAAAGTAAATTGATTCTTCGAGAGTTTAAAGCAATCGATGGCCTGCAATTAAACTTTGAGCACCATCCATCAAGTTAATAGCTATACCGCAAGGAAAGTAAAAATTGAACACAATAGCTGTCGCTGGAGCTGAGCGCCAATCTGTACCCAAAATAGTCGGGTATCTGAAATTATTTTTGGCATTCAGCACCTTATTCAGAACATTTCGGCGATCAGCTTTCGCTTAGATTATTGTTGCTAATTGGCGGCTGTGAAAGTCTTCTCTAAAAACAAAGTATGGAAAAAATGTTATAATTTGCTAAGCGGTCGGCAGAGAAAATTTACTAGTGGCACTTTTTTATACGGTTTTTTGTACGAGAGCCTGACAAATGTAGTTTAGCTGTCAACAGTGAAGATCAATCAATCACGGAGCCAGAGAGCTGGAAAACCTGGTTAACCCAAGCGCCCAGTTAAAGTAATCCGAGTTATTTCACCATTCGCCGGCGACAATTAAAATGCCTTTGTGTTATGTGGTGTGCAGCGCATTTTATGCATTGCTTATTTATGAGCGGGCCCAGAAAAAGGCAGTCATTATTATTGTAATTTCTATGAAATGTCATTTTGTGGGAGTAGCAAACGCTGCCCGGCGAAGCATGAACTTGTTTTTGGTCACTGAGCACGCCACTATGTAATCATGTAGCCATGTATGTAGCGTCCAAATGAAACGGCTCCAGACTGCAGACTCCAGATTCGAAGTCAAAACATTAATTAGCCAAAGGCAGCCTAATGACCCCAAACCGTTAGCCGAGATCGAGATCGAGAGGAAGATGCAGTGCATCTGTGTCTATTGTATGCGTATAGGCACCCAATGGCTGCCACCACTTTCCACTTTGCTGCGTTTCATAAATAAATAAAAACCAAATGTTCGACGGCGGCCAACAAAAACTGGCTGCACCACCAACGTGATGTGGTTAGATGTGGTTCACGCCCGCCCCTGTTCACTTTTGGTTTTCACTATCACTTGCGCCTCCAGTCGGATGCAGAGCACTTCTGCAGACGGGTTCGGGATCGGGCTCGGGTTCGAGTTTCTGGTTTTCATTTTTCTTTCGCTAATTTTGAGCAATTTTTTCTCAATTTTTGCGTTCATCCTTGGGGTTGTGAAAAGTGTCTCATGACAGCAACAATTGGCGATCGTTTGAAAGGTGTTTAATGTCGTGCCAAGTGCTGTTCAAACAACTTGCTTGTGGCATTGTCACCTGGCAGAGAAAACAGGAGCACCGAATGGTAATTGCACCTGAAATTTCGTTTAATAAACCTGACTTATGCGATTGGTTGCCTTCAACCTGAACTGAAAACCTCAAGCTCATAAAGAGAAGTAGCAAAGAAAAGGAGTGTCTTTTTCAGTAGTTTTAACATGAAACAGAAATGTGATTTTAAATTCAACTATTTGGCACAATACGTAACAACATAGATGATACAAAACTCATTCCATTAAGGGATCTACAATCTAAAATATTTATTTACTTAAAGGAGGTCCGTCCCAACACCATTCCGGACTTAAAGGTGGATGCCACATTCCGGAAGGTGGCCAAACATGCGATCACCTTTGCCCTTTGGAAGATAGACGAAGATCGCTTGGAGGCAGTCCCAAGATCGCATTACGGAACCTTCTACGATGGCTGCGCATACATTATCTATGCAGCAAGTTTGTCGGGGCATTATGCCAACCACGAAACCATCGTAAGTAGTTTGATTGTCTTGTTTAACCAACTTTTAAACGAATATTCGTGCTCATAGACACGCGAACAGAAGCCGAATGTGGTTCTTGAGCGATACATCCACTACTGGTTGGGGAAGAATGTAAGCGAGCAGAATCGATCCAATGTGGTGCATAAAATTCAGGAGCTGGACTCGTATCTGGGAAACATATCCTCTATTTACCGGGAGACCCAGAATCTGGAGAGTGCGAGATTCCTTTCTTATTTCAAGAAGGGTTACGAGTGAGTTATAACTTTCCGGCAAATGGGGATACAAATAATACAGATTCCGTTTCAGTGTTCGATCGGGAGCTCTTATAAACGCGCCCAAGAGGCCACGCCTTTTTCAACTGTACGCCCGCAAGTGGCTGCGATCCATTGAGGTGGCCACCATCGATTGGTCCCACTTCAACTCGGATTACATAATGGTCCTTCAAACGGATAGCCTTACCTACGTATGGATAGGCCGCTCCAGTTCGGGAATCGAACGACGAGATGCCCTCGACTGGGTCCAAAAGCACTGCAGTGGATCTGCAATCACTGTAGTCGATGATGGATATGAACAGGCCATGTCCCAGGAGAGTAAGGAGCTGTGGAACTCCCTGCTTCCGCTCAAGAAACGGATGGTCTGTCAGGCCAGCCACTTGGTCAGCGAATACGCCGACTACAACAGCAATAAATTCCGCATCTATAAGTGCAATCAACGGGGAAGGCTGCACCTGGATCAACTGGATGTGGGCATGCCGGCAAAAGATGACCTAAGCGATGCCCATGGAGTCTATTTACTGGACAATTACGGCCAGAGCATTTGGATGTGGGTAGGAGCGCAGGCACCTCAAGCAGATGCCCTTTCTGCCATGGGAAATGGAAGAGCTTTTGTTAAAAAGAAGAAGTATCCAGATAATACGTTGGTGGTGCGAGTTTTGGAGGGTCACGAACCGGTGGAGTTTAAGCGCCTCTTCGCCAACTGGTTAAATGTTTGGCAGGAAAACACCAGGGGTCACAAACCAGTATCCACAAAGTTTGGAAAACTAGATGCCCATTCCCTATGTGAACGCCCTAAAATGGCTGCTGATACACAGCTCGTTGATGATGGCAGGGGTGAAAGAATAATCTACCGTGTTTTGGGAGATCAGGTGCAAGAGGTACCCATCTCGAAAACGGTTGTGTTCACCACCAATGCCAGTTTCGTGGTCAAGTACAGCGTGCAGGTAAGAATAAGCTCAAGATGCGTTTACAATATTAAAGTTCACTTTTCTTGCTATAACTTTCAGTGCGCTACTGTTGTTCCCGCGGATCTGGCCTCCGTTGGCATTAAAACAATCATCTACCAGTGGAATGGTTCGGAGGCCTCTGCGGAATCTATTTCCCGGGCGGACAAGTTCGCCAAGGCCAGTTTTGATGCTCTCAAAGAGCCTGGAATGTTTGTACAGCTCTATGAGTTCGATGAGCCACCGCACTTCCTTCAGATCTTCGAGGGAAAACTTATTATCATGCGCGGTCAGCGGAGCGAGATGCCTTGCAATGGGAGCTCTAACGTCTTGCTGGATACCTTTCTGCTGAAAGTTTACGGCGATGCTAGCTACAATGCGAAGGCTGTGGAGGAGACACATCTGTCATCGATCAGCTCCAAAGATTGCTATGTGATCAAAACGAATCATGTTTGGGTGTGGTGCGGGCAAAGTAGCACGGGAGATGCCCGCGAGATGGCCAAATCGGTGGGCGCACTACTGGGGGAAAACTCTCTGGTCCTCGAGGGCAAAGAAAGCAAGGAGTTCTGGCAATCGGTGTCTATGTACTTCAACCAAACTCTAGTGATCAATGGAAATGGGAACTCGTGTTCTAGCAGCACCAGTAGCAGCAGTGGTGCTGGAAGCATGTGCAATGGCAGCTCCAACGGTGGAAACATTTCACCCACTCTCAGCAATAATTGTTACTTAAACACCAGTGTTCCGAGTAAACCGAGACCTCCTGTCCAACTATTTTTGGTCTGGTGGCAACAGAGTTCGCTGAGATACGAGGAGATTCTCGGGTTCGATCAGCAGGATCTCAGTTCCGATTGCACCTATATTCTGGACACTGGCAGCCTCACCTACGTCTGGTTGGGATCACAGGCTCCGAACCAGGAACGCTACACCGCCATTGCCCAAAGTTATGTGCAGAATGCTCCATTCGGACGCAGATCAGCGACAGCGTTAGCTGTGGTCAGGCAGTTTCAGGAGCCAAATGTTTTCAAGGGATTCTTCGAGTCCTGGCAGAACGATTACGGCAAGGTAAAGAGAATATAATATTCAGAATTTTCCATAAAAAAGGTTTTTAAGACTTCAACTGCTAACCTAATTATGTTGGATAATTTTAGAACTTCCTTTCCTACGAGAAAATGCGGAAGGATCTGGGGAAAGAAGTGCCCAGCACCTGTAGCCTCGCAAGCGAAGGATCAGCTCAGATCCTTAACAACAGACAGAAGGACTTCGATGGTCACAAAAAGTATCCATTAACCGTGCTCATCCAGGAGATGGACATGCTGCCACCAGAAATTAATCCCCTAAAAAGGGAGGTGAGTTCATCTAAACATCCATTTCCATATCGGTTTTTAAAAGTGTCTTTTCCACGCGCAGGTTCATCTCACGCACGATGATTTTGTGTCAGTGTTTAAAATGTCTTTTTATGAATTTGACGAGCTGCCCAAATGGAAGAAAATGGAGCTGAAAAAGCAATTCAAACTTTTTTAGGCTCATTAACTTGTTGAAATGAATGTAACGAGTGCGCACTGTACATACTCCTCACCTATAATGAATACTATGAAGAGATAGTAGCTGTTGAAGCAATTTATGTTTAATATACAAATTTTACGTAGACGTAATAAAGCAAAAACATGGAAATCTTAAAATTGAAAGATTAATATGTTAGCCCATGTAGGCCATCAAGTGGTTTCCACCTCCTCGGAGTCTGGTTCGTCCCCACTACCGGAACCTGGCAACAAAAACAGGTATAAAGGTATAGGTATAATATAAAAAAACTTACTAGGAAACAAGAGCCCGAAAATAAACTCAAAAATTCCACCGAGTAGATCCCAAAACATTTTCGATCCGGTGTTGTCAACGTTTTGTAACCAAGTATAATGGCATTGCGGCCCCAGAGCTGTTTTGACCCGGACCCCTTTAATGAGCCATGACAAAAACGCTCAACCAATTCGGACTTAATTCGAATCAGAAATGATTGCATGATTTGGGTCAAATATACAGAAAATATACGAGTATATGCCTATTGAAAAGCTTTTAAAGGTAAATGCTCATATCAACTTTATTTGCTCACGATCGCTGGTCTATTTCAATTGTAGTCGTCGTTATAATCGCCAAAGTACTCCTCATCGGCTTTATCAACAATAAATAATATGATTACAGCCCTATTTGGTAATATTACAAATTCATTACTTATGTCTGAGAAGAAGAGGTCGTTGAGGAAGCTCAAAAATATTTCCGGCAGCTCACAGCAGTCCATATTGTGGTTGTACTTTGGTAGCTTCACAATTTTGTTTTGTATTTATAGCTTTATTTTGAAGGTTAATTGTATTTTGTATATATTAGTGGATTAATGCACTTGATTACTTCTATTAGGTTTGCGGATTATCATTATCTAGGTGCTTGACGAATCATAGTCATCATCTGATGATGATGAGGTATCACCTGCAAAAAAACAGATTTTTAGGTGCGTTCCTTTTATTTATTTATAAATTGGCTTAAATGTCCGTTTTGTATACTATTTATCCAGCTCCACTTCTCCTAAATCCTCCAACTTACTGCCAAACAGCATATCGCCAATGATTTCGAATATCATTCCAATAATTTCACAATCCTCCATGCCTTTGTTTCTTCTGCTCTTAGAACTTACACTAAAAGCATCAGTCTCAACAGCCTTTTTTATATACGATCTAGTGCGATTAGTACTAATTGAATTTATCTTATGAACTTGGTACATTTCATGGCTAATCGTACATAATTTAATAAATAACCAAGCGATTAGGTTTACATATAAAACTGTCTGGCAGCGTGACATTCAAAATGCCCAGAGCTTTAAACATAGTTTTATTAAACATTGTGTAGGTACTTAAAAAAGAAAAGCCATATAAAACAATTTAATATACATCATAGCCATACATGGGTGCCTCCATGTAAGCCTTCTGTTGGTCCGTAGAATTGCGCCGGATTCTCCGCCCAATGGGCTCCAAGTCTGCATAGCATTTGGGGAAAACTCGCTCCACAGCAGCGATGGCATCTGCTTTGGACACATTGCGCACAGCGAGTACCGACGCCAGGGCTTTGGACTTGACGCAGTTCTGAAATTAATAAAGTTATATATTTAAGCTCGAAAAAGGGCAACCTATGGAACCCACCTGATGCGCTTCCTTGACATTAAAGGGCGAGGCATCTCCTTGGAACATTGCGCTCAAAAAGGAGCAATGCGCCAGGTTGGCCGCCCTGATTTCCGTGCAGGCCAGGTGATCCACGTTTCGGAAGTCCATATCGTTATTGCAGTAGTCGAACATGTGAATCATCTCGTGGGTGAGCACTCCATGGACCATGCTCTTATTCTTGGCCATATTCTGGCAGACCACGATCTGGTTGAGCTTGGGATCGTAGCCGCCGGTGACCGTGGGGTCGCACACTTCGCAGGAGATGTGTCGGCGCAGATCGATGGGACAACCGGAACTTTTCAGGGCTCCCATCATCAGTTTCACCAGCGGACCATTTTTGACACACCAGTAGACATTCTCCTCGCACTTGAAGCGATCGATGTTCTCCTGCCCCTCCATCCCGAACAAGACCCGTGTCCACTTGGGCTTGAAGGTTTCGCCCCTCCGCTCCGGATAAAGGTCATAGCCCCAATCCTTCTGAGCAGTGGTGGTTTCATCGGTGGGTTCCGTGCTGGCAGACGCTTTTTCCGCCTTTGGTGTTGGGTTTTTCTGGGCTGCGCCGGTGACTGCTTCTATTG
The DNA here is from genome assembly GCF_016746235.2 of Drosophila teissieri. Taxonomy (NCBI): domain Eukaryota; kingdom Metazoa; phylum Arthropoda; class Insecta; order Diptera; family Drosophilidae; genus Drosophila; species Drosophila teissieri. The sequence goes on from NC_053030.1 coordinate 7,237,081, forward strand.
CTTCCTGGGTAGTTGCCTCTTTGGCCCACACTTTAGTCAGGAACTCCATTATTTCATGGGCTCTTTGGTCCTCTACTTCTGTTAAATAACAAACCGGCAGCTGATTTGGCAGCGTTGCCACATTGCTGAAAAGAAAGTGGGTGAGCAGTGCATGGAGTTCTTAACCCTTCGGAAGTCATTTTGCATCATACCATAATACGTAAAACGTCAACGGAATTTAATCAAATTTAAATACACTAACCAACTTCCCAGTGCTGGTCAAACAAACTGATCCCCTTCAGCCTTTTCAAAGCTCGCTACTGGCTGCTGTTATCGATAGTCGTCTCCATTGCCATCGATAGTGCTGCACCGGCATTTTACGACTCGTAAAAAACCAAAGCAAATTCCACGTAAGATTTACAGCACTCGGGAGGCAGCTCAAATAGAAGATTAATTAGGAGTAGTACTAAGCACAGCCGAAATGCAAAGCTTGCAACTCAGCCAATTGGTGCTGGTGCCGCTCGTGCTGGCCCTGGTGGCCCTGAACGGCGGCTCTGCCGGCGAGGTTCCACGTCCGCTAGGTGTCTCCCTGGCCAAGGCTTCACTGTACCAACCACGGGCGGGCGAGAACAGTTGGACCTGCTTGGATGGCAGCCGGAGCATTCCCTTCTCCCAGATCAACGACGACTACTGCGACTGTGCGGATGGCAGCGATGAGCCGGGCACTTCGGCTTGTCCACAGGGCCAGTTCCATTGTCTGAACAAGGGTCACCAGCCGGTGAATATACCCAGTTCCCAGGTGCAGGACGGCATCTGTGACTGCTGCGATGGCAGCGACGAGTCACAGGTGGTCGGTTGCCCCAATACCTGTTTGGAACTCGGGGCAGCGGCTGCTGTCCAAAGGCGGAATGCAGCGGAGCTGCATAAGCGTGGAGCTGAGCGGCGTCTGGAGATGATTTCCCGTGGCAAGCAGATGAAGGCCGAGCGGGAGGCGCGCCGCCTTGAGCTGGACCAGCGACGCAAGGAGCAGGAACTTCTGCGCGCCGAAAAGGAGCAACTCAAGCAAACCGCTGAGGCTCAGGAGTCAGAGGCCATTGAAATCTTTAAGGAACAACAGCGGGAGGTTGATGCTGAAACTGCTCAGGCGGAGCGGGAGCCGCAGCAGATGCGCCAAGAGGCTTCTCTCACCTTCGTGCGCTATGACACCAACAAAGATGGCTTCGTTGAAGTCACGGAACTGATGGTCGACATGAATCTGGACAGAGATCGCAACGGCGTGGTCACTGTGGAGGAGGCCAAGTACTTCCTGGACGAGCGCGAAAGGGTGGATCTAGATGCTTTTGTAACGTTGGCCTGGCCACGGATTAAGCCGCTGCAAATGCTGGCTGAGGGTCTGTTCCAGCCGCCGCAGCCGGAGGAAGTTGCCCAGCAGGCAGAGGTTACCACCGAAGCGATCCAGCCCACTCCACCAAAGCCAAGCGAAGGTAATGATAAGTGAAAATAATTTAGCTCGTAAAGCAGAGATACAAATATTCTTTCAAGCCCATGAGTCATTATATTTGGTGAACAATTCCAGAACAAGCTGACCTGGCTGGCGATGATGATATTGAAGCCGACGAAGAGGGTGAGGAGGATCAGTACGACGATGAGGAACCCGATGTGGGCGTAGGCGAAGCCTCTGCGGATGTGGAAGAAGTCACGCCACCGAACTACGATCCCGAGACCCAGCGTTTGATTCAACAGGCCAATGAGGCACGCAATGCTCTTGAGGAAGTGGAGCGCAGCCTGCGCGAGATCCAGCAGGAGGTTAACGAGATTGACGACCAGAACAACAAGGGCTACGGCCTGACCGAGGAGTGGGCTGTGCACGATGGCCAGTGCTACAATTTCGAAGATCGGGAGTATGTGTACACTCTCTGTCCCTTCGATCGGGCTTCACAAAAGTCGAGGAGTGGTGGCCCTGAAACCACGCTGGGTCGCTGGGATAAATGGAGTGGAGAGCCCAAGCAGTATTCCCAGCAACAGTACACCAATGGAGCTGCCTGTTGGAATGGACCTAACCGTTCGGCCACCATCAACATCAGCTGTGCTCTGGAACCCAAGATCACTGCCGTCAGCGAACCCAACCGCTGTGAATACTTCTTTGAGTTCGAAACTCCCGCGGCCTGCGACAGCGAAGCTTTCCAGTCTGAGTCGGAGAATCTGCACGACGAACTTTGAAAGGTTCAACAATCGGAGATGAGCCAGAGAGAAATGTGTATGCTTGGCATGCGTAGACCAGAGTTTTGGGGATTGTATTTTAGTTTTAAAGGAGAATATCAATTTTGTCGAGATCATTCCCAAACTGCAGCAGGAAAACCATCAAGAATTGTAGCAAATTAACTCAGTATATGCATTTAAGCGAAAAGTACATCAAGTTTCATTCTGAATAAAGTGTAAACACCTAGTATTTTTAAAAGAGATATAGCGAAGCACATCAATAAATGAAAATGTTGAAATGGATGCTAAGCAATTGAAATAATGGAATGCATGATTCGGTTATAGACTTCCTTGGTTTCCTTGAGCGCAAACATTCTAGGTATTCTAGGTTACCCTGTACTTTCCTGAGGTGTAGTAAAAACTATTTTATAAGGGAGAAACTAAATAAAGAAATTTAATTGAATGTTCACATTTGGCGAAAAAAAATTGTCACCAAAACGGGGGACTCGGAATTTTGTTCATTTTTGAGATCACCCTTCGAATAATATGAAATAAATTCCCGGAATTGTACAATGGTGTTTTAGACTGGTTCCTAAGATTTCCAAAACTCATTCAGTTCTCAATAAAGTATAAACATTTAGTAAATATTAAAAGTATGCATATTACAGTGTAGACTAAATTCAGGCCTCGGTGACGGCCTGTTTTATGTCCTCCAAATAGCCATCCACCTGGTGCTCCAGGGCGAGAATGTGTCCCGTGTTACAGTTCTCCGCGCCCACAAAGGTCAGGATGAGCGGCAGCTTGTTCATCTGGACCACCTGGTAATTTGAGTACATGGAGATGATGGTCTTGTTCCTGCCCAATCCCAGTTTGCTGGCCTGATCGCAGGCGGTGGTGAATGTAGGTATGAACGAGGGCATCAGGGCGAAGTCCACGCTCTTCTCCTGGCTGACCCGCAGGAGGGGCACTCCGTCGCGATCCGTAATCTGAATAACGTACAGCCCGCTGACCCTTCGGGGAAAAATGATAAGTAAATTGCAGCAGGAAAGCCTTTCTTGTGGGATGTTTACTTTTGCAGCAGGCCATCTAAATACTTCTTGATGTCGTCCGACATGGGAAATGTGCTAAAGTGCAAGACTAGAAAACTTATGGCAACAATAATAAGTTTTTCTCCGCATCCAATTATTTACACAAAACAAACTGAGCAACAGCTGACCCAAATTATCGATAAGTTCAAGTTTCAGGGGCGTAGTCAGGGGCCAAAATAGAATAATTGCAACAGGCCTATCACGTTCAGATTAAAGTACGCAGTTAGGTTTTAAAATTGTGATTTGAGTACTAGCTTATTATACTTTCAAACAATATATACCTTTTATATGTTTAGTTAGAAACCCAGGCAAAATCGTTACCGCGTTATCGATTACAGGCCGCTTTTGGTTGCGTGGAAAAACAGTTTGTTTGTGCTATGTAAAATCGCTGCAACTAATGGAAATAAAAGTGTAGTACAAGCTTTTAATTCGAATTGCCATAGATTAAACCTTCCTGCACCATGGTGACTGGAGACCCGGGAGCAACAAAGTCCCCAAACGCCGCTGCTTCAGATGATGACGACTACACCGCATCCATGTCTCACCTGACCATTGGCCAGCAGATCCAGGAGCTGTCCAAACAACTGCAGAACACCAAGGAGGAGCTGCACCAGCAGGTGCGGGACAAGCACGGAGCTCTACTGCAGCAGGCCACCCACGCAGGACGCTTCGATGCGGCCTTAAACGCGCTCGCCGAGGATGTGCAGCGGGTCAGGGAAACTGGACACCGGCTGAAGAGCCAGGTGGACACGCAGTACCAGCAGGTGGAGAACCAAACGCAAGTGCTAGGACGTCTGCACGACGTCAGTCACCTGCTCCGCTCGGCCGGCACCTTACTGAGCCTCACGGCCAAACTAAAAGGGACCAAGGATGTCTTACGCCTGGCCGAAATCCACTTTGAGTTGGGCCAACTTATCGAAGACAAGGAGCTGAAGGACATTGATTTTATCCAGCAGGAGCGAGCTTATGTGATCAGCTCTGCTCAGAAGATAAGAAACCTCACGCAGATGCAGTTGGTCACTGGGCTCCAGGAGCGCAATGAAAATCAAGTCGTTAATGCTTTGAAGGTGGATATAACAAACATTTTTCAAGCATATACTTTACAGTTCCTCTTCCTCAGATCTTTATGAATTTTAATACGCTCGAAAAATCGCTGGAGAACCTATTGGCTACCTTTATTGCCGACATGGAGCAATCTCTTAAAGAGTGCTTTGCTGGCAACGATATATCTGTGCTGAACAAGTCGCCGACGCATAGCGTGAGCAAACCAGGTCCCTCGAGGGGACCGGGAAAAACTCCTCAGTTGACAACTACTCAAAACTTCCGGGCCAAGTTCTGGAAATCTCTTCACTGGCTGCTCTATGATGAACTTTTTGAGACTTGCACGCAAATCAAGCTGCTTAAAACGGCTCTCGAGCAGATCAACCAGTTCGGTTATACATCAGAATCATCTGATCAGTGCATTCCGCAGCGTTTTTGGCAGCAGGTGCAGCAGCTCCTGCGGAAATCCTTTGACGAATGCCCCCAGCATGTCACCCAGACCCTTCAGGAGGGACTCTCGAAGCTCCTGACCTCTGCTCGTGGCTTGGAGCAGCGTCTGCATGGGGAGTTTCAGTTTGACAACGAGCTATTTGCTCCCCTGGAAGTGGGCTACGTTAGCAAGTGTGCTGCCAACTTTAAGGCCTGTCTAGCGGGAGTCGATTTGCCCGGCAACGAAACTGTGGACAATTTCATTCGTGTAGCTTCAGCAGAGCTCAGTGCTGCTTTGATCGACTCCCGTCTCACGAATGCCATAGCAAATGTTTTTGCAGCCTGCGGAAAAGAATTGTGCACAAAACTAGAGGCTCAAATCAAGCTGGGAGCGGATTCTAAGCAGGTCGTGGATCTGCCCAACCTGCAGCAGCAGCAAAACACTCAGCTGGCGAATGTTCTGTATTACTATAAGGATTCAGTGCGTCGCATGCTTAGTGATCTTCAAGTGCAATTTGAAAAGACACCGGGAACAGCCAGGGAAATTATATCCCGATCCTTGGAACAGGCTGATTTGCTGATCGGCACCATTCTACAGCAGATAATGGAGTCGATTATTACGACCATTAGCATCATTGTATTGAGTATGCACAGGGAGCCCGGATTGAACTCGGAGAGGATGTCTACCACAGGTCCGTCGATGTACATGAAGGAACTGCAGGTGGGTGAAGTCTTGAATTTGATACTGTGCTAGTAATGTGTCTCAATAAAACTATTAGGAGTTTGTCAACCGATCCTGGTCGCATCACATCGCCCTGTTCGATGACAAGCTGATGACCAAAAAGTGTGGCCACGAACTGGCCAAACGTTGCATAGAGCTGTTCCTGCACAACCTGTGCATTCTGCGACCTTTGAGCTCATCCGGAAGGCAGCGTTTGAAACAAGACTGTCAGCACATGGAGCAGGCTCTGAAACCGCTTTGCCCCAATCTCGCCGAGCTGGGCAAGCCCTCACGTCTGCTAAGAGCCATGTCCTTGCTGATCGTTCAAACGGCCGAGGAGCTGGTGAAGCAGACAATCGGGGAGGACTCTCTAGTACCCAGTTATATAGTGCTGCTGCTGCTCTTCGGACACGCTGGAGCGGATCTGCAGTCGCCACACACCACGGCCAACTGGTCCAACGAACGTTTGATCGAATGGCTGGATGGGCACACGGCTGAACGGGAGAAACTGGAGCTGATCTCCGGTGCACTGCAGCGATATCGGGACAATGCCAGGCGGAAGAATATTCAGCAGTACGACGAAGTTTACCCCATGATGGTGGAGTATTTTGAACAGGCCTTGAAGGCAATTCCATAAATACCTAATGTATTTTGTACCTAGAACTATGTATGTAAGAGTTCGACTGTGGTTATAATAAAAATCTTCATGGAAACATTCAACGCACTCGCACGGAATTGAATTGACTTAGTTCCTCGCACTAAATGAAGTATAGTTGCATAAATTTGGGATTTTGGGTATTGTCATTTGGTTAAATTATCACTATTTTTAGTTATATTGCTAATCCAATATCAATGAACAGGTCTGTAAATTCAATAAAAACAAGAGAGAACGCTATAGTCGAGCTCCCCGACTATCTGATACCCGTTACTCAGTTAGTGGAAGTTCGAAGAAGAAACAACACTAACAGTTTTTGGCGGCTTGTGGGCGTTAGATTGTGCGTGGCAAAACTTTCAACTTTCTAGCTTTTATAGTTCCTGAGATCTCGACGTTCATACGGACGGACATGGTTAGATCGACATACATACAACGAATACTTTACAACGAATCTAGTATACCCTCTTACTCTACGAGTAAAGGGTATAATAAATCACTTCGAGTTACATCTTTTGAAAATAGTTATTTCTGAATATCGGTAGTTTTACATTTTTAAAATTATATCGTTCTGGATTCAAAACAACGGTAGTAGAAGTTTTTCTCACAGAGATATCGATATATTATCGATCTGGATTTTTGCTCTCCGGTGCTCTGGTCACATTCTCTCGCTCACCATTTTGTTTGCAACGTGAAAAACTAAGAGGAAAACGCTGTCACTCAGTTTATCTAATTCAAAAACGGTGTAAAGTAAACGACAGACGCTTAAAAACCCAGCAAATACAGTGATTATCGGCCAAGAAGATGGACAACATAGAGCGACTGTACAAGTGCTACGAGATTCTGTCCGAGGCGGGCGATAAAATATCCGAAGTAAGCCGCCATTGCAAAACGTGCCGCAAAAAACGGTATATGATATATGTACATACATATGTACGCTTTATTTCACCTTCTTGCAGCATGTGGATGAATATTCGGAGATACTTAAGGCCGTGAAGGGCACGTCGAAGGAGAAGCGCCTGGCATCGCAGTTCATTGGAAACTTCTTCAAGCACTTTCCGGATCTGGCCGACACAGCCATCGACGCGCAGTTTGACTTGTGCGAGGATGACGACACACAGGTGGGTGGAGCGCTAGAAAGCCTATGAAGCTACACAGATGATACACTGGGCTTGGAATCGTAGGCCTGTACGCAACTGATGGGATTAAAAGTACCGACATCTCCAAAATCCTTTAAATGGGTGGTGAAAAGTTGTTTGAATCGAATGAAGTGGTAAACTGTAATCTTGCAGTTGAAAAAAACAGTCCGATAAAATGCAAATGTATGGGATATATTTACACTCAGCCAGTATCTATCTAAACCTGTATTCCTTAACTTATTTAGAAGAAAACATAACACTTTAGCAGAAACCCAAACTAACCTTTAATCCCTTTAGATCCGCCGCCAGGCCATCAAAGATCTGCCGAAACTGTGTCAGGGAAACGCAGATGCCACCATCCGAGTGGGAGATACTCTGGCCCAGCTGTTAATCCTGGACGATCCCACGGAACTGCAGCAGGTCAACAACTCTCTGCTGGCCATCATAAAACTGGACACCAAGAGCTCCATCACCGGATTGTTTCAACAAATCGCCACCGGGGATGAAACGACAAGGGAGCGCTGCCTCAAGTTCATTGCCACCAAGCTGCTGACCATGGGCCCAACAGTTATTACCAAGGAAATCGAGGACTTCATCGTGGAGGAGATCAAAAAGGCTCTGCAGGATGTCACCGCGGATGAGTTCCATCTGTGCATGACAATTCTGGGAGCCACCAAACTGGGAAGCACTATCACAGGACACGCTGAGCTCGTCAAGCTGGCCACGGAGCAGGCGGAGCTTAATAACACAGACACGGACATCATTTCTGTAGACGATGAGGTGGTGGAGCGATTCATTCAGTGTGCCACTGCTGCGGCGCCTTACTTTTCGGTAATTTTTCAATAGCTGCACATGAATTTGCAACTTTGGCGAACTTCTAAATCTAATCTCTTGCCGTTTATATAGAAAACCATCAAATCCACGGCCTTTGTAGCTCACGTTTGCGATATACTGCTGCCCATCAAGACCTGGAACATGATCGCCACCGCAGTGTCGCAAGATCAAATTCAACTTAGATTACTTAAGGTATTCGCCGAGATGATAACCAACACAGACAAGCTGGACAATGCCAGCGAACGCATAAATGCAGTCTACCAAGTATTACTGGTGAGTACTTGGTACTTGGTAAATCGAGAAACAAGAGAATTTCATGTAAATATTTTGCAGGAATACATGCCTTTGCCGAAGCTGAGCGACGAGGATCTGGGAGATACCCCGCCCTCGTTTCAGTTCTCGCACGCCGAGTGCTTACTGTACGCATTACACACACTGGGAAAGAATCATCCAAATAGTTTAAGTTTCGTCGAGGATGCGGAAAAGCTAAAAGACTTTCGAGCTAGATTGCAATATCTAGCAAGGGGAACACAGGGGTAGGTTCCCACAAAAAGCCGTTCTTTATCTATAATTTATTATACCGATAATACTTGCCCTCTTGCAGTTATATTAAGAAGCTGGAGGAGGCGCTCAAGGGCAAGACCGGAGAGGAGCTTAAAACGGAGGAGAATCAACTGAAGCAAACGGCACTAAAGACGACATCAAACATCAACGTATTGATCCGGGATCTATTTCATTCGCCGCCCATATTCAAGCATGATATTGTGCTCTCCTGGATTATACCAAAACATGTAAGGACATAAGTTACGTTTACTGGAAACAACATGTGTATAAAAACGAAATCTTTTTGTACGCTCAGAGCAAGCTTGGCAAGCGCCATGCACCCATCACTTTTGGGGAAAAAGCCGCTGCGAACGGCAAGGAAAAGGATCAGGAGCCGGAGAAGAAGGCGCGACCATCCAATGATCAGAAGTTCTACTCGCCGCCATCCGGAAAATACTCGAACAAGGTGAACCAGAACTACGGAAACAACAATCGCACGAGACAACGCGGTGGTGGTGGCGGAGGCGGAGGAGGAGGCAGCGGCGGCGGTGGAGGCTACAGAAACAGGCGATTCAACAAATACTAAGTAAAGAATAGAGAGGCAGAAAAGCAGCAAAGAACTCCTCACTTGAATGGTTTGTCCCTAGTCCGTAGACTTACAAAAAATTACCAGATATTGGATTCGTGCAGAATAAACAAAACTGAAACGATGCTGCAACCAAGCAATTGAGCATTTTAAAGGAAACAAAAAGAATATAATTTGCCCAGAAAATGGTGAGTATTGCATGCAATTTTCAATTAACTTTCTCCCTTTCGTCTCCTTTCAGCGCAACTTATTCTCACGGAAAGTAAATGCAACATTTTTACATCCATTTTTCTCACACACTCACGCATTGCTTTTATTATTTTCGTGAAAAATGTTTTTGCTAAAATAAGTGTGAAATTTTCCAAATCACGCCACGCCTTCTTTTCATGCATTTCCCAAAAAAGGCGCTGGCATTGTTTTGAATTTATATCACGCTCCAGTTTCTACTTTCAATTCTGTCAAACGCATAAATATAAGATTATAAAGATAACCAGTTATTCAACTTCGCAATATCAATATATAAAACATAGTTTCAAGTCGGCGAAAAATCGAGTTGACCGATTTGAAGAAAATGATTTTCAAACGACAAATTGTTCGGAGAATCGACATTTGTTTTAAACCTATTAGTTTTTATTTAACATGTAATCAAATTAACAATTGTACCACTTAGAGATGCAACTCAGCAAGAAACCACATAGAAAGCATACATTTCTAGAATTCAATAAAAGCAACATTAAATTACATGCAATTGCGGATACTTGTTTATTTTCTTAACGACGGGAAAGACCCCACTTAGAGCGAACTAGAAAAATGAAATAAACTTTATGCATCAAGCACTCCAGGAAGATACAGCAACCCATTTGCTTTTAATATCCATTGAAAATTCGATTACAACAGCGACAATTTGCACCGTCAAGGCCTCTCGGCGTATTCTATGCATTTATTTATTACCATTAATAAAAATATATATGTAAATATGCGTTAATAGAAGCCTTTTAAACATTAAAAATACATTTATAGTTTCAGCTTAAAAACTTAATCTGTCTGTCGCCGATCCTGGGGATGTCCAGCCCCCTAGATGCTCGGTGGAGGTTGATTGCCCGGCTGCTGTTCATTGCCAGAATTGGCATTCGGATTGGGAGCACCGCCCCCTTGCTGACCGGCCGCCAGTTGGCTGGCGATGCTCTGGACCATCTGCAGCATGTCATTGGGCAAGGCCGGCATCTGGCCCATGTTGGCGAACTGCTGGCCAATGGTGTTCATAACCATCGGGTTCTGGATCATCGACTGCAGCTGCTCCACGTCGAGCTCAGCGTTGTTGAACAAATTCCTTACCAATGGATGGGCCAGTATGGAGCTTAGGTCGTCCCTTATTCGCGACAACGGTGGCGACTGGTTCCTGGCGTTCCTGGCCTCCTCCAGGTTGCTCTTGTAGACCTCATTGTCGGGTTCCAGCTCGATGGCCTTGCCGTAGGCCTGCTCCGCCTCCGCGAACTTGCCCATGTTGGAGTAGGCCACGCCCAGGCGGCAATACGCCTTGCTGTAGTTGTTGTTGTAGACCAGGGCGGACTTGCAATCGGTCACGGCGCGTTCGTTGTCACCCAGCCGGATGTGGGCCGCAGCCCGGTTGCAGTAGAAGATCGGATTCTTGGGATCGAAGGCAATGGCCCGGTTGTACTGCAGCAGGGCCTCATTGTACTTGCTCTCCTTCATCAGCCGGTTGCCCTCGTTCTTGATGGAATCGGCCAGGGCCAGGGATTCCGGATTGCGCTCGGTGTACAGCGACTGGAAGAGCTCGAACATGTCGATGTTGTTATTGGGGGCGACGCCGGCGCTGCCGCTGGCCACCGCATCGCCGTCGGGTGCACTCGCAGTGGTGCTCTGTGTGGTGGCCTGCTCCTGGCCATCCGCATCCGGCACCGCCTCCACATCATCGCCCAAGTCAAAGGCCGCCTGCAGGCACTGGATCGCCACCTCGATGCTTTCGCTCTGGTCCGGAGACATCACGTCCACCTGCTTCTTCAGGTAGTCGATGAAGCTACGCACGAAACTCTGCTGCACTGCGTCCGGCATGTTGGCTCTGCTCGTTATATTTCTGCTTGTTCGATTTCGAACGACCGACAAGTTGAAAAGTAAATGTGATTAGGCGAAATGTGAGTGTGAATTCAATATCGAAGTGCTAGAGGCCCGATAGTCGTGAGACGTGTAGCGAATATCGTATATCGTTCTGGAAGTGTTATCGATATGTTTGGGAAATGGTCTCCCAGTTTGCAAACTATGCTTCGAGCTGAATTTAGATTTAGGCACAAATGGTTGCTTATGGATAATCACGTATAAAAAATCCTTCAAATTATAGAAGAAGCTATAAAAGAAACCACTCCTTAAAAATAGTGGAAACACTTTTTTTTCACACGAGGTTCGAGTCCGAACTAATGGCATTCTTAACGCTTTTGCCCAGACCTGGCATTATCGAAAGTTTCGCCTGCGGTCGCACTGAAATTCCGTCACAAACATTGCCAAGAATCGACGTGATTGCGGACAAAATTTTGTTTTTGCACTTGCTTGAAAATTTCGCCTCCATCGACGACCGGACGATTAAGACTAATATACCGCAGCCGTCTACGCCGCAATTGTGCAACGGATAACGAGAATACGTAAAGAGCAGCGAACGGCGAGCGAACGGGGAAAGCGCAGGGAAAATGGGAAAAACTCCCACTTCGCCAGCGAACGAAAGGAAAGGGGAAATTGTGTGATGTCATTTCGGCTGTTTCTTTTCGAGTTAATTGAAACAACTTGCTGCGCTGCGTTTCAGTTTCTGCTGCCAACTGTTTTATAAGCGCCAATGTGTGCGTGTGGCAGTGCGCTGGTGTGTGTGTGTGACGAACATATATAGTGCAGAATTATTTGCCGTTAAAAGCGCACGGTTAATTGGCCATTAAGCGCTGTTTAATTTACTAATTTAGCGCGGTGAGCGGAGAAGAGAGGAGAAAACCCACACAGATTCCATTCCACACACACACACACATTCGCATACACACGGAAAAGAGAAAAGGTGAAACGCACGCACACACACGCAAAAAGCACACCGCGAGTGGAGTTGTGTGAGTGCGGGGTTTCGATAAAAAAATTAACAAAAAAAAGCACTGAAATACAACAAAAACGTGCGGCATAAACAAATCGAGTTTATCGATTTCCCTCCAAAACATAAAATTGTATCGACAAGATTCCGCCCAGGATAGAAGCAATATCAGCAACAACGAGGAGAATCACCTGCCACGCCCGCGGGCAGCTGTACCGTCCACCACCAACACCACCACCACCCCCCTTCCCCGGCCACTAAGGATACCAGACATCCATCATCACCATGTCCAGCTCCAGCAACGCGGATAACGGCCCATCGCCGGGCCAGTCCGTGCAGGACCTGCAAATGGAGGTGGAGCGCCTCACGCGCGAACTGGACCAGGTGTCCTCCGCCAGCGCCCAGTCCGCCCAGTACGGACTGTCCCTGCTGGAGGAGAAGTCCGCCCTGCAGCACAAGTGCGAGGAGCTGGAGACGCTCTACGACAACACGCGCCACGAGCTGGACATCACACAGGAGGTGAGTTTGCTGCACGGATGGTAGAGGCCACAAACTCGCCATTTCTACACCTTTAATTCAATGCCTCGATGGGTTGTAGTGCCCCCCAATTCGCTCCACTGTTGCTAGGTTTTTTAATCTGTTTCCAAGCAGTCGGCGCTTATCGCCCAACTGGCCCACACTCGTACTCACACACCTTCGGGCACACACCTACATAGACAGGCAAACCTTTCCACAACGGCCATCAATTTGTCTTGCTGGCAAACTAACTCGCTCACCTGTTGGCCAGTTTGACTCTCTTCCAGCGACTCTGTCGCTCTATGCAGTGTGTTGTCTGGTCTAGCAGAAATAATTGAGATCCGCTCTCTGATCATGGAATCGGAAACTGGCCATATGGTCACGTGCTGTTCGTATACCCACACATACAGTGGAACCCCTTAGGGCGATGACTCAGTCTTAGGATTGAATGAACTATTCAAGTCCGTGCTTTAAGGTACAAACCTGATTTGAAAACGTTCAACCAGCAGCGATGTCGTGTGTTTCGCGGATCAAAAAATTAAGAAATTTTACAACTATAAAAACAACTAATTAGATTAGATTCTAAAAAAAGTATGATAAAGCTAGAAGGAAGAGTTTCCCACCCTTGAAGTATATATACATATTTACCATCTGTCTTAAAGCTGTCTTAATCAGTTAATTCGCATTTACCTGCTAGAATTATTTATTTAATAAATTTGGGTTTTTTCTTTCTTTAGCTTGCCTCCACTGATGTCGCTCAATTTGTCGGTCGTATAAACAAAACATTGTTTGGGCCCAAAACCCCCTCAGCTTTCAGTTGGCCTATTGCAACACGGCCAATCTACTCGTGGCATTTCATTTTGCACCTTTATTTAGTGCCCTATGCGCCTCATTTCCGCCTGCTCTCCCATCGCAGCGTTTTTACCACCCTTCCTTTCCAATTAGTCCTCGCCTTCGCCTGGCATTTCCTCTGGAATTTCCACAGGACGTGGATTCTTGGGCTCGAACTGCATTGCCAGACGGAAGGGAAAGTTGTGTCCTTTCCTCGGCAAAAATCAAAAGGGGAAGCAGTCCATAATCATTCTGCCGTCTATTATCATTTCGTGCTTTGGCTTTTTCCGACTGTTGTCCCAGGCTTCTTGTTGCTTTGTTTTGCTTGTTACCAAAGAAAACGTTGGTGTGAGCCCATTTTGTTGGAGAAAGATATATAAAGCAAGGGGTTGAATTCTTTTTAATCAATGCTTACAGTAAATACAACTGCTTAAATAAAGATCAGAACAAGAGCACACATATTTATTGTATTACGCAAATAAAAACAAGAGTGAACGCTGTAGTCGAGTTCCCCGACTATCTGATACCCTTTACTCAGCTAGTCGAAGTGCGAGGGAGAAATTTCAGCACTGACTGTTTTTGGCGGTTTGTGGACTTTAGAATGGGCGTGGCAATTCAAGAGAAAATTACAATACTAATAAAAAAATAACAAAAATATCAAAACATTTTTTAAAAATATGGCGGTTTTGGTAGGGTATTTGGTAGGCGTATCACATCTGATACATTTATTTTCTTTAGGTATGCTAATACAATAATACATGAAGTGCATATTCTTTTGGTATCCCCCAGTAGCTAGCAGTGCAGCTAAAGTTCCATAACCCAAGGGGCTGAAAGTTAGCTGAAATTAAAATCCGACGAGGGCGTTAACACCTGCACACACACAAACACACATAATCCAGCCGGCAACACCTTTTTAGCTTTTAACAAATGGACATATGTGCGTAATACGTATATTCATGCATTTCTATGCGCTCGGAACAAAAAGCCTGCCAATTAATTGTTGGACAGGTGGCGGTGCACTTGTACGAGGCTTGATAGTTTCCAGCTTGTTGGATTTGAACTCAACTGAACTTTTACGAGAACACAAAAAGAGTGCGAGGCCAAAAGAACCCTACACCCACTCACCCACGCACCCACACACACAACCATTTTAATGGATGCTTAAAAATTACAAAAAATGTGCGCAACGGCGACTAGCACGTCACTGCGGGCATTTTGTGTCCCCACAAACGGTGTAAGAAGGGGTGTGGTGGGGTGGGCTGGGGTTTGGCTTTGTGGAGACGGGGGACATATTTCCACTTGCAATCAAGATATCTGCCGTGGGCGACCCCAGCATGAAGTGACATAAATCAGTGGGGACGGCAGCGGTGGAGGGCAAAGTTTGCGTCTTCGGTTGGAAATTAGCTTACTGAAATTAACAGGCTATTTTCCAAAGAGCCCCAGGCGCGAAAAAGTTTCCCATCGACTGCGTTTTAATGCAATAGAATTTCGATTATTCGGAAGTCCGGCTGGAGGGCTAATTCCAATAAGGCTTGCTAGCTAAGATGGTTTATTACATATACATAGTTATGAGATTGACTGTAAAGCAATCGGGATACATTTTCCAAAGTCGAGTTATGAGTTGTGCTTCTTTAATTTATCGTAATTCTTAAATCAAAGTATATTCGTATAATATCAAATAATCTTATATGTTTGCATTGGGATTCCTTGATTTTGTTGCATTATTTGAAAACCCTTGAGCAGCTTATTTAACTCGTAAAATGCAAGTCATTCGGCCGATAAGTGCGATAAAGAAAGTGCTAATTTTCGTGCCTTCACTGTGACTGCAAATTGGCAACTGCAACTGCAACTGCAGGACCGCAATACAAATATTTACCCAGTTTCGGGACGTCGGGCGGCTGAAACTGTCAGCCGCATTTGGCAATTTATTCAGTTAGCTGAATCAGAGAGTTAGTGCCACAATGCAATGCGGATGCGGATGTGGATGTGGATGGGGCGGGAAAACACGTTGTTGTTCGGGCGATTGTAACTGCGGCAATTAAAAGGCTCCGAAACAAGGGCCATAAAACGAACGACGAACGCAGTGGAAACAACACATGTACGCCCCGTATATGGGCGATGTCCTGCTTGTGCCACATGTGAGTGGGTTTGGGTTTGAGTGCGGGTGCGGGTGGTGGCCATACATCATGGCTCACATCGCGCCACCACCAAGGACATCCCGTCGTCCGGTGGTCACATTCCAGAGTGCAGCGTAGTTTGGCATTCTGCGGCTGCCTGACTTTGCTACTTTCCGCCCCAAAAAGTTTTTAACACAAATTTAATAATTAATGACATTATTTGTCCAGGTTTTTGTTTGCGGCAGAGATCCCCCTGGACCGAGATTGGGGTGGAAATTTATAAAAGTTTTCTGAAAACTCTTAAAAATTTAATTTCACTTCTGAAGATTATTATAAATTTAATGCCAGAACAGCAAGTCGTTCGAAATGTTGAAAACAGAAGCAATGAACAGATTTACAAATGGTTTTTGCTTCACGATAATCAAAGCAGTTATCTAAATTATCCAACACTTTGCCAAATGCCTCCTTAATTTACGGTCCTCTGAGTCCTGCCAAATGCTTATCCCTTCCAAATCCAAGCTAGACAATAACAATTAGAATAGCACCAGCAACATCAAAGCCAGAGCTCAGAGCTGAGAGGAAACGGAGTGGGAATGAGCAGAAAAAATGTACAATGATTTGACACTGATGCTCTGTTCTTTTGGCGCAAATTGCAATTCTATGGCAATCAAACTGGCAGTCGGAGGAGCGGCAACTCCCGGAGAGGAGCAACTGCAACGGCCACAATGGCGGCCGGGGTCGTGGATGGGTTAAGAGGGCCGGCACTCGGGCTGGCAAGGGTTAAATGCGCCGCTTGAGCACTGACAAAACATGTTTCCGTCGCTGTCTGGCCTGACTGCAGGGAAATGAGTAGGAAAAAAGTGTTGTATTTCCCGCCAACTGAGGCCATCTCCGCCCGCTTTTCCGCAAAGGCTCCTCCTCCGCTTTTCCCCAATGAATTGCCAGCAATGAAAATGTAAATGTACACACAGACTTGTACTTTTCTGATGACGACGACGACGATGATGATGAGCGAAAATCTGGGCACGGATGCAAGGGTAAAACTGTTGTGACAATTGCAGTTTTCCAGCGCAGTATTCGCGTCCTGCTGCATAATGACGCTGCAATTTATTTGCGTAAACTTTTTGGCCCCAGCCAAAGGCCCTCTGGGGAATTGGAGCACTGCCAGATGCAATGAGCTCGCAAAAGGATGAACCGCCGCCATCAACACGTCCTGGAAAGCGCTGCGCCGACTATTGGCTCTTAAATGAGTTGAGCTTGAGTTATTTGTCCAGCATATACATACGTCCTTTATATTTGCACTGTATATGATGCAGCACAGGCACAGATACTCGCAGCAGGAGCAAATGGTTATTATTCCTTTTTATAGTTCCTCGTTCCTCCTTCAAGGATTTCCCATGGCCCGCTGCGTTCATTTCGCATTTCCTGATGCTGTTTGCAGCGCGTTATTACTCAGCCAGTGTAATTTTTTGTGGAATACTTCAGCCGGTTACCTCTGAATGCTGATTATTTTTTAATCAATATTAAGAATCTCAAAGTATCCCCTCAGGTCTTTTTACGTGCATTTCTTACCCATGCTATTAACTTGATGATATTTCTCTATTTAAATATTAAGTTTATTCGGTTCTTTGCTTTCTTTTTTTTTGGGTGGAGTATACAAACAGGAAAACGGTACAAAAGAATATTATTATCATGGAAACTTGTATATATTATGAATCAATTTCTACAGTACATTTTTAACATGATAAACTTTTTAAAGAATATCTGTGCCGTGCGGCGTTAAACCTCGTTTAAAAATCCAGTTTCATTGTTAGCGCACTCAAGGGTGCGGTTGCTTTTAACTAGATTTTCTTTGCATCCTGTTAGTGCGAAATTCAAAAGGGTATTCTCTTCAGCCTTCTTTGTTTTTCAACCCGAAAGACCAAAATATTCGGGCATTCCCATTTCGTTAAGAGCTTAATTTGAGTGCCATTGTGGCGGTAGCGAGGCTACAAAATTTCCGCAGCCTCAGCATTTGCACGCATACAGGTTTTCCCATTTTCCCGCCTGCAGTTTTCCGTCGTTTTTCCGGCCGCCGTTTCTTTTGTCGATTTAGGCGACATTTCAAATTCAGACCGAGTGTCAAGCTCGTGCATTGACATGATGGCCACAAATGCGCCGTTCTCACATTTTCCATTTCCTATTCTTTTTTGGGCACAGCCTCCAAAAGGGGTGCACTGCGAAAAAATAGGACAATTTTGAAAGTGGAAGTCATTTAGCGAAGGTTTTTACTTACTAAAATTATTTTTCCTTTGCAAATCTACTGTCACAATGAACCCATTTCATTTATTTTTCTTTAAGGAGGAGGAACCATATTATTGGTCTTATTTAGCAATGATTTTTAACGTTGAGCGCAGCTTTTTCCTCTGTGCACGCGGTTATTACTGCATTTGCAGGCTGTTTCGCATTTAAATTCGCCTGCGTTCCATGAGAGTGAAGCTGCCATTTAACGAAGTGGGCGTGGCATCGCCCTCGCTCGGCACAATCTGTTCAGTCATTCATGGCATACTTTATCAGCATTGGGGAGTACACAGCGGGAATCCAGCCCAAACCACCCACATTTGTGACCAGGAGGAAATTGTTATAGTCTCGCCCCTCGACGTCGTTGATGCTGTTGTTGCTTACTGTGTGTACTGTGGTTCTGCCACCTAAGTGCTCCCCCCCACAACACACACATTGCGCTCCGAAATCCAGCTCATCGGCGCCATAATGTGGGCAATCTGCTCTATTTTTAGTGCTCCCGACCAGGAGGAGTTTCATTGCAGTCATCCGGAGAACTGATGGCAACAGCTGCTTTTGCTGCTGCGGGGAGTCCATCCATATCTGCACATGCACAGGGAAACTTATCCGTGTTAATTGTTGGTAAAACCAAAGTGGGTTTTGTGACAACTGTAGAAACATGTATGATTTAAATGCATGGTTTGCAATTTCCAAAAAGTAATTCTTAATTTTTTTTATATCGCTGATTTTCTAACAGCCAAAGTATACAGTATTTGGTCTGCGTGTACATAGGCTATTTGGATAGTCCTCCATTATTCTAATCGAAACCACAACCACAGCTCCACTGTGCAGCTATCCACCAGATGCAAGGTGGGGCAGGGTGCCCAGGATGGGGGTTGGCCAAGAGGAGGGCAGGAGGAGCAGACCCGGTGTCTGGCCTATGCCAAGTGGCGTGCGGTTGCTCTGCTCTTGGCTGGCCTCTGTGAACTGTGTTAATATTTACGCAAGTTAATTAAAAATCTTTTCTAATTTGCATAAAGTTTATGCCGTCATTTGTTTGTGGCTTGTGCCCGATAGATGGCGTCACTGAACAAACTAGAGCACTGTAAGAAATTAAGCAGACGCTTATATCAATTTAATCGTTAGCAAAATCTTTAAAAGAACCAGTGAACGGGGCACATTGGAGATCATGAATATAAAGTAAAATGTTTGTTTTATTACAAAATTATTTGGTATTCCTACGATTCTTTGTTTTAGCACTTTGTCAATCACTCAACCTATAAACAAACTCGTGTTAATTTAAGTCGGATTATAACTGAATAGTTCAGATAAGAGATCCGAGAGACGCCGTCTCTAGTGTAGAGCCTTTGTTCCATTATAATCTCACACTGCCTCTTCCCGCCTCCCTCTAGCCCTTCTTGCCCGTCTCTTTCTAACTTAAGAGGCGCCTTGCAATTTAGTTGCATGAATGTGTGACAGCTTTAGGCAGCTGAAATTCCACCCGAGGCTTTGGACCCGCCTTGGCCTTTTGTTTGCTTTCTCTGGTAGTACAGCCCATCCGCTTCTCCGCTTCTACGCTTCCCAGTGGCCCCACTCCTCCTCCTCTTCGGATTACACTAATTAACGAAATGCACTTGGCTCAAAGTGGGTTGAATGCGGGGTTTTTTGGGTTTACTTTGTGGGCGTGTGATTGTCAAATTGAGATTGCAAAAACAAGAACGGCGACTGACGTCGCACGACGATAATTATATGGCTAGAAAAAGCTAGAACCGAAGGGAGGGAAGGGGTTATGGTGGGGAATGGAGGTGGGGAAGGGGAGATGGTAGCTTATGAAAGGGTTAAGGATGCGACGTGGAAACTGAGACTCGTTTGTTTGCCGCCTGCTAATTACACGGCATTTAAGAGAGTTACGCCAAAGGAAAGTTTTTCCCAGGACTGGATGCAGTTTCCGTTTGGCCAAATCCGTGAATCGTGGTCATTCCACTCGTGCCACTTGAGACCTTCGTTTGGGCACAGTTTTGATGATGATGATGCTGATGATGGTGGAACTTGCGAAGCACGTACTCCAAATGGACGCCATTCAAAATAAAATCCTCCGGACGAGTGGCGTCGTTAGGGGTTGAGATTTCAATTAAAGCCGCCGCAGGATTATGTACCCCACGAACCACTTCACTACGCCCGACTGTCCATATGGACAGGGTCTCCAGCGCCCAGTTAGGGGCTTGGTCCGGCCCCATAAACATCTGTATTCGTGTTTACCTCCGCTGGCTCTTAATCCTGGGTGTGTCCCTGGCCGCCGTTAACCTTTATGTGCTCTTGGGCGGTTATAACACGACCAACAGCGAGACAGTCGCAATTAACAAAATCCAATAATTGCGGGCTAACGCATCTCCTATTCCCAGTGGCGCATCTGGACTACTGGGATATCTAAACGAAGGATGAATAGTGACGTTCCGTAACCAAATATGAACGTTGGCCATGCAAACATTCCAATGCCGCAACCAAAAAAAAATATTTCATTCCATAATTGATAAGAAAATGTATTATAGTACTTTATTTTTATTACGCTAAAGACCGATAAATATTTTGGGGTATCTCTCAACTCAGATAGGGAATATAATTACACAGCGCAGTGAAATGTAGAATGCAGGCAGACTGGAGCGCTTCCCCAGTGGCCAACGCCCCCAAATTTCCACCCTTGTGTTGTGGGACATGCAAATGACTGCAATAAAATCGCCGGCATTGGGTGGGCAGGCAGGAAACTTTTATGATTACTTTGCTTTCCGCACAGTTACTCACAGAGACCCCCTTCCTGTATTTGTGATTTTTCCAGGCGCTGACCAAGTTTCAAACCTCGCAAAAAGTGACCAACAAGACGGGCATCGAGCAGGAGGACGCTCTGCTGAACGAGTCCGCAGCTAGAGAGACATCGCTCAACCTCCAAATCTTTGATCTGGAGAACGAGCTCAAACAACTGCGCCATGAGTTGGAAAGGGTTCGAAACGAGCGCGATAGGATGCTGCAGGAGAACTCGGACTTTGGCCGCGACAAGAGCGACAGCGAGGCGGATCGTCTGCGCCTCAAGTCCGAGCTGAAGGACCTTAAGTTCCGGGAGACGCGAATGCTCAGCGAATACTCGGAGCTGGAGGAGGAGAACATATCGCTGCAAAAGCAGGTCTCCAGCTTGCGCAGCTCACAGGTACAGACAGAATAGAAGAATTTGTTATAAATTTCTATTAACAATTTGTTTAAATTTCTCAGGTGGAGTTTGAAGGTGCCAAACACGAGATCCGTCGTCTCACCGAAGAAGTTGAGCTTTTGAACCAACAGGTCGACGAGCTCGCCAATCTTAAGAAGATTGCCGAGAAGCAAATGGAGGAAGCTCTAGAGGCCTTGCAGGTAAATATTGGCTCCTTTCAAGAACTCTTGTAAACATTTTACCAATTCTTAAAAAAAATATATAACTCGATTTGGCTATCTAATAGGGTGAACGTGAGGCGAAATATGCATTGAAGAAGGAACTGGATGGTCACTTGAACCGTGAGTCTATGTACCACATCAGCAACCTCGCCTACAGCATACGCAGCAACATGGAAGACAACGCCAGCAACAACTCGGACGGAGAGGAGGAAAATCTAGCTCTAAAGCGTCTGGAGGCTGATCTGAGCACCGAACTGAAATCTCCCGACGGCACCAAATGCGATCTGTTCTCGGAGATTCATCTAAACGAACTAAAGAAATTGGAGAAGCAGTTAGAAAGCATGGAGAGTGAGAAGACTCATCTGACGGCCAATTTAAGGGAAGCTCAGACGAGTCTTGACAAATCACAAAACGAGCTGCAGAACTTTATGTCTCGGCTGGCCCTTCTTGCAGCCCATGTCGATGCTCTAGTTCAGCTAAAGAAGCAAATCGATGTGAAGGAGCAGGGCAAGGAAGGTGACCAGAAGAAGGATGAACTGGAGCAGCAGCTGCGAGCGTTAATCTCGCAGTATGCCAACTGGTTTACGCTCTCCGCCAAGGAGATCGATGGCCTTAAGACTGACATTGCCGAACTTCAGAAGGGACTCAACTACACGGACGCCACCACAACGCTGCGCAACGAGGTGACCAACCTTAAGAACAAGCTTCTTGCCACGGAGCAAAAGTCACTGGACTTGCAGAGCGATGTTCAAACTCTTACGCACATCTCTCAAAACGCTGGCCAAAGTCTGGGCTCAGCTCGCAGTACTTTGGTGGCCTTAAGCGACGATCTGGCGCAGTTGTATCACCTAGTTTGCACAGTCAACGGAGAAACACCAACGCGTGTTCTGCTCGATCATAAGACCGATGACATGAGGTAATGTAAATGGTATCAAATCGTATCAATTTTTAATGTGACTTATTGTTGAACTCCTGTTCTTAACCATTTCAGTTTCGAGAACGATTCCTTGACTGCCATCCAGTCGCAATTCAAATCGGATGTCTTTATTGCCAAGCCCCAAATCGTCGAGGATCTGCAAGGCTTGGCGGATTCCGTGGAAATTAAGAAGTATGTGGATACAGTCAGCGATCAGATCAAGTATCTGAAGACGGCTGTTGAGCATACCATTGATTTGAATAAACACAAAATCCGCTCTGAGGGTGGCGATGGTATGTGGTTGCCTTAAAGCCATCGAAATTTCCATTAAATTAGTTATATTTCAGCTCTGGAGAAGGTCAACACAGAGGAGATGGAAGAACTGCAGGAGCAGATAGTCAAGTTGAAGAGCCTGCTGTCCGTGAAGCGCGAACAGATTGGAACTCTGCGCAACGTGCTCAAGTCAAACAAGCAAACCGCTGAGGTGGCCCTGACCAATCTCAAGTCGAAGTACGAGAACGAGAAGATCATTGTCAGCGATACCATGTCCAAGCTACGTAATGAGCTCAGGCTTCTTAAGGAGGATGCAGCCACTTTCTCAAGTAAGTATCTGAAAGATAGTTTTCTATGGGACATGATTCATATATACTTAAAATGATTCCCAATTGTTTAGGCCTGCGTGCCATGTTCGCCGCTCGATGCGAGGAGTACGTGACCCAGGTGGATGATCTCAACCGCCAGTTGGAAGCAGCAGAGGAGGAGAAAAAGACTCTAAACCAGCTGTTGCGCTTGGCTGTCCAGCAGAAGCTGGCACTCACTCAGCGACTCGAGGAGATGGAAATGGACCGGTGGGTGCACTTGGGTCGTTAAACGTCAGCTGCATCACCACTCGCAGTCACAAGCAAAAACACATTCATCCTTTTCTTGATTAGGGCTCCCAATATCCCTGTTTTCCCCCTGAAACTTCCTTAAGAACCCAGCAATTGGTAAGCCCCTGCAAGTGGCAGAAATTTTGTTGCATGCACGCCCGCCTGCTAACCTGCTGCTGGAATCCGCCTAACCTCATGAGAAACCGTTGTGCGCGATTAATATTTTAATTTGATTCAGCTTAATTGATTAAATGTATGTTTCCAATTAACAACTAACAAATATCCTGTATTCACTCCCAACAGCGAAATGCGTCACGTCCGTCGGCCGATGCCCGCCCAGCGTGGCACGAGCGGCAAGTCCTCCTTCAGCACGAGGCCTTCGAGCAGGAATCCAGCAAGCAGTAACGCCAACCCATTCTAACATAAGATCAGCGTGCAGCGTAAACTTCTGGCTTTGGTTTATACTTTGCTTAAGTTGTAAAATCGTTGGAGTTCCTGCGGAATAGAGAGATTCCCAAAATCACATGATATATTGCAAACGTATCCGAGAACGAAGCTATATCCCAGCTCTATCCAACTACTATAACTATGTTTGTATTGTACTTGTATTTATTGAAAGTTTAGTTAGACGAAAGTTTTGTGTTAGGCAAGGGAGAAACAAACGGTTATTAACGGTTAGTTACTTAAACGTCCAATTAATTTAATTAAAAAACGAAAACGTTAAGGAAGATTAAATAATAACGTAACGCATTGTATTTTTCTATACACAAATGGCGTGCTTGTCATGAAGACGTCTGATTGGTTTGATCTGAGTTTTGTTAACTTTCGCGATGATTTTTTGATTTTTGTTAACAACGCTGTGCGCAAGCGAATAAATTGACAAACTAAAATGATACATAAGGTATTGACATTGACAACTGAAAGATGCATTAATTGGCCAGCCCGATAACCTAAAGTATTTTTCCAAGGTCCAGTTGAAGCTAAGTGGCCAACAAAGGTGTACGTAAAAATCGAGAGATGAGATTTTTGCTCGAAATGTATATTAGCCATGGCTTGCAGCCATTGAACCTAGAGTAGCACCAGGCTACGTCTCAAAGACGATTCTGAATGATGATGAAGATTTTTGTATTTATTGAGCGGCATTTGGTCGCCATGAAATGAAAAAATTGTAGGAAATTAATTATAATTTGCAATTGAGAAAAACTAAGTTTTTGTGGCTTATTTAGTTATATTAATTGCAAACAAAACGTATGATTTGTGCATTATTATTTAATACAATTAATAAATTGCAAACAACAAAACTAAGCAAGTAAACACTTTAGTTTCTTTTTATTTTTATATTTTAAGGGCGGATTCCCGTCCCCAAATAATTGTTTAAGCGTTGATTCAAAAGATCAATGCCCAAATCAATGCCCAAAAGTTTGGAAAAAAGGAGGATGTTCTCCTGTTCATAATGGACGGGAAGTTTTTTTTTATTTAACTTTAAAATCTTAAACCTTTATTTTTGCTTAAGTCAAACATCGTTGAAATAATGATATCTTTAATTCAGAAATAAATAACTATGACGATTACCAGCAGCTTAACCAACATAAAAATAGCAAGAATAGCGTTAAAGTTTAAAGAATATTATTATAGTAGCTAATTGAACATAAAAGGTAGAGTTATCAGTCAGAGCACTTTCTGTAGTGTTTTTAAATTAATCCACCCCAAAAAAGCCTAAGACCTACAAACCTGGTTGCTTCTTTTTGGGTTCTCGATGTTTTCGTTGTCAATCGGAAAAGATCGATATTCTACATGAAATTTATATATACAAGATCGTATATTGTGTAAATTACCGAGCCATTAAATTGAATTTATATTTAAATAAACACAGAGACACACATACTGATACACACAACGTCCATTCATGCATTCACATATTAACTCTTTGGAGTTGCCTATACAAATTATGCAACGTGCCAGAACAGTGAGGAGAAGGCCTCTAATTAATTGTAAATATATTTATATACAGATTGAAGTCAGTAGATATTTCGAATGAGAAACAAGCGAAAAAAACAAATTGCATACATATTTCAAATGATTTTATTGTAATTTTTACCGTCCCTTTTTGCGAACAAATACAAAATACAAAGTCTATTTACGCAACTCACTGAACCAATAACGAACGAATGAAACAACTCACTTTAAGTTTCGTGTCCAAGCAAAAGTCCGAGATCACATTCAACTCATACATCGATCCAGCAAGCCAAAGTATTGATAGCCAATATGCGTACTACATAAATCATAAAATAAACTCGAGACTAGAGTACTTCAATTAGAGATTATTGATAGCCAGAAACGAAGTGGCAGCAAAGCAAATAGTTTTCTATTTCCCGAACGAAAGATTAAGAAGGATTGTAATAGTGAAGCAATTGAATTTAAGATTTGAAAGATATTTAATGTAAGTTTTATGATAAAATGCCGGCAAACTGCAATAACTTTGCATGTGGTAACTGTGGACATATGAAAAATGCAACCGAGTGTGCAAGGGATAGACCAGAAATAAATATA
Organism: Drosophila teissieri; assembly: GCF_016746235.2. NCBI lineage: Eukaryota > Metazoa > Arthropoda > Insecta > Diptera > Drosophilidae > Drosophila > Drosophila teissieri. Next base: position 7,262,849 of record NC_053030.1, read on the forward strand.
AATTATACAAAATACTCATTGCAAAATATGTGAAAATAAACAAACTAGCAAATATGAGTTTAGATTCTTTTCAATATTATTTTTGTTACACTCTTAATTCCTTTCATATATCAAATCAAACAAAAACTCCTGTTATACAGGTAAAAAACAGGAGAGAACGCTATTGTCGAGGCACCCGACTATCTGATACCCGTTACTCAGCTAGTGGAAGTAAGAAGACGGCATTTCAGCAGTTTTTTGCGGCTTGCGGGCGTTTGAGTGGGCGTGGCCAAAAGCTTTTTGGCAAATCGTAAGAAATTTACAATACTATCCAGTTTATATATGTACATATTTCAGCTCGTATAATTCTGCTCTATATTTGATAGGTCCTTTAGTCTGAACTTTAAGAACTGAGATTTGGTCGCAGCACAAGTTTGATTTAAAATGTTAACAGGTCAACTAAACGCTCACAAGGGTCCATATTACTGAAGCCCGATTGATTTTTGTTTAGCTTATTATCAATATTAATCTATGTTCCAAAAATTGTTTAAGTCAAACTGTAAGAAACCTATGGTAGAAACCAGATATCTAATAGTCGTGGTCCTCCACTATAGAGTACTCAATTTGTAATAGCCATTTCTATACCAACTCTATTTTGGCCCACAAATTACAAAACTCTATAAAGACGGTAGAGACTTCGTCTTGAACAATTTTGCCGATTGCGTTCTCTCTTGTTTCTATCTGGTTTCCTTCAGTTGCAGCCAGTTAATGCTCCAAGACCTAATTGCAATGACTACAGTCTATTAGCAAGTTGTTCGTCAAATACTACAGCCATCCTAAAGTTAACCATTTCATGGTACTGAAAATAACTATAAACAATTAGAACAATTGCAGCTTAAGCAACCCAAACGAATCCAGCGTAACCAAAGCAGTGTTCGCGCAACCCTTCCCCAAAATAATTCCTGATTCCTGGGGATTCCATTCATTTGGTAATTTTCGGAGTATATTTTTATAGAAAGTCAACTTGCTTTATTTTCGATGATGATTGACGGGCATTCCGGGCATCAGATACAAACAGAACAAATACATCACGTTGAAGGTACATCGTCGAAGTTTAATCCACGTTTGGCTTCCTTGAAAAGAGGCAATCATATGTTCTTGGAGACGTTTGAGACTTTGACGACTACTGGAATCCCCGAGGACGCTGAAGAAGCTGGTGCGAGATTGGTTGATCTCCTGGCGCAACTCTGTGATTTCGTTTGACATTTGTTGAGCGCTTTCACGCAATTGATCCAATTCTCCAGTTCGACTTAAGTACGAAAGTAAATAAGAATAGATTAATCATAAATAATATGCGAACCCCATTATGTATACATATTTATGAAAATGTTTCTTTCAGTTTCTTAAATTGTACATACATATGTATGTACATATGGATGTGTTGCTCACTACTTTGTGACGTTAATAAAAAAATGTATTCTGTTGTTTTAATGACGATTTAGTAAGATTTCGGGTGAACATTATTATCACTCCGAGCCCATAAAAAACAAGAAACATTGCCAGAATCATACCGAAATCTGTTCGAAATCTTTCTGAAATACGGCATACTGCCCCCATATTCATCCGTTCTCACCTCAAAAACAATCGCTATCCTTGAAGCAATTGAACTTATAAAAAACCGAAAATCATTATCTGTTCCGAGTCCCTATCAGCAATAGACTCAATCAAAAACTCAAATAACAGCAGCTTATACCCAAACAGAATCAGATCACTTTTAATACAACACGCTCCAAAAATTATAACAAGAGAGAATGCTATTGTCGAATTCCCCGACTATCTGATAACCTTAACTCAGCCAGTGAAAGTGCGAAGAAGAAATTTAAACACTTAGTTAGAGTGGGCGTGGCAAAAAGTTTTTTGGCAAATCAATAGAAATATACAAGACTAATAAAAAAATATCAGAGCATTATTCAACTACGACACAAAAAAATAACCTACCAAAACTACCTAATCCCAAATTCTATACCAAAATGTCCGTTTTGCCAAGGTGATATTTCAATAAGCCATAAACTTCACTCATGCCCATCTATCCTACAAACCAAGCAAGGCATACTTAACAACAATAACCCTCTAAACCTACTAAGCAAGCCCGACCCAGATAACATACAAAAAATCCTACTTGTTCTCAAAAAAACAGAATTATACCATAAATTCTAAAAATAAGACAAATATACATTACAGACACAACAATTACTTAGCCAATTACCCAATATGATTAAGATTAGGATACAATGAAATTCTTAACCAATATAGCAATAGGGCCTGCAGCCAGCGCTATAATAAAAAAGTTAGGTTAGTTCATGTTCAATAGCCGAGTCGATCTGGCCATGTCCGTCTGTCCGTATGAATAGTTCGTATAGTTCTCAGGAACTATAGAAGCTAGAGAGAGGAGATATTAAGCAAACAGTTTCCAGAGACATAGACGAAGCGCAAGTTTGTCGATTCATGTTGCCACGCCCACTCTAACGCCCAAAAGCCGCCTAAAACTGGCACGCCCACACTTTTGAGAAATGTTTTGATATTTTTTCATTTTATGATTAGTCCTGTGAATTTCTATCGATTTGCAGAAAACTCTTTTGGCCACGCCCCCAAACCGCCTTTTTCACATTTTTGTTAGTTTTGTAATTTTCTCTCGATTTGCCAAACATCTTTTGCCGCGCCCACTCTAACGCCCACAAACCGCCAAAGACGGTCAGTGTTCAAATTTCTCCTTTGCACTTTCGCCAGCTGAGTAACGGGTTTCAGATAGTCGGGGAACTCGACTATAGCGTTATCGTATTCCAAGCGTTTTAAAAAAAGCGAGATAAGGTGTACAAAACCATTGGAAGTCCCCTGTGCGCCTCAGTCTATTGAATCATCCCGAGCAAGCATGGGATCGATCGTTGCTACAGCAGCCATTCTTTTAGTCTGCGTCCTTTTGAGCGAAGCCTGCAAGTATTGTGTTCCCGCGGAGGAGTGTTCAGACCCGAAGAATATAAATGTGTGCAAAAACAATGAAGTCTATTGTGACGTTACCATAGAGGTGCAAATATTTTAATGAGATGCGCTGTGCGCAGATTAAGTCTTAATATTTGATTATTAGCAGATGATTCAAAGCGCAGAAGAAGCGCATGGACAACCGGATTCTAAGTCTGAAGAGGAGGAAGTACCCATTACGTATTTGCCACTACAAGCATCGGACCCAATTGCTCACCAGAACAATATTCCCACGAAAGCTGACATACCTATTACTGCAGTGGTCCCAACTGCCCCCCGGAACAATGTTCCCACAGGAAACTGTGTTCCCATAAACCAGTGCTTAATCCGGAAAAATCGAAGTGTGTGCCAAAACAATCAAGTCTGCTGTGACGTTATCAAAGAGGTTAATATATTTTGATAAGACGCCTGGGCGCAGATTTCGGTTTAATATTTGATTATTCGCAGAATCCTAATAGCTTAGTAGAAACGCATGGGCAACCAGGTCCTGACCCTACAGTAAGTTGTTTTAAATATACTTCTGGACTTGTTATAGTTGAACTTTTTTAACTTTTTCCAGTCATCATCCTCGGAAGACGAGGGAGTATCCATTACCTATACGCCACCCAAAGCATCGGACGAAATTCCCTTAAAAGCTGGCATACCCATTACGTATTTTCCACGCAAAGTATCGGTCCCAACTCCCCAACACAATACTTCCAAAGAAGCTGGCATACCCATTACGTATTGGCCAACCAAAGCAAGCACCCAAAACGATGTTTCAATGGAAGCATTGCCTAAAACAAATGATGATGGAGACGATAAGCAGCCAAAGCCTGGTCCATTTCCCTGGGTGGTAGCCATCATTTACAAAGGAGTTTACTTGGCGGGCGGATCCCTTATTCACCCAAAAGTGGTCCTAACAGCAGCTCACATCACACTGAGCATGGTCGCTAACGAAACTGTGGTTAGGGCCGGCGAGTTTGACATGAACTCCACAAATGAACCCTTTCAGCATGAGGAGCGCAATGTGGAGAGGATTGTGAGACATGAAGGATTCGTTTATGGGACAGGTGCCAATAACTTGGCGCTTATTTTCGTAAAAACGATGTTCGGGTTAAAGGACCACATTGGAATTATAGCGCTGCCAAACCCACAAACGTCGTTCGAGGGACGTCGCTGCACGGTAGTCGGTTGGGAAAAGGAGAGCTCCCAGGAACGACACTTTGGGGGAATCATGAGGCAAGTTGAGTTACCCATGGTGGACAGGGCGACATGTGAGGATCAGTTAAAAAAAGCCAACATGGGTAGAGACTTTCAACTTGCTCAGAGCCTGATTTGCGCTGGAGGTGAACGGGACCGGGATATCTGCTTTGGCAGTGGAGGTTCTGGATTGTTCTGCCCCCTCGGAGGAGAGAATCCACATGCCTACGTACAGGCTGGGATCGTAGTCTGGGGCATCGATTGTGGGTCAAAGGACATCCCAGGAACATATACAAATGTGGCAATGTTCAGAAGTTGGGTTGATCAAATGCTGATATACTGGATATGACCAGTTCATTATTAATATACAAAATAAATAAATTTTTGCTTTTGATTAATTAAATTGATTATAAACAAAAGAGAACGCTAAAGTCGAGTTTCCCGACTATCAGATATCCGAGTGGGCGTGGCAAACAAATTTTTGTCATATTGTGTGGAAGTTTTGGGCGGTTTGTGGGCGTGGCAACATGGGTCTACGTCTATGGCTTTAAAGTCTGCATGCCTAATCTCAACTTTCTAACTTTTATAGTTCCGGAGATCGCTATGTTCGGATACTTTATATGTTCGGAAACGCCCAATACTTTTCAACGAATCTAGCATACACTTTTTACTCTACGAGTAACGGGTATAAAAACAAGAGAGAACGCTATAGTCGAGTTCCCCGACTATCTGATACCCGTTACTCAGCTAGTGAAAGTGCGAAGGAGTCTTCAGCACCGACAGTTTTTGGCGGTTTGTGGGCGCTAGAGTGGGCGTGGCAAAAAATTTTTTGCAAATCGATAGAAATTTACAAGACTAATACAAAAATGAAAAAATATCAAAACATTTTTCAAAAGTGTGGGCGTGGGAGTTTTGGGCGGTTTGTGGGCGTTAGAGTGGGCGTGGCAACATGAATCGAAAAACTTGCGCTGCGTCTATGTCTCAGGAGTCAGTATGCTTAATCTCAACTTTCTACCTTTTGTAGTTCTTGAGATCTCGACGTTCATACGGACAGACAGACGGACAGACGGACGGACAGACGGACGGACGGACGGACATGGCCAGATCGACTCGGCTATTGATCCTGATCAAGAATATATTATATGGTCGGAAACGCTTCCTTTTGCCTGTTACAGACTTTTCAACGAATCTAGTATACCCTTTTAATCTACGAGTAACGGGTATAAATATCAGAGCATTATTCAACTAGGACACAAAAAAATAACCCACCAAAACTACCTAAGCCCAAAAATTTTATACCAAAATGTCCGTTTTGCCAAGGTGATATTTCAATAAGCCATAAACTTCACTCATGCCCATCTATCCTACAAACCAAGCAAGGCATACTTAACAACAATAACCCTCTAAACCTACTAAGCAAGCCCGACCCAGATAACATACAAAAAATCCTACTTGTTCTCCAAAAAAACAGAATTATACCATAAATTCTAAAAATAAGACAAATATACATTACAGACACAACAATTACTTAGCCAATTACCCAATATGATTAAGATTAGGATACAATGAAATTCTTAACCAATATAGCAATAGGGCCTGCAGCCAGCGCTATAATAAAAAAGTTAGGTTAGTTCATGTTCAATAGCCGAGTCGATCTGGCCATGTCCGTCTGTCCGTATGAATAGTTCGTATAGTTCTTAGGAACTATAGAAGCTAGAGAGAGGAGATATTAAGCAAACAGTTTCCAGAGACATAGACGAAGCGCAAGTTTGTCGATTCATGTTGCCACGCCCACTCTAACGCCCAAAAGCCGCCTAAAACTGGCACGCCCACACTTTTGAGAAATGTTTTGATATTTTTTCATTTTATGATTAGTCCTGTGAATTTCTATCGATTTGCAGAAAACTCTTTTGGCCACGCCCCCAAACCGCCTTTTTTCACATTTTTGTTAGTTTTGTAATTATACCCGTTACTCGTAGAGTAAAAGGGTATACTAGATTCGTTGAAAAGTATGTAACAGGCAGAAGGAAGCGTTTTCGACCATATAAAGTATATATATTCTTGATCAGGATCAATAGCCGAGTCGATCTGACCATGTCCGTCTGTCTGTCCGTTTGTCTGTCCGTCTGTCTGTCCGTCCGTATGAACGTCGAGATCTCAGGAACTATAAAAGCTAGAAAGTTGAGAATAAGCATACAGACTCCAGAGACATAGACGCAGCGCAAGTTTGTCGATTCATGTTGCCACGCCCACCCTAACGCCCACAAACCGCCCAAAACTGCCACGCCCATACTTTTGAAAAATGTTGTGAAATTTTTTCACATTGTTGTTTGTCTTGTAAATATAACTCTATATACCAAAAATCTTTTTGCCACGCCCACTCTAACGCCCACAAACCGCCAAAAACGGTCAGTGTTGTAATTTCCCTTCGCACTTTTACCAGCTGAGTAACGGGTATCAGATAGTCGGGGAACCCGACTATAGCGTTCTATCTTGTTTTCTCTCGATTTGCCAAACATCTTTTGCCGCGCCCACTCTAACGCCCACAAACCGCCAAAGACGGTCAGTGTTCAAATTTCTTCTTTGCACTTTCGCCAGCTGAGTAACGGGTATCAGATAGTCGGGGAACTCGACTATAGCGTTATCGTATTCCAAGCGTTTTAAAAGAACCGAGATAAGGTGTACAAAACCATTGGAAGTCCCCTGTGCGCCTCAGTCTATTGAATCATCCCGAGCAAGCATGGGATCGATCGTTGCTACAGCAGCCATTCTTTTAGTCTGCGTCCTTTTGAGCGAAGCCTGCAAGTATTGTGTTCCCGCGGAGGAGTGTTCAGACCCGAAGAATATAAATGTGTGCAAAAACAATGAAGTCTATTGTGACGTTACCATAGAGGTGCAAATATTTTAATGAGATGCGCTGTGCGCAGATTAAGTCTTAATATTTGATTATTAGCAGATGATTCAAAGCGCAGAAGGAGCGCATGGACAACCGGATTCTAAGTCTGAAGAGGAGGAAGTACCCATTACGTATTTGCCACTACAAGCATCGGACCCAGTTGCTCACCAGAACAATATTCCCACGAAAAAAGACATACCTATTACTGCAGTGGTCCCAACTGCCCCCCGGAACAATGTTCCCACAGGAAACTGTGTTCCCATAAACCAGTGCTTAATCCGGAAAAATCTAAGTGTGTGCCAATACAATCAAGTCTGCTGTGACGTTATCAATGAGGTTAATATATTTTGATAAGACGCCTTGGCGCAGATTTCGGTTAAATATTTGATTATTCGCAGAATCCTAATAGCTTAGTAGAAACGCATGGGCAACCAGGTCCTGAGCCTACAGTAAGTTGTTAGCGTGGCAGTTTTTGGCGGTTTGTGGGCGTTAGAGTGGGCGTGGCAACATGAATCGACAGTACAGTAAGTTGTTATACCCGTTACTCGTAGAGTAAAAGGGTATACTAGATTCGTTGAAAAGTATGTAACAGGCAGAAGGAAGCGTTTCCGACCATATAAAGTATATATATTCTTGATCAGGATCAGTAGCCGAGTCGATTTGGCCATGTCCGTCTGTCCGTCCGTTTGTCCGTCCGTCTGTCCGTCCGTATGAACGTCGAGATCTCAGGAACTACAAAAGCTAGAAAGTTGAGATTAAGCATACAGACTCCAGGGACATAGACGCAACGCAAGTTTGTCGATTCATGTTGCCACGCCCACTCTAACGCCCACAAACCGCCCAAAACTGCCACGTCCACACTTTTAAGAAATGTTTTGATATTTTTTCATTTTATGATTAGTCTTGTAAATTTCTATCGTTTTGCAAAAAAACTTTTTGCCACGCCCTCTCTAACGCCCACAAACCGCCCAAAGCTGCCACGCCCACACTTTTGTAAAATGTTTTGTTATATTTTCATTTTTGTATTAGTCTTGTAAATTTCTATCGTTTTGCAAAAAAACTTTTTGCCACGCCCTCTCTAACGCCCACAAACCGCCCAAAGCTGCCACGCCCACACTTTTGAAAAATGTTTTGATTTATTATACCCGTTACTCGTAGAGTAAAAGGGTATACTAGATTCGTTGAAAAGTATGTAACAGGCAGAAGGAAGCGTTTCCGACCATATAAAGTATATATATTCTTGATCAGGATCAGTAGCCGAGTCGATCTGGCCATGTCCGTCTGTCCGTCCGTCTGTCCGTCTGTCCGTCCGTCTGTCCGTCCGTCTGTCCGTCCGTATGAACTTCGAGATCTCAGGGACTACAAAAGCTAGAAAGTTGAGATTAAGCATACGGACTCCAGGGACATAGACGCAGCGCAAGTTTGTCGATTCATGTTGCCACGCCCACTCTAACGCCCACAAACCGCCCAAAACTGCCACGTCCACACTTTTGAAAAATGTTTCGATATTTTTTCATTTTTGTATTAGTCTTGTAAATTTCTAACGATTTACCAAAAAACTTTTTGCCACGCCCTCTCTGACGCCCACAAACCGCCCAAAGCTGCCACGCCCACACTTTTTAAAAATGTTTTGATATTTTTTCATTTTTGTATTAGTCTTCTAAATTTCTATCGATTTGCCAAAAAACTTTTTGCCACGCCCACTCTAACGCCCACAAACCGCCAAAAACTGTCAGTGCTGAAGACTCCTTCGCACTTTCACTAGCTGAGTAACGGGTATCAGATAGTCGGGGAACTCGACTATAGCGTTCTCTCTTGTTTTCATTTTTGTATTAGTCTTGTAAATTTCTATCGTTTTGCCAAAAAACTTTTTGCCACGCCCACTCGAACGCCCACAAAACCGGCAAAAACTGTATGTGCTGAAGACTCTCCTTCGCACTTCGAATAGCTGAGTAACGGGTATCAGATAGTCGGGGAACTCGACTATAGCGTTCTCTCTTGTTTTAAATTTACTTCTGGACTTGTTATAGTTGAACTTTTTTAACTTTTTCTAGTCATCATCCCAATTTCCCTGGGTGGTAGCCATCATTTACAAAGGAGTTTACTGGGCGGGCGGATCCCTTATTCACCCAAAAGTGGTCCTAACAGCAGCTCACATCACACTGAGCATGGTCGCTAACAAAACTGTGGTTTGGGCCGGCGAGTTTGACATGAACTCCACAAATGAACCCTTTCAGCATGAGGAGCGCAATGTGGAGAGGATTGTGAGACATGAAGGATTCGTTTATGGGACAGGTGCCAATAACTTGGCGCTTATTTTCGTAAAAACGATGTTCGGGTTAAAGGACCACATTGGAATTATAGCGCTGCCAAACCCACAAACGTCGTTCGAGGGACGTCGCTGCACGGTAGTCGGTTGGGAAAAGGAGAGCTCCCAGGAACGACACTTTGGGGGAATCATGAGGCAAGTTGAGTTACCCATGGTGGACAGGGCGACATGTGAGGATCAGTTAAAAAAAGCCAACATGGGTAGAGACTTTCAACTTGCTCAGAGCCTGATTTGCGCTGGAGGTGAACGGGACCGGGATATCTGCTTTGGCAGTGGAGGTTCTGGATTGTTCTGCCCCCTCGGAGGAGAGAATCCACATGCCTACGTACAGGCTGGGATCGTAGTCTGGGGCATCGATTGTGGGTCAAAGGACATCCCAGGAACATATACAAATGTGGCAATGTTCAGAAGTTGGGTTGATCAAATGCTGATATACTGGATATGACCAGTTCATTATTAATATACAAAATGAATAAATTTTTGCTTTTGATTAATTAAATTGATTATAAACAAAAGAGAACGCTACAGTCGAGTTTCCCAACTATCAGATATCCGAGTGGGCGTGGCAAACAAATTTTTGTCATTTTGTGTGGAAGTTTTGGGCGGTCTGTGGGCGTGGCAACATGGGTCTACGTCTATGGCTTTAAAGTCTGCATGCCTAATCTCAACTTTCTAACTTTTATAGTTCCGGAGATCGCTATGTTCGGATACTTTATATGTTCGGAAACGCCCAAAACTTTTCAACGAATCTAGTATACACTTTTTACTCTACGAGTAACGGGTATAAAAATTATATTATACCCCTTATCTTAGTCGCGGCACTCGACCATATCGTTCTCGCTCGATGTTTTTATAAACCTTGAAGTATTTAATGAAAAAAATTAAAATAAATAGTAAATAAATACAATATAAATATTGTATATATAAATATATATATACATATAATATAAATATATAAATATATATAAATAAATAAATAATGAGTCCACATTAACAGATCGATTGGCAGTGGCGTCCCAAATCCCGAAATAAAAACCAAAAAAGAAATGGGCATTTCCCTCAGCGATAAGGAATGCACCCTAAGCTTATTTATATACATGTGTACATATTTCAGATTATTATTTCTTTTTATATATTTGTATTTTTTCCACTTATTGTTATAAACAAAGGCTGGTTTGATATAATGCAGTTTTATCATGTTTTATACCCGTTAAACGCACAGTAAAAGGGTATACTAGATAAGTTGAAAAGAATGTTACAGCTAGAAGGAAGCGTATCAGATCCTATAAAGTATATGGGAATATAAACCTTATAAGAATCACTAGCCGAATCAATCTGGCCATGTGCGTACGTCTGTCCGTATGAACGGTGTGATCGGGGGACCTACACAAGTTTCCAGATTTTACATTTTAAATGTTTTGATACTTTTTAATAATATTTGTTTGGCATGTCAATTTTTATTGATATGACCCCTCTAACGTCCACAAACCGCTAAAAACTGTCACAATTTTGAATATTGTTATTTTATACTTTTATTGAGTATTTTAATCGATATTTAAAAAGAATTTGGAAATTTCTCGGGAATCTGAAAGTCAAGGGACTTGACTTACAGTTCTCTCTCGTTTCTTTGGAAAAAAGCACATAATGATCTTTGACGGCTGATAAGCCTCAGCAATCAGCATATAAATATAATGAAACCCACAGCCTGCCGTTCACTCCATTTTCTGGCGCAAACATGAGGCATTGCTGGGCAATCGCAGATCTTCTCTTAGCAAGCGTCCTTATGGGCAATGCCTGTAGGCATTTCTGCGTTCCTCAAAACCTTTGTTTGTATGAGGCACCAATTTTTGATTACCGCTCAAGTAATTGCGGATTTAATCATGTTTGTTGTGAAATTTTACGAGAGGTAAGCTAATAAAATGTTTTTCTTTAAGATTAATTGTGAACAACTATTGACTATTTGCAGAATTTTTATGAGGAGAAAAAGCCTGATAGGCCGCCGCTTTCAATTAAACCAAATGGCCCCGAAGATAATGAGGCAGGAGCAAATAGAAAACATAAACCACCATCGACTACACGCGGACCCGCCGAGAATAGACCAAATACTAACACCGGAAACTCATTTGACCAAGGAGAACCCCGGAAGCAAGTGGAAAATCGCTCAAGTGCTAGCACGGGAAACAACCTTTTCCCAGGTGGACAAGAACCACAAAGAATAGTGAAGCACTACGGTGGGCATCCAACAACCACTGTTAAGCCCCCGACGCAAGTGGAAAACCCCAGTGCTAGCTCGGGAAACAACCTTTTCCCAGGTGGACAAACACCAGGAACCAACACAAATCTTCCAGATGCGCCACAAGGAATATTAAACAACTACTACTTTCCAACCAACGTTGGAAATCTACAGCCATTGTCAGCAGATTGCGGCATGAGCAACCCAAATGGCTTGCAATTTACAGGAGTCACCTGGGATCAAGCACGACCAGCACAGTATCCCTGGGCTGTAGCTCTTTTCCACAAAGGAAAGTACTTGGCTGGCGGATCTCTGATTACACCAGATGTCGTTCTAACAGTAGCTCACAGGTTGGTATCAGTCAAAAACAGCCTTTTGGTCAGGGCCGGCGACTGGGACTTGAAATCCGATCAAGAGTCATTTGTGTCTGAGCAGCGCGAAGTGGTAAAGGTAGCGATCCATGAAGGATTTATTTTCTCAACAGGTGCCAACAACGTGGCGCTTCTCTTCCTAAAATCGCCCTTCCAACTAAGTGACCACATTAGAACTATCTGCTTACCTGCACCAAGTAAATCGTTTGAAGGACGGCGTTGCACGGTGGCCGGTTGGGGAAAAATGAAATTCGAGGATCAAACATATTCGAGCGTTCTGAAGAAGGTTGAGGTGCCCATGATAAACCGAACCGTCTGCGAAAACCAATTGAGGACAACCAGGAGGTTCCCCGTAAACTATCAGCTCCCGGAGAACCTCATTTGCGCCGGAGGAGAGTTCGGCCGCGATGCCTGCACCGGGGATGGAGGATCGGCCCTGTTCTGTGAAAAGGGAGAGGAAAACTCTGGTATCTACGAGCAGGCTGGTATAGTAAACTTTGGCATTGGGTGCTCCCAGGAAAACATCCCGGCAATATATACTGAGGTGTCCCAGTTCATTTATTGGATTCGAGAGAAGTTACTGTCTTTTGATTATAGGAGTATTCATTGATTCAATGAATAATATAAGCTCTTTAAAGCTGTTACACAAATTATATTTGTAAAACCTCAGTGACTTTATAAGCTTCTTTATACAAAATGGGATGTACAACAAGACAAATAAACTCTTTTACTTCTTTGTTAGTTGAATATACATACAACTAGGCAGAAATAGTGGATGTGTCGATAAGACATCAATTATTAGAACAACGTAATCGCAATGAGCAATAATAATCTTACTCTTTGATGTCACGCAGTTTCTCCTCCAGCAAAACCATTCTCCTTCTCAGAATATGAATGCACTCCTTCTTTTCATCCAGTTTATGCTGGTACCATTCCCTCACCTGGCGGTACTTGGCATCTCTGCTCTCCGCCAGCACCACTTCCTGGATGAGCTGCTCCTTTTCCTCCTGCAGTTTCCGCCTGATACGCTGCTCCGAGATCAGTTGCTTTTGCAGGTAGGATTGTTCCATGTAGGCGGTGGAGAGCAGTCGTTTTGTTTTGTCAGACATCTTCTGCAGCTCATCGTACTGTAAAAGGAATATTTGTATGAATATTATATAATAATATACACACATCTTATTAAATTGTAGGAAATAAGGACCGCACAAAATAAAGTGATACTTCCTTGTTGTGTTATGGATTAATCCAACTAACCTCCTGAGAGCGCTGGTCCAAATCGGTTTGTAATCGAATTTTCTCCGTTGTAAGGTCACGGACGGAGTTCACGAGGGATTCGCAGGAGGACTTAACTTGGTCAATGCTCATCGTTGATTGCTTCAGCTTGATTTGAAGTTCCCTGTTCCTCTTTTCCTCCACTCGCACCAAAGTGCCATATACGTGCAGTTGATTTTTGGTCTTCATGGACTGGAAAGTGGTAAAATTATCCTATAGCTACCATACAAAATTGATAAAACCGCCAATACTAACGTTATCCTGAAGGCGATGCACCTTCTCTTGGAGTTCACGAACCTCCTTTCGCCGTTGGCGCCACGAGTGCAACATTACCATGGTGAATACCTTCAGGCTGGCAACCGTTTTCCTGTGGTTGCACAGTTGCGGTGTGGATACCATCATCCGTTGCTGATCCTCTGATTCTTCTGCTATTGGCCAAGAGCTACTGTAAGCACCCTGCCTATCCATTAATTCAGTTGTGTATTAAAGTGGTAAAAAAACTTAAATTTTCCCGTATAGCGTTTGCGTATGCTATAGCAAACTAAAAAATATACAAAGATTGGCCTTACATTCCCTACTGAATATTTGGCAATTTAGAAAGAAAAGACTGGAAATATCATGAAGTTTTAAACAACGCTACCTCAGTTTACAAAAGTTGAATCTTTAGCTTTTCTTGGTTTTTTCGCAACAAATACGTGGAATCGGACAAGGACATCAGGGGTTAACTGACGATTTGCACGCACCCTCGAATGGTTCTCAAGGACTTTCGGGTTGGCATACTGTGTCGAAATGCAATACTGTTCTTTAAATACCCCCTACTACATTATTTTATTTATTCAATAAACTAAATTACTGGAAAGCTTGGTACTTTTATTGTTTAAGTAGAAATATCAATGGATTTAGGAAATAGGAATTATGAGTTAAATAACATTTGAATCGAGGCAGATAAGTTGGATTAATCAAGAGTATTTAAATGAAGTATTTGCACAGATGACCTAGAGCTGAGCCTTTATCAATACATTTTTGATTCAAAATATATGTATTGTTTTTGAATATTGTTTTTAATTATTATTTACCAAGTTCTGTGATTCGGTCATGGCTCTTTTTAAGTCGTCGATTTGCTTATGCAAATCATTGAATGAAATACCGGACGAGCTGGCCGCCGCAACCTGTGCAAGGTCCTTGGGGCAGAGGCGTGGCACAATTCTAGCAAGTCAAAGTGACTCGCCGTGTACTACGTACATAGCTATGGGGGTAAATACCAACTTCACTGTCGCCTTCACATTGAATGGAACACCGACAACATTGTCGGGTTAGTTGCCCTACCGCTGTCAAGGACACGTGCCACAGGAAGTTCAAAGAGTTTAAGGCGAAAGTCCGACAACCGGAAAAATCAATAATGCCGTACATATGTATACACAGCGTACACATGCACATGAAAATGACTGCCTTAGCACGTGTCAGCTTATAAGGGGCAGGATCCATTAAAAATTACCTCGCGGCACTGGACGAATATCGCGTGATTTTCATGGAAAACCCGCTGCAATTGGTTGCTGGCTTCGAGGGTGTGGGAGCTTTTGCACCATTGTTTGATCGATGTCTGGACTCCATTAACCGGGTTGTTGTTCTACGTTCGTGCCATCAAGACATTGCGAGTTGACTTAGTCCCGCGATTCCCGCACCAATTCAACGGGTGGCGATGGCAATTCATGTGGAATTTCAATACTAACATTTGACATAATTCTTATTTATTCGTGCTTAGCTCATGTGCACTTATGTATGTATGTACATATGTATGTTTACCAGGCTGCACGACCTTCGTGCCCGTGTGGTTTTTGATAACGAATTACGATAATGGCGGAAAGTCCTTTTTTTTAGGTAGAGGTAGAATTGGGATGAACTTTTTAAGCATGTATATTTCGTGTTACGGACTATCCCATTAAAAAACAATGTTCTGCAAAACGAGTGTTAAAAGCGCATAATTCAAGACCTTTGTGTATAATATGTTTCAGTAAGTTTTTTTAATACACAAAAAAAATAACACAAATCCATATCTGTCATATTGTTAATGAACTTATAAACGTACGCATATTCCTTACTGATAATATTTCGTTTTCCAAAGAATGTGTCAAATACATTTTTTAGACATCATTTATTTTTAATAATTTGGTTTAATTACCGGGAAAACCCAAGCATATAAATCCTTATCAACTATCAGCAGTATTGACCCCAAATTCCGGCAAGGTGAATCAGCAATATTATCAAATTCCGCGGAACAAGACATCTTGAATGTCAGAGGTCCTCCGCCCGGAAAGCGAAAGCTGCTCCGGAATGCTGAGCACGAAGCAAGTGAGTCACGGCATTGAGACTCTGCCGGAGTGGAAATTAATGCCACAACAAATGCCGGCGCAGGATATTATCCTTTTCCAGGAATCGTACGCTGATTCAGGCCCCCAACCTCATGGGTGGAAGGGGGGTAAAAAAAGGATGGGTTGCAGCCACACACACAGATAGTAAGTGCTCCATGCCGTTTCATTCATAAAAGCTGAAAAAGCTTTTCGGAAGCGGTCGCTCGTGGAGATGAGTCATAAGTGCAAGACACTGAGACAAATAAGCTCGACTATGGCAGTTGGGTGTTCATATTTTTATAATTAATAAACCATTATTTAACTTTTTGTAAATTTATTTAACTTGAAGAAAGCAACAAGTAGTAGGCAGGCATTTGTGCCTAATTAATCAAAGCTTATACAAATTCTGAATAATGGGTTTTTATTAAATAGTACAAATTTTGTATTCGTCTTGGTGGATTTGGCCGAACTCTCCAAATAGTTACGTAAACTATTATTCATTTTTTCGGAATTCACTATTTAATCGAAATTAATATTAAACATTGAAACGTATAATTTATACTTTCTTCGAGTTCTGCTCCCTAGTGATCCCACTAAGAAGCTTCTATGAAAAGGTGATGCATCCTTCAATACAGTACCTGTTCTAGATTAGAGTGGTGACACATTTAAAAAACTCTATATAGAAACAATTGGTCTGCATACCGATAAAACGGTTTCAGTCAGATAATGCATTAGTATTTATATATGTACATATATTGTTTCGTCTTAATGGAATCGTCGCGTATTCTTCGAAACTCGGATTTGTGGAAGATGTAGACATCACTAAGCTGTAAGTCGCAAGTGGAAAACTTCGATCGTACGTGACTCAGCACAGGCTGATCTCGCACTCTTCGGATTGTTTCTCTTCGGAGCTTAAGTCGAGTCTGCGAAGAGCAGAGCTTGTGGCCGACGAGTGCCGACTTAACTCCGTTGAAAGCTCCGCGATCTGCAACTTTTGCGGTATTTTTCAGTGGCGCATACGTTATTAAAAGTTTGGCTCGTCCGTTTCTTGTTGGAGGGCAGTTTTTTCGGTTAGTGTTCAAATCGCGGGCGTCGAGATCGGTTGGTTGTGCGTGTGGTGCGGGGATTTTATCTCCACCTCCAATTGTGCCTTATTTACCTTTTTCGCTGTGCTTTAAGCTCCCGCTCTCTTCTGCTCTTCTAGAGTTCGAAGGCAGGTTGAAATACCAGTAGATAAAAAAAAACGTAAAAGAGTAAAAGAGCTGCATAAAAACGCATAAATTCAATTGAGCTCTAAGCAAGTTTCACTTGCTTTTTCGTATTACGAGTGACAAAAAAGAGACCAACAAATATAACGGAACAAAAAACGAAAAAAAAACTCGGGCGCACGTATTGATAATTTCGATTAAAACTGAACGCTTTACCGATTAGATTACACGGCACATCCACACATTAACCACAGACATCGCAAGAATCACCAAAGAAAATGGGTGCCCGAGCGCGATAACAAAATACCCTAAATTATAAAATAATAGTAATCGAATAAATCGAAAAACAAAAACAAAAGTAGTATTCAGTCGATGATCGCATAAGCATAAAGCCCGGAATTCCCTAGAAGAAATCGACGTCACGTCTCTCTCGCGCTCTTTGCCCACTCTCTCTTTCTTCGGTCTTCGATTTCTTAACTTTTCATTAGTTTCTGTTCGAACTGTTCTCCCCCATCCGTTGTTTTTGTTGTTATTATCGATATTATCGCACCCGCTTTGTGCGCGCGCAAAAGTTAAAAAGAATAAAATAAAAAGAATCAGAAAGAGAGAAAGTGAGAGAGAGAAGACAAATATTTTATATATAAAAAATAATAAATAAACCGGTTCCTGGCCGTGCGTGTGTGTGTGCGTGTTAACATTAACATGAAAAAAGCGCCATATTTCTCAACTATAAATAAATGGCTTATTTAGCTTTTGCATCTGACTAAGTTTCCAATTAAAACAATACAATTTAAACAAATAATGCAAATAAAAGTGTACTAATTGGTTCGTGTTGAATTTCAGGTGCTTGATTTACTTAACAAACCCAGTGATCAATGCATATAGCAAGTTTTCAGATCACTCCTTGACTTAGGTGAGTCCCCTTATAGAGCCTAGCTTTATTTATTGATTCTGAACTTTGATAGCACGGATCTATTAAGTGCGGTGGAAAATCCTAATGGCTGGGTTCTTCAAAAGGGTCTTGTTATTTGAGTTTGTAATGCACATACTTATGTACACAACTATTGCTTTTAACGTCGCAGAATATCTTTACAAAGAAATTCATCTTTTATTAAACAAAATATAACCTTCTTGAGTCATTGGGATATTATCGTTTCGAAAGAATGTTTACTGCAATAACGTTGTGATTTATCAACCATTATTCACACATTTAAGGTTAGATAAACCAAGACTTGGTCACTTTGCTGGATTAATATTTTTCAGTTGTAGTTGTTATACCCCTTACTCGTAGGGTAGAAGGGATACTAGAATTGTTGAAAAGTATCTAACAGGTAGATGGAAGCCGTTCCGACCATATAGAGTATATAATCTCTTGATCAGGATCACTAGCCGAGTCGATCTGGCCATAGTCGTCTGTCCGTTTGTCCGTATGAACGCCTCGATTTCCGGAACTGTAGAAGCTAGAATGTTGAAAATAAGCTTGTATGTAGATTCCAGTTAAAAACTTAAAAAAAAATGTTGATCTTGCCAATTTCTATCGGTATACCAAAAAATATTGGCATTGCCCCTTCTAATGCCTAAAACCCTGCCACGCCCACACTTGTGAAAAATTGTTAAATTGTTTTTAGTTTTATTATTTTCACAATTATTATTTTATCTGATTGTTTTGGATCAATGAAGAAAAATGAGAAAATTTCTCGTTCGCACTTCCTCTAGCTGAGT
Organism: Drosophila teissieri; assembly: GCF_016746235.2. NCBI lineage: Eukaryota > Metazoa > Arthropoda > Insecta > Diptera > Drosophilidae > Drosophila > Drosophila teissieri. The sequence goes on from NC_053030.1 coordinate 7,281,425, forward strand.
AACGGGTATCTGATAGTCGGGGAGTTCGACTATAGCGTTATTATTTGACTATGTAAATACATACGAGTATGTAAAAAATTTATGGAAAACTTAATTTAACGAGGCTAGGATTAGGGTTTTTATGTCAGTTCAACTTTGCTCAACGTTGCTCACAATTCCTGCATGACAATTGGTGGTATAGATTTCCCAAAAACTTATAGAACATCCTTTGCAGTGTAACCGCAGTTTTTGTTGAGTTTTTTGGGCTGCAATTACCCACCTGCGTATTAAATAATCTACGATGAATGCAAACGATAAACTTAAATAATACAACCGAAACACCTGTGTACATGGCAGCGCAGTCGCAGTGGCTTTTCGACGTCGCCATAAATGAAAGTTTCTTACGAGCACGTGGGTGGTGCGGGGCTGGCGGTCCGAGGGGGTGGGGCTCGTGGAAAAGCTTTTGCCCCTTGTATTTATTTATTTTTGCGGCCACTCAAATACGCCGGAGAGGTTTTCAATTGTTTCATTCTAAGATCGACTCGATGCGCCTTCGGTCGTGTAAGCGCAACATTCTGTTATTCTTATTTATACTTTTCAAATTTTCCTTGCGGTTCGATGTTATTTTTTAGTCGCAGCAAACTAGTCGATTGAAAGTCCAATTTTTTAAGAACAAGGTGCCGCTATTGTGCGTTTTGTGTTGGCCAAATCAAAAGAAAAGAGAAACCCAAGTTGTGATGAGTGTTCAGTGGTCCTTGGATTAACTCGCAGGTATTTATGAAAAGAGGCTTTTAGCTAATACGGTGTAATATCGAAAACTGCAGCCAAGCTAAATGCAAACCGGGTGCTGACTCATAATACCAGAGCAGAGACTGGTCTCGGGACCAAGGAAAAACAAAGCGCTAAAATCGCTGAATTCGTTTCCAGCAAGTCATCGGCGATTTACAAAGCTCGAGTCGAGATTTGTGTGCTAACAGAGATCTAAGGCCAAGTCAATAGATGATATTCCGTATATCCACTGGTAGTTTCCCCGTATGCTAAATCCGAGTCATGATTGATACGATCTGGCGCTGGGTAAGGCCCTCTATGCAAATCATCAATCAATAGGGATTCTATTTTAGGCGAATATTATTTAAACCACTCGATAAGAAAGCGTGACCGTTATAATTGGAGATACGGATAAGATATCTGCATTTTTGCCGGAAGTCACAAGTCACAAGAATAATAAATAAGCTGATAGCTTATTTAACAAACATATTTTTGCGTGGAATACAAGGATAAGGGACTACTTGTTTTCATGCATAACATAGCTTTTGGCAACTAGTTCCACCGATTTGTCAGCATATCGGTTATTTATTTTTATTTGAGCTGTAAATTGCTTGACGCCAACGATCGTTAAAAACCATTTGTCTGTCTGGAGTTCTTTTTTTTTTTTTTAGTTTTGCGGAACCCGTTCCACAGAGGAATTTTTGGCTGCTATTGATGCTTTGATGTTGATCTTAATCTTAATTTGTGGTGCTGGCGCCAAAAGAACTTTTTTCTGTGTGTCTTAGCTATTGGAAATTGCATAAAATTAGCATGTTAAATGATCGAAACGAAATGTTTTCGTTTTATTTTGTTTACTTGACTTTTTTATTTTTCGCCAAAAGTAGTTATCGCCGAACGAGTGGATTACGCTTGAGAGCAAAGACTTTTTGCTTCTGAAATCATCGTGTGGATTGTTCTGAGCAAATGAAGGGCAAAACGATCAGAAATTCCAATATAGCCCCCCTGCAACAACACTTAAACGAACTATCGATACAGACTCAGGTTATCGCCATTCAGTTGTATTTTTATATTCTAATCTTATTTTTGGTTATCTTTGAGTTTTTTTCGGATTTTCTACGTTCACATCTGAGCACTATCAGACTGAATACCGCCTGTCTGCAGGTTCTATCTGACGGGAATAGACGGTGGCAAATTTGTTTGATTGCAAGTGGTTCTAATCTCAACATACATAGCAGCGAATAAAACAAAACTTAATATGGGCGTCAACTCGTATTGCAATTAAATTGGTAGCAGATTTATTCTTTTTAACCTTTGAATGACATGTTCAATTGGTCAATCGACTGAAACTATGGGAATTTCCGGTACTCTGATTTGCTCAACCTACATATATGATTTAATTTTCAGGGTAACTGACCTATTCTTGTTCGATTCCCAACGTCCTCAATGAGAAAGTCACGTAGTTAGTGAATGATTTTAGCCAACAGTGGGTGGCACACGAGCAAATTCCTGGCATATCTTAGTATATATGTGTACATAGCATGAAATTTGTTTTGTGACTCATTGTGTTTCGTGGAAATTTGTGGTTTGTGGCCCAGTCAAAATCGAGATATTTTGTTTTCAAAAATCTCTTGGTACGAATATAATGCATCCATTCATTCTGGCAGAGGCATATGTACATATATCTTATATATCCTCTGCCCAGCATAGATCGTATAATTGGGTTTTACAAACTCATTAGAGAGCTTTCTGAACTGGCGCCAAGTGCTCAAGGCAGATTGAACGGTGACAAGTGGCGACTTTTCTTTCTTTTTTGCCGCGGAAATGAAACGGAAATGCCAATATATCCCAAAGCCTAAAACCATATGCCTACTCGATACAGCAAATGTACTTGAATAATTTGTTTATATTCACGGCAAAAACAAACAATCCGCTGTTGATGCAGTTTATGTTAATTTTCAGATACCTTTGCATCTTTCGCTTAGATTAGGCGCATTTAGTTCGATTCGGTTCTTTCCCTCAATGAAAGGTGACTCATTTTCGTTGGGGTCAGCACATTGTAAGGTGTGAATATTCGATAGAATACATAGATTATCCGTTATTGGTGTTTTCATATAAATGGCACGAATACATCACCCGGCAAATACAAGCATGAATTCTTAACATTGTAATACAAAGTAACAATTTTTTGTTAACATTAGAGTCAATTGCTTACAAATTAATAAAATTCGAGTCTAATTGTTTACACAATTGCCAGCAAAAGTTTATTGACATCGGACATTAACTCTGAATATCCATTTTCTTGCTACACGCCGCCAGCAAAGGAAGTCAACATTTTGTTCCCCAAAAATTGGGACAACTTGCTCGTCGAAAGAGAAAATTCCTTGCAAGCAAAGCAATAAATTCATGACAGATACAAATAAACGAGTACATACGTACATACGCGTGCTCGCAAGCCAAAAATGTTAAGAAAATACATTTTTAAAATATTAGTGAAAATAAAAATAGCAGAAAGCTCGACGACAAAACTTTTGCTAGGCAGGCGTGCATAAAGAATTCTGTGTTTCTTCTCAACAAAATTTTCTCTGTTCAGTGTTCAGACATTTGGCGAGAACTCAAGACGGTTTCCGCGTGTGTTTGATCGGTTCTTCAAAAACATTTCTCTAGGTAACACCTATAGATACGAGTATATAGGTGCCCAGTTTAATACAAAAGCTAGAAACACAAAGACGGATCATATAGTTAAAAAAACAACTCAACATTACAATTAATAAATAATAAAGCCTATTGAATACCCGAAAATTTTCTATTTTATCGTGTGGTGAACTCTTCGCATCAAAGTTTGGCCGTGATAACTGAAAGGTGATCAATCGCTCAATTCTCATAAATTAAATAAAGATAAATACGTATGTGTAATATATACATGAACCGAATTGCATATGTATTACATTTGTTGGCTGTTGGCCAACTAGCTTTTCATATTCACCGAAACTTAAATTATTTTATGACGTAATTCTTCCCCAATATTTTGTGCACGCTGATTGGTTTTTGTCCTCACCAATTGGTTTTCAAGCCAAACCAAATTTCTTTAAAATAATGGAGAAATATCAGCACGTGGGAAAAGTCTTTTGATTTATTATATGTCGGTAGCTATTAAGGTTACCGTTCTGCTGGGTCCATTGATTTTTTTCGTCTTTAATTTAATGCTGATCATTGTCCCATTAGACTTGATTTATAAGGGAAATATTTCTAGTTGACGCACAAAAAGCGTTTGGCAGCTGCGAAACTTATCGGAAAACCGAATGCCTCTAGAAATAAAACAGATGTGTATGGTATACATTTATATTTTGATAACTCAAAACAAATGGAAAGTATGTCTTAAAGAAATTTTCCTGAAAAACTTATATTACTTAAAAGGCTACAAGTAACACATACATATATGAGGACACAATCACCGCCACGACTATGTTTTTCTTTTGTATGCATATAAGATTAAAGATTAAACTTCTAATGAGTCTATTATTTTCGACTTGATGACGATGTGGCTTATGGAAGATAAACGCAATTTGTTGTATGTCATCAATTTAAAAACAGCCTAGGTCCTCAAATTTTTTTAAAATATTTTTTCCTGTAAGGTATAGCATTTTCCTCACTTTGCGTATATCAACAGAATTGGCACACGTTTCCTGGCTTCCTCTTTTTTTACCCCGACAAATCAGCTAAGTTTGGTTCGGACCAATGCATGGGCATTAGTTTTTTTTAGCCATTGACGTCTTTGGCCCACGGCAGACCAATGTCTAGACACGATCAGAGAAGCTACTCTGAGGTCACATAGCCACTTAGTCTTCATACTCATGTATATCTAGTAGATCTTAGTGCGTATTGGGATGATCGGCAACCGAGTCGTTGACAATGCTCTGCGCCATCATTGATAATATAAAATGTTTTGTTTGAATTGCTCCAATCTCGCGAAAAATAAAACAAACCACAACGCTATCCCAGCTCCGGGGAGGCCAGTCTGCGAGGCGATCTATGTATATGTATGTACATGGGGCTCCTATATATACCACCTGATATATGGGAGGCAGAGTTTTTGTCGCTTTGTGGCCGCGTTACGCAAAATGTTATTTTTAAACAAGGCGTCCGGAGCTTTAGCCGGACTACACCGGACCAGACCGGGGCCGGACCCGGCGAAAAGGAAAAAAAACAGATCGAAAAACGCACCCACTGCAAATGCATCAGATGCCGATGCAAATTATGAAAATATACAATTTTCCTAATTCTAATGACCCCTAAAAAGTGTAATTAATGCTGTCTATCGCACAAAGATCGACCACCCACGCAGAAATTTGGGGTCTGCGGGAGAGTTTTCCACCTTTTCCGTTTTCTGCCAGACGTGTTACGGTTCGGTTCGTCATAGCCAGTGGTCAGGAGAATCTTTCTTATATAGCAGATCGTTGCACGAGTCTTCGAGGCTTTATTTTCGATCAGCGTCGTCATCGTTTGGCGTGTCTGGGGGCCTTCGATTTGCTTGCCAAGGAATTGTGTCTCGTTTGCCATTGGCCGTAACATGAAATCAGATGGACGAAAATTTAACAATAGATACTATTCTGGCGCATTATAGCAACGCTAAAGCAATATGCATTAAGAAGAACAAATATTCCCAAAATTTCATCCGCAACAATTGCAATCAAAATATTGTTTGTTTCTGAAATGAACAGTTTGGTTGATCCTATAAGAAATTTGTATTGTGTGAGATCTTGGAATTGAATGCACATGTTTCTATGTAAACTTTTCTTGTTTTGTAAAAACTAAGGAAGACTATAGGCTTTAAAGTTATATTTCATAATTACAAACTAGAGAGAAAGCTATTTTTGAATTCATCGACAACCAGATACCCGTTACTTAGCTAGCCAACTAATAAAACAAATCAAACCGTTTTGAGCATATCGATAGAAATAAAAAACACAAATGATAAATAAAACAAATAAAATAAAAACACTTTTTAAGGTCTGAACGTTAAAATGTACAGTTCCCGAGAACTTGACTTTCATACGGACGGACATGGCTAGTTCGATTTGGCAAGTGATCCTAATCAAGAGCTACATATTACACTTTGCAATCTAGTATACCCTTTCACTCCATAAGTAAGGGGTATACAAAAATATGTATAAATATTTATGTATTTATATTTGGAAGCTCTTCTTAATGTATGTTACTTTTATTTAATTTCAGTTAATATCTTGGCCACGTAATGTTTCCCAACCAGAACAATGGAGCCGCTCCTGGGCAGCTTCCAGCGGCGGACGGCCAACAGAGCCTCAACTACAACGGACTGCCCGCCCAGCAGCAGCAGCAACTGTCACAGTCCACGAAAAATGTGCGGAAGAAACCCTACGTAAAGATCACTGAGCAACCGGCGGGAAAGGCTCTGCGGTTCCGCTACGAATGCGAGGGCCGCTCGGCGGGATCCATTCCGGGCGTGAACTCTACGCCGGAGAACAAGACCTATCCGACCATCGAGATTGTGGGCTACAAGGGACGCGCCGTGGTTGTCGTCTCCTGTGTCACCAAGGACACGCCATATCGGTGAGTCGGATATATAAAAAGCCCCAAACAAATTGCACTAGAACACTTTAATGTATGGTATTCAAAACACCTTTCATTTCAGTCCCCATCCCCACAATTTGGTTGGCAAGGAGGGCTGCAAGAAGGGCGTCTGCACACTAGAGATTAATAGTGAGACAATGCGAGCAGTGTTTAGCAATTTGGGTATCCAGTGTGTCAAAAAGAAGGACATCGAGGCGGCGCTCAAGGCGCGCGAGGAGATCCGTGTGGATCCGTTTAAGAGTAAGTCTTGCTAAGCAAAAATGATTTGGTCTTTAGGACTCACAATTCCCATTTGCTACCTTCAGCTGGCTTTTCGCATCGTTTCCAGCCCTCGAGCATTGATCTGAACTCGGTGCGATTGTGCTTTCAAGTATTCATGGAGAGCGAGCAGAAGGGTCGATTCACCTCGCCACTGCCGCCGGTGGTTTCCGAGCCCATCTTCGATAAGAAGGCCATGTCCGACCTTGTCATCTGCCGGTTGTGCAGCTGCTCGGCCACTGTCCTTGGCAATACCCAGATCATCCTGCTCTGCGAGAAGGTGGCCAAGGAGGACATTGCCGTGCGATTCTTCGAGGAGAAGAATGGCCAGAGTGTTTGGGAGGCCTTTGGTGACTTTCAGCACACCGATGTCCACAAGCAGACTGCCATTACCTTTAAGACGCCGCGCTATCATACCCTGGAAATCACAGAGCCCGCCAAGGTGAGGAAATGACAATCAAGAACGGTTCAGAGCAGCACTTAAAATATAATATGTTTCATTAGGTCTTTATCCAACTGCGTCGTCCTTCGGATGGAGTTACCAGCGAGGCACTGCCCTTCGAGTACGTGCCAATGGACTCAGGTAAACATACATTCTGGAATCTTCATCGGCACCTCAAGCGGAAGCCCGACGAAGATCTCTTTCAGCAGATCCTCAGGTTGGACGCCAGACGGGAAGTGCAGGCGCCAACGATTGAGGTTATCGATTTGGATACACCGAAAATAGAGGTCCAACGTGAGATACCTTTGGAAATTAACTTTAATCAAGAGGTATCTCAGCAATCGGAGCCACCTCTCGAACAAGAGCATTCAGTGCAGTCAGTGCAGCAGGAGCAATATACACAAGAGCAATCATGTCAGCAGGAGCAATATTTACAGCAACAACAACAGGAGCAATCTTTTCAGCTGGAGGAACCGATGGAGCTGGATCAGGAACTACCAGAGCAGCAATCTTTCGATCAGGCTTCAGATAATTTGCCCGATCACACCTCTGATCATATTCCCGAGGACATGGAGGCGGCGGATGTTCAGGCAGAGGCCGAGGCCCATCGCCTGCGATCCGAGCAGGAAAAAGAGATCGACACGATAATCGATGAGAAGGTACGGGAACTGGAGAAACTGGATTTGGGTCAGCATTTGGAGCCACGTCCCTTGACGGCCAACGATAAGATCACCGAGTGGATGAAGTCCAGCGAGATTGAACAGCAAGTCCATGAACCCAGTCCCACTGCTGAGGCAGATGTTTTGGACTCGGCCCTTGAGATATCGAAGAGCGATAAGACCCTTGACGAACTCCTTGAGACCGTGGCTGAACTGGATGAGATATACACGGACTTCAAAGTTCAGCGGGATACGTACAAGAATACCATACAAAATGAGTTGGCTGGATTTGAGGGTCGGGCTCCGCTGCAGGTGGAGGACAGCTTCGATGACGCTGCTACCTACACAAGCTTGCAGATTGCCTTCAAGAATCCCGTCCTCATACCCATGGATGACATAATGCCTCCAACTCCCCCCATGTCGCAATGCGCCCCCGAAGATGCCCAGCAGCATTACGATCCCGTTGAGGTGAACTCACAGGCCCGTAAGCCGGAGACTCCATTGCGACCAGTTCCCCCAGTCCCGCCGGCAATTCTTACAGTTCCATTTCCTCCAGAAGAGGAGAAATTGCCGCCATTGCCACCGAAAAGAATTCGCAAGCAGGACAGCAATGCCGAGAATCGTTCAATCGAGGCTAATACGGTTCAGACCAGGCCATCTGCAGGAGAGTCTCCGCTAAACAAAAGACTCCCTCCCGCTCCAAGGAACCCGAACTTCAATACTCTGCCCAGACAGAAGAAACCGGGATTCTTTTCGAAACTTTTTTCGCGTCGCAAGAGCAAACCAGATCTGGGGCAGGAGAACAGTTCGCTAATGGATTCCAAAGCAACTAGCAGGGAGCCGAGTATAGGTCACTTTAACATGCAGGACCCGATGAGGGCATCTCTGCGCTCCTCCAAGTCAGCAGCCCCGTTCATCTCGAGTCCAGCGCCTGCAAAATCCAGTCCTGTCAAGGCCAAGAAACCAGGATCAAAGCTGGCCAAGCCAGTGGGCAGAAGTGTGAGCAGTGTTTCCGGAAAGAGACCCACATACCTAAATGCTGATGTGGTGCACATACCGCTGAAAGGTGACAGTGCCAATAGTTTGCCTCAGCAGCAGCGAACAGCAGGCTACTCCCAATCCAGCACCGTTTCGGTGGGAGCAGGATTGGATAGACGCACTGCCTCTGCCCTACAGCTGGCGGACATACCAATTACCGAGGGCGGAATGGAACTTGTTGCCATTGCCGATCGACAAAGTCTGCATAACTTGGTCAGCTCCATCGAAGCCCACTTCAATGTCCAGCTGGACCCCAACATCGACCTAACCGAGGCCGAGCACTTTGCCCTGTACACGAGTATTCCGCCACTTGCGGCGGCCAGTGAATTTGATGAGACCTCCGCCTACTATGCTCCCGTGGATGCTGGCGAGATCCTAACGCCGGATGAGGTGGCCAAGCGACTGGCTGCTGCAAATGGCCTCTAGATTTGTTGATTTGTTGTTTATATTCTCTATAGGCAAACGAACCGAGGAAAATCCTCTAACGAAACCCAATAACGAAGCACGTCGGCTTCAAGCCAGTGGAAATTGTATTGTATTTCTCGGAATATTGTATTTCCATAAACTCTGGCACCACAAATTGTCCACTTGTTGTAAGGCCGGCTGGAGCGTAATGTCTTCAGAACCTTTATGAATTTGTATTTGTTGTATAATTGAAAATTGTGCTAAAAGTATCCCCAAATAATTTGTAAGTGATACCAGGCAAAAGACCCCAGAGAAATGGGTCAAACCCAATAATTTGTTTGTTGTCCAGGTGGCCCATTTAAAAGGGGCCAACCTAACTATTGTATTTAAGCGAAATCACTCAATTTTCAGAGTAGTGTAAGATTTTCCAATGGAATCGACTATATTGTTTAAATTGAAACGGAAAACTCGATCACATGTACCTACAACACGGTGTGTATATTTTGTCTTATAGATCCAGCGCACTTGAGGCGGAAACGTCAGAAGACTGGCGGTGATCCCATGCACCTGCTGCTCCAGCAGCAGCAGAAACAGCAGTTGCAGAATGACCACCAGGATGGCAGTAAGTTGACTGTTGAGATTTTTCCTAAACTGGTGTCGGTCTTCTCTATCCTCTATTGTGTCTGTCGCTACTTTGAGTCGACTCTCTCCCATGCGTTCCATTTGGATCCACTTGGGTATATACTTTGTTTTGAGATGCTAGTCATCCAACTGAATCCTACCTAGTCAAATCATCAAATCGTCATATATTTGATGTTTTTTCGGTATACCAAAGACTACTTAACAAATCATCGCCTCAGATGACGTATTACTCGAATAGACTCTTAGAAACTATTGGAAAGCACTCAATCAATGCACAAGTCCACTCACCTAAAACACCACGAGATCTACGTAAAGGGAAGAATGTCCCCGCTATATTTATATATTGATTTACACGAATAGTCGAATTATAGTCAAGAAAGAGAAATTGATTTGAAATCAATATGAAATTTTTGTCGCTTTTCTACTCGTTTACATGCGAAGAATATTTGATATTTTTATATACGGAAAATTACAAGTTTGGTAAAAATATTTTGTATAAAATATTGTAGCTTAATAAAACAGAAAAAAACAAAATTTATAAATAAAAAAAGGTTTTTTTTTATTAAAAAGGAACTGTTTAAAGGTTGAAGTAAGTTTTGCTCTAGGATTTCTTACTTCGAAGAAGTGTTTACAGTTCTGAGTAAGTTTTTTCAAAATTCGAAACAGTTTATTTCGGTTTTTTGGCTTTTTTATTTTACTTTAAAAATTGATATGCATGACTCGTATTATTTTGATCATTTAGTTTTTGGCAATGACAGCTAGTTTTTAATATTGCCCAGGCAGAGTTTTAGATTTGTATGCCGCACTAACGATTCTGAAAACTATTTGTTTTTTGAGATTGCCTCCTGTATTGGTCTTTTTTCTGTTTGCATGTACTGTTTATTGTTTGTTTTACTTGTACTGTTCGATTTGAACTTTATTTTTGATCTGCTATTTGTTAACTTTGATTGCTTGTTTTATTGTAGGACAAACTAACATGAATTGCTGGAATACACAAAACATACCGCCCATTAAAACGGAACCAAGAGGTGAGTTCAGTGCAATAAAACTTAAAAACCGTAGTTCCAACGTCAATGAACATAATATCCCCTACTTGTACCTCGTAAATGCGGTTTCGTCTGTTTAATATGCAAGTATATTAACTACGGCTCGCTTCGTCTTGTAGATACCTCGCCACAGCCCTTTGGGCTCACCTATCGAGCGCCTCCTGAGCTCACCCCCTCGCCCCAGCCGCTGTCGCCATCGAGCAACTACAACCACAACAGTACGCCCTCGCCCTACAACATAACCTCCGCGGGGACGCCCACCAATGGGCAGCAGCAACTGATGTCGCCCAACCACCCACAGCAGCAACAGCAGCCACAACAGCAACAACAACAACAGCAATATGGAGCAACTGATCTGGGGAGCAACTACAATCCGTTTGCCCAGCAGGTCCTTGCCCAGCAGCAGCAGCATCAGCACCAACAGCAACACCAACAGCAGCAGCAGCAGCAACAGCAACAGCAACAATCCTTGCAATTTCATGCCAATCCCTTTGGCAATCCCGGGGGCAACGGCTGGGAAAGTAAATTCTCGGCGGCAGCTGTTGCAGCAGCGGCAGCAAGTGCGACAGGAGCAGCACCTGCCAATGGCAACAGCAATAATCTCAGCAATCTCAACAATCCCTTCACCATGCACAACCTGTTGACATCGGGCGGAGGTCCTGGCAACGGCAACAATCTGCACTGGAACTTGACCACAAATCATCTGGTGGGTTAAGCAAGATATCTCCTTTGAAATACTTAGAACTTAAATATGCATATATTGAATTGCTTGCGGAAAAGGCTATTTCTAAACCTCAAACCTGTCATCTTACAGCACAATCAGCATACGCTCCATCAGCAGCAGCAGCTTCAGCAGCAGCAGCAGCAACAGCAGTACGACAACAATGCGCCCAGCAACAACAATCCCAACAACGGCAATGCCAACCTTAATAACAATAATAATAACACCGCTGGCAACCAAGCGGATAATAATGGGCCAACGCTCAGCAATCTGCTCAGCTTCGATAGCGGGCAATTGGTGCACATAAACTCAGAGGATCAGCAGATGCTGCGCCTCAACTCGGAAGATCTGCAGATATCAAACCTTTCCATATCCACGTAATACCTTCTTAAAAACGAATCCAGTGCAAACAGAGCAAAACGGGGAAGGCAGTAGGATGATGATATGCTGTAGAATGTGTTGTAGAATTAAACTCAACCGACCTGGTCGTCGTCTGAATGATTGTCTAGTGCTGTAATAACTAGTCTTAAGGCGAAATGTAATGTGTTTTTGTAGGAAGTAAGGTTTTTTAAATATGAATAAATTAATCGTTTTAGCAGAAAGTAAAACAATAAATATCTTATTGGATATTAATCTTGGTTGGCAAAAACAATACTGTTATAAATATTTACATTAATCAGCGAATTTATTTAAATCTGTTGGTAATGATGCCATGCATAAAATTGAATTTTAATTAGCCCTAGAAATAATGAGTAGTTAATGGCTTTTAGCAAAGTAGTCTGATTGTAGTCAGTCCTATTTAAAACTCGTATCAACGCTGTTGTTAAATCGGAATTATAAGCTAATATGACCTTACAGTATACTGTGGTATCAGGTGTGATATTTCTGATGTTTTATAAAATGCATTTGGTAAGTACGATTTATAATGCAAATGCTTCCCTAATTGTATTGTTTTTAAGCTGGAAAGTCGTCGTATCGAGTTTACCAATATAAAATGTACTTCTGCGGACGAAAAGTTTTGTGATTTTGAATATTGCTTTCTGAAAGCTGCGAATCGCACTTACAAATACTTATCACTCAAGGTCCGGCTCCATAAGATACCAATACATCAATTTACGGTGCGAGATGAACATTGTTGTATCTACAGCTTTTTAATAAACTAGTATTACTTTTAGGTGAATCTGGCATTACGCAAGCGATCAAATGGTCTAATGCCCATTAACCAAAATGTTACTTTTGACGGTTGTAAGATGGTAGCAGATACCGGAAATAGCATGATTTCATTTCTCTTTTCCTTGTTTAAGCCCTACTCAAACATCAACCATCCCTGTCCCTATAATGTAAGCTTGTTCATATCTAATGTTGATCATTTACCATTTCCGAGATATTCTCCAGCATGACCTTATTGTGGATAAGCTGCCCACCCAATTTATACACCAACAGTTTACCAAATATGTTCCGTTTCCGGAAGGCGATTATGTATTCAATAGCAACTGGATTGAAAATGGCACACATCGAGCCACTGTTAGGGTCCACTTCTCGTTTACGTAATGTAATAAAATAAATGCTATAAATTTTGGTTTCAATTTTTTATTTATTTCGTATCTAGAACAATACAGTCAACAATGATTTAAAAACTGTATAAATCATAAAGAAAAATATGGAAAATCCAAAACAAAAAATACTAACTATAAGCAACGAATTAAAAATAACTTTTAGGTGAATTTATCTTGTTCTTGACCTTTATCGACCTCCTCCAGATCTTTAAAACCATCTACTTCGTCCAACTCATGTTGCGAGCCCCGTAAAAAAAAACCCTTCAGCCTGCTTACCGCCCCTGGAAGCGAAGGTCCAGGTGGCGGAGTACCGGGTAGCATGTAGTGGGCTACGAAGTGCAGCATGCGATAGGTGGCATGCTGATAGGCCTGGCTTTGGGCGAAGCACTGGCGAATCCTTTGCCCCAAAGTGGCAGCCAAGCAATTCTGGAGGGTGACCAGCTGCTCCTCCTTCTCCTTAATTGCTTGCTCAAGCTTCAACGTTTGCTCAAGCAGTTTGCTAATGGATTCGATTGTTAGGTCATTACGGAGTGTCATTCGGATGTATGGGTTCCCCTCACCTGAACTGCTCCTCAGATCCCCGCTTGAGATCCTGCAGTTTGGCCACGTTTTCGCGTAACTGGTCAATGAAGTCACGCTTAATGGTCAGATCGATTCGGAGCAGATCCAATTGGCGGACCAGTTCATCCTGGGCGGATTGGCTCGCCTGGTACTCGCGTTGCAAACGGGTCAACTGCTCAAGATCCTCCCGCTGTTGGCAATGCACCTGGAAGAGTTCGCTCTTCAGGTGCTGCTGCATTTCCTGGAGATTCTCAATGTCCCGGTCCTTGGTTGCCAGCTCTTCGGCAAGCTTCTCCTTTTCGGTTCTGATCTGCACTAGCACTACACTGAGTTCTTCGTAAGACAGTTTCGTTTGAGCATTTTCGCGATAGGACTGCCTTAGCTGATCATTCAAGGTTTCGTTGCGACGTTTCTCCACGGAAAAGAGGGAATTGTAGACGTGCAATTGGTTGCGGTTTTTAACGAACTGAAGGATCACGGGTTTAGTATAGGGATTTACAAATAGGAAACGTTAATTATCATACACTTTTTTTGTAGTCCTCCACCTGATCGGTAAGATGACGGACCTCTTCTCGCCTCCTGCGCCAAGCGTGCAGCATAATGGTGTTAAAGATTCTCAGGCTGGCCCCTCGGGCATCCTGATCTGGACCAACCACAAAGCTCATCTGTCCTTCCACTAGGGCATTGTCCTGCAGCACCAACCGGGCCATCTTGGCCTCCAACCCCGAGTCACCATCCACTTCCTGCGACTTCGGCTGAACAGATTTCCTGGGCGATCCCACATGGGCCACCAACTGATAGTTGCCCGTGCGACGCGCCTCTTTGAAATCCATTTGGGAAAGCGATTTGCGCACCCGAAAATTGATCAAAGTCGAGGTCTGCTGACGCTTGAGGGTCAAGTAGGGGGTCAAGGAGGTGGGCTCTCGGAGCAGACTGGCCTTTGGCATAACCGAATAGTTGGATTGGCCAGAACTAGACACTGTGGTGGTCAAGGAGTTGTCCGAGGAAGAGGGTGTCAGTAGCACCGCATCGGGTATTTTTTGCAACTGTTGCTTGCTTTTATCTGCTAGGCTAAAAGGGGTTTACACCAAAAAGACGTAAGTCATAAATTTGTTAACTTACGTATTCTCCTTTTTCAAGTTCCGCTGTCCCAAAATGGGGCGCTTCTTTGCCTGTCCAGAAAGAAGAGATTTGGAGTAAACGGTTCTGGGCGACCCCTTCTGAGGGATTCTGGTCAAACCAGCCTGTTTGCCTTGGCGAATTCGTGGACTTTTCGGCAACATACTGAATAAAAATAATTTTTAAACTTGATAGCAAACAATGAAGCTGACAAGAACTTTTGTATATTGCTCAAGACGAACAGAAATCAATAAGGAAACTGAGTTTAAGCTATAGAAGCACACGAAGCTTCCAATGAAGTCAAGGGAGGTGCCTACTTAAAGTGGTTTTTATAGGTTTCGCCTTAAACAAAAGTTTTACGGGACTGCTTAAAATAATATAATGTCAAAATAACAAATTTCTGTATTTTCACAATATATATATTATATTTCATTAAGAATTAAGCAATTTTTTGTAAGATACTACTTAGTCAATAACAAATCCGATAGACGAGGAAAAATAATTGTCTATATTTTCTTATTACATTAGGAAAAATAAATTGTAAGCATAAGTACGTAAGTTGTTTACTATACAAGCAGATAAGTATAAGCATATATTTGTAACGTCATAGCTCAGATTTCGAACCAGCAAGTGAGCATTGTGTTCAAAGACAAACGATATCCTGCCGAGAAGTCCCCCGACCACTTGGCCAGCCCATCCGGTTTGGTTCCCACACATTGTAAGGAAAATGATGCGGTAGCGGCTTCCGTCTTCGCATTTTGCGGCTCATTTTCCCTGGGGCCGCAGTTTCCGCTACGTTGGGCGCCAAATGTGCGTTCGAACCGAGTTCACCACACAGAGCTTTTTCCCAAAAACTCACCACTGTGGCGGCGTGTGCGCAGGCAGAACAAGCTTTCGGCCCTACGACAACTTGGCACGCTGTTGTTTTTGGCTTTGGGGGTGGCTGGGTGGTGGGATGGTGGTTGTGCAGGGGGTGGTGGGTGAAAGACTACTCTGCGTGGTGGCCAAGGCGTCGGCGGCTTCATTAACTGTTTGTCGCTGCTGGCAAACGGTTCTTCGCCTGCTCAACAAATCCACCTGAAAAAATACGACCAAAAATTACGATTTCGAAAAAGTAACGTCCAATTAAAAGCGAAATTCAAAACCAATGAATAATTAATCTAAATAAATTCAGCTGAAGAATATAATTTAAAAGTGCGAAAAGTGTATGTATGTACATATCTGTGTAAACGTGTTTGTGACTACGAAATATTCCAATCGAACATAAAATTCGAAAGCCTCAAATAAATATCGAAAATCAAACAAAGCATATTGAATTATTGCCACGGCTGGAAATTCTGATTTAGGTGAGTTGTGTCTATAAATAATATAGCGCTGTTCGATTACAAAATTCCGTTTGTTTATAAATAATTAAGAGCGCATTCGCCTAAGCCAGAACATCAATGAAATTGGGTTTTTCCCAGCAGATCAATTAAAGCCTAAACAGGTCTACTGGGATCTTACTCATTTTTGATCTCAGTTCCCAGGTGCTGACGTCTTGGGGAAAAAGTTACTTAATTACGCATATTAAACCACCAGTCGATCACTTACCAAGTCAGCGTCATTTTCTGGTGACCTGTTTTGCGGTTCGGTCTGAAATACTATTAAAGCCCATATCTAGATACTGACGTGTTAACTGGAATCAATTTTATCAAATTGGCGCGCGCCTCTATTTCCGAGAATTCTCGTTGTTTAATTCTAGGAAAGTAATGCATTATTAAGGGTTAAAAAGTAAAACGATTCAGTTGCAGTTTTACTATTTGAAATCAGATTATCCTATAAATAG
Source organism: Drosophila teissieri (assembly GCF_016746235.2). Classification (NCBI taxonomy): domain Eukaryota; kingdom Metazoa; phylum Arthropoda; class Insecta; order Diptera; family Drosophilidae; genus Drosophila; species Drosophila teissieri. Next base: position 7,298,051 of record NC_053030.1, read on the forward strand.
ATAATACTACCGAGAAACTACCATTTGTATAATGGTTAAATGAGTTTTCATACCGTGATTTGTTTATGTTCTACCGGTTTTAGATCTGGTAATCAACATTTTAAAATGAACAAAGTAAATGATTTTTACACCTGTTTCTGATTAAGTGTGCTATGCCATGTCATGTTATGCCATGATCAATGCCATTTTTGTTATCTAGCAGCCTATTAAAGATAGAATACTATTTTAGAAAATAAAGGGCATTAAAAAATGGTGTATCCGAAATGTACAATGTGAACGAACGACTTTAGCCACAAAGCTGACCTTTGAACAATAAATGCACATTCCTGGACAGCCATGCACAACAGCAAATTCCGTAAAACGTAGCAATTGCTGTTGCAATTGATTTCAGTTTCTGCTGTAGTGTAAAATGCCAATATAATCCGCATCCAGTCCAAACGACTCTTGCTGTTTTAAACGTTGACACACATTAACTGAGTTGTAGTTTTTCTGAAGATGATTTTGTTCTTTATTCCTTAGAAGATTAAGAGAACGCAAGAGTGGTGTCTATCTCCAATTGTGTTTGCGTTACCTTAACTTGTGAAATGATAGAGTTGGTGCGTTCGAGACTTGGGATCAGACAACCTTGATATGGTCACCAAAAAGATGTGTGCACAGGGAGAAAATTGTGAAACCAAACCAGTTGGTAAAATGCTAAGAAATAGATATGACGTTCTGAAAAAAATTAAAATCAAACAAACGGAACAATGTTCCGTAAAGCATTTACTATTTTCGTAACATAAACAAACAAGAAAATTTTTTTTTTCAATTTCTTTAACGTATTTTCCATTTGTAAAAAACTGCATACCCATTGTTTTTAACAAAATCTGCAAATTGCATGCGGAACTCCACCGCCATATAAACAACTTCTGCATAGCACTTATGTAATGCGGTAAGGTAACTGGAATGGCAGCCTTGCCTCCCGGTCGAAATTTCCCACTCTCCGGAGCTGATGATCTCGGGTGAGCTCTCCCAGCGCTTTTCTCCCAGCAGATTTCCGCATGGGCAAACAACAAAACACACACAAATGCACATAAAAACGATACAAGACCCCAATTGAAAGTGATTGTGAGCGAGTGGTACAATTGTGTTTGCTGAGCGCAGAAATTACGTATACGTATATAGGTGAGGCGATGATTCATTCGCGATTCGGGGAATCCAAAAGCCAATCAAGTGCTGCAAAGCCAAAAGCCAAAAACCAAGACAAGGCAGACGGACAGGTTTTGGGTTTACCTTAACGGGTTCTTCTTGTATACCACGCCAAAGTTTTGCAAATTCGTAGGGTGTTTTCTTTCGGCCAAGCTTTTCAAAAAACTGCTTTCGAAAGGAAGCAATTACACATTAATTATTTGACTTAGATGACATCTATTATTCGGAAATGGTGATAATATAAAAAAAGGTTTGTCTACAAAGCAGGAGATAATCTATTGAAATGAAGTATAAATGAAATGTTATGACTTGACCTAGCAATTATATTTTTGTGCTGTTTTATGTATGCAGCTTTTTTCCTTATCGCAAGAGACTTCGTCGCTTAGTACAAATATATAAATTTGACCTATTAAAAATGGCGCTCATTCCATCGTTGAAATTTGTCAAACTGGGATCAAGAAATTGCTACACACAATTTCCAAGAATATATTGATATCACGCTGGGCTATGCTGGTTGTCACAGAGCATCTGAATTCGGTGCCTAGACTGAGTCATTTGTTATCATAGTTTTCTGCTAGTCAAACACTTCGAGTTCGTTGGTAATTTTTCTGTTTGTGATATTGATACGCCGCCCCTTCATCCGCTTCTTTGCTTATCATCATTATTCCTCGCCGAATGTCTTGAATGTTAATGCACTACGCGCTTTGTTTTTTTGCCCCTTTTGAGGGCGGCGAAGACCTTTCGACTTGGTTCAATCACTGACAAAAAGGTATCGTTAAATTGGATTTATTTTTTTTATAAATTAAAAATGTTTAACTTGGATTACACGATTTTTAAATTTAAGGTTAGTTCAAACACTATTAATTTTGTAAAACATTATTTTATGGATATGTAAAAAATTGGAATTTGTGAAAAAGTTATCTCATTCTTAAAAAAAAATATGAAAAATTTAGCTTTACCCTTTTTATTTTGATAAAGTACTTAAATAAAAGGTTAGCCAGTAAATCGAACAATGCAGTAATAAATTCAAATAAATCCATTTAGACATTGATTGCCATTTGATTTGATAGGCCGTGTAGCATCAAAAATCATTAAATGTCTTTCGTTATGATATAAGTGCTATTCGTTTTTCTCAGTGCATATGGTGGCCTTAAACTGGTGCTGGCTGAAGAGGAGCAATAAAAGCGGCAGCAACAACAAGTGGTTGCTCAACTATGCGCTCCACCGTCAAGCCCCTTCGCCCCCTTCCACCAACCGATTTCTTTGGGGCTTGGCTTTGTTTTTTCTGCAGTATCTCCACCTCGCTCTCTCCCACTCTCTTTCCCGCTCACGCGCGTGACCTTGAATCGCACATGTGCCAGAATTGCAGGGGAGTCACTTGGGCGGCGGTAGAGTCTTTGACTTCCCCCCTATTTTCTTCTCTTCTTCGGGGGACTTGATAACGAGTTCGAGATTTCTGTGACGTCTGATATGTTTACTGAAAGTGGCTGCTACGTAATGGTACATTTGGCATACATGTATGCATATGGGCCCGATAGCAGCCAAAATCCCTTTACAGTGGTCCCTAGTCAAATTACAACATATAACACATTTATAGACTATATTTTTAAATTACCCTTCTTTTTAGTTTATATTAAGTTGAGAGGATATATTCTTATTTTAACCAGCAAATTCCAAGTAGCCAATATTTCTTTTTCTTACTCAAAACCTCGCAAAAACCAGAGCTGAAATAGTTTAGTATTTTGTATATTGATTGCACTTTTATTTAGTCCTGAGGTGTTTTTGGTTTTGTTGCAATCCTATATAGATGTAAATTGCGGCCAGGAAATTGGCTCGAAAAATGCATTTTGTCCGCAGAATTCCCACGCTGCATGGAAACTGTGTATTTAGCTCAAAAATTCGTGGGCTAGCAGAAATAAATTATACTATTTTCATTCATGCACAACAATAACGAAATATTTCCACCCGATTGGCAATGTTAACTGCAAATATTTTTCCCCTACGTGTTCGGTCTGCACTTGTGTTTATTTAAATGACTAAAATCTGTCTATGGAACAGAAGCCAAAAATTGAGTTAATAACTCAGTTTGACCTTAGACGTTGGCGAATCGTTTTTCGGTCTTATTTGGGAATTTTGCTTGCGTGAATTAGCAACGTTGTATGGATTTTATAATTTACATTTGCCGAGGGTCGAGCTCGTTTCAGGTCTGTCAATTCCTGGGAAAATCAATAAAAATATTCAGCTGTCATACCTATATTAAATAAATGGATCTATTGTTATGCATCTGGCCAAAAGTTTATGATATATTTTTGGACTTTTCATTCTGGATCGCGAATGATTCACAAAAAGAAACGCTTTTCCTCACATCTGATCTTCTTAAATACCTTTGATCTCGATTTGTCCAGAGACCTGTGCATTTTTTAAACGAATTTTTAATGAGAAAAGAGTTCATGTGAAATAACATCTCAGGGATTCCGAATTTTTATGATATTTCCAAACCATTCATAACAATAAAGTTTCATTTCCAGCAAAAAACACACCATTCTTTAAGGAATCAATGTTTATTTATAGCCTAAAATCGAAATTGGAACACCTGCAGAGCGTTATAAAAATCTCATCACTTTTCCAAATCCACTTAAAAATCTATAACCATTTTTTCTGCTCGATGGCGTCATAGGAACGCACTTGAACGAAAATATTAGAGAGAACGAAACGTTGAGTTCGCACAACGGAAATGAAAATAAATAAAGGAAAAGCGAAGCAGGGCTGAACATAAACACAGATATTGGCACCCCCATCAGTTGCGATCCACAACCATCATATCAGCGGCAGCAGTACCTTTTTATCAAGTATACGTATCAAGTATACGTAATACGTATCAAGTATCCGCACCGAGTGCAGGCGATCGCAGAGAGCGAACAGCTGAGATGGAACCTGAGCGCCATCGAAGCCATTCCGAAGCTCTCTTGCAACCGAGTGTGAAGCGGACCGCTCAGTTCCAATCTGAACTTGGCCGCCGACGGACGTGAACCGCCGCCTTGAGCACACGACATTCATATAAAAATATATAGATATAACGCATATTGTGCATATTGCGCAAGCCGCACGCGACTATATAGATGCAAGTGTAGTGGTTAATGATACGCAGCACGACAACTACAACGTGAACTACAGATGTGTGTATAAATCAATGTCCGCTCTAAGCAGGCGGCTGCAGTGTCAATAGCAAAAATTAAACAAACCTCAAGAGTAATATACACGAGCTGAGCAACAACAGCGTTTGTGGGAGCAACTTTTGTTTTTGTTATTAATTTCCTCACCATTTTTGGCGCGCCTTTCGCGAGTCGCGCGCGACAAGTCCGACAAACAAACCGAAAACCGAAAACCTGCCAATCATAAAAGACAAATTTAATCAATTACTCGCGTCGACACAACGAAGAGATAATTCTATTTCTGCCTGACCCAGTGCATTCGGATCAAGAATTCAAACTCAAAAAAAATAAGGAAAAATTAATCATTGTTTTGCAGCAAACCCACTACACCACAAAAGGTTAGCTATAATAAATTTTCTGAAAGTGAACTCAGCTAGTTTAAGGCGCAGTTTGTAAAGCCCCCGGTCCGCAAGCCGTCTTTAGAAACCTAGGTACAGACAGCTTCCCGAATCAAGTTCGATTGCAATGACACTGCAAAAAAACTACCTGCAGCCACTTTGCGGAATTCATAAATAATAATCCCAGATACATAAATAAATACACAATTTTCGATGCGGGCATTTACATATCTAATGCCACGTGCAATGAAAACGGCATTTATTAATAGTGAAGTATGTTAGTCCTCCCGCGATAAGTGAGAGGTTTGGTTATATTATTTATATGTTTAATTGCAATGTTATGGTACTGCATGTACGGATTCGTCGCTTTAATAAAACTAAATATTAAAAAAAAAATAATAATAATAGTGAAGTGAAGAAGGGATGCGATCGGGTTCACTGGACTGCGCTGTACGCAATCGCAAAAGACAGACAAATCATTATTTTTGAAATGTATGTTTCAGCTCTGTTGATAAGCACCACATGGAAATTATACAATTAAAGTTGGATTATTTCATATATGTACTTCCGGTTTGTTTAGAACCTTAACAAAAGATTATATGCATAGCTATATCTATATAAATATATTAAATGTCGGCTTTGTAAAATAATGTGAAAATGTTCTTTTTCACGGATGTTCCATTATGAACTGATAATATTGTATGTTTTTGCTTATCAGCAAAAATATATTTCTACTAGTGTAGCTGCACTATTTCAACTTAACAGACGTATAATATATGCAAATAAATCTCAAAACAATGAAGGCGGTTGACTGCGATTTATTAAAAGAGAATAACACTCTGTATGGTATTTACTAGTAATCCGAGTGCTGCTTTCTTGTTTGATTAGTCGTCTACGAAAAATCATTAACATACTGGTTCAGATTTCGTACTTGGCACATAACATATGCCGGAACTGCACCCCAGAGAAGGCATTTCCTCCTTAATATTTTCAATTATAAACAATCTACCGCTTATCACAAAGAAAATGTGGCCGAAGCTTGCTTGGGTTGCTTTCATTTCTTACAATTATAAATGCTTTAAAAAAATGAGGAGGAGGGCAGTCAGTTTCTTTGTAATTATTTTTCACATGAGAAAATCTGTTTAAGAGGAGCCAAAAAGAGAGGAATTCAATGGGCCGAAAAAAATCTAGGCAAATGATAATATTTATATTAAGAAAATGTAAATATTTTTACAACTGAAATCGGCACGGAAAAAGTTTATAAAAATTTGCGGTGGCATCTGGAAGATTTCGTTTATTTCATTTGTAATCAAAGGAATATACAACCTGAACGTGGAACTGGAACTGCAATCGATAGACACGAAACGCCATAAAGTCTTAAAGACTTTTGCCTTATCCGCACGCACACATTCGGCCAGTTGGGCGGTTCGGAATCCATAAAAATAGAATGAAATGGAACAGTCATGGTCAAAACTTACTTAAATATCGATTTATCTGCGCCCAGCCAGCAGCTATCTAACTTGTATTGGGCGATGAACCGATGCCAACGGCAGCGGAATTGTTTTCGGTAATTGTAGAAAACGAAACACAAACAAAATCCGCACTTTTCACACCTCTTGGTCCATGTGTGTGCGATTGCTTACATACAATATAAAGTCGCAGTCTTGCTTATACTCGTAGCTATAACTTTGCCAATTGTATTAAGCAGACTTGATTCCAATTGAAAGTTATTGTAAATTAAATGCCAGCGGCAGAAGGAAGGTCACAGGCTGTACACACATTTGTGTGTAGGGTGTGTTTGTGGTGCAAGTCTAATCTGTAAACAATTAAGAAATTTTCAGAAAGCAGGGTCGGTCGCTGGATAGCGAGGGTTAAATATTATATATGTTGCTAAGTCTAATTAAAAAGCTTTGCACTACTCATTAAGTAAATCTTTATTCAAAAAATGTATACTTTTATACTTTTTTGTTTTGAACTTAATCCAATTAACTGATAAGGCTTGAACTTTAATCAGAAAGTGCTTTATATTCTAGTCTCCTGATAGCCCGGCGTAAGAATAAGTACTTTACTCGTACATTATATATTTTTTCTATTTTCCGCATGAACAAAAACCCACTAAACTTTAAACGGATCTGTCATTCACATTTACATCCCCAGCCAAAGCCCAAGTTCTGCAAACAATTCACACCACCCCCAAATTTCACAAACAATGGAAGGCAAAAAAATATCTGAATCCCATTACGCATACGCCATGTTGTACCAAATCTGAATTGATTGAATCGCGAAAAGTTTTATAGCAAAATAATTAAATGCTGCGGTTTCTTCCAATTTTCGGCCATCGCGTGTCGGTCGTTTTTCTTGGCTGAAAGCGAATGTACGTTCGAACGATTTGTCTTGGCCATTAGAATGGAAATGGCTCCAACGCCCGGGTAAATGAGTTCTGGTGCGATGTGGTCTGGCTCGGCATTCTGGGAATATTTTTTGGGCGCTCGGGCATTATTTACTTGAGTGCAAAAATGTTTCCTTTGATTTGCTTGAAAGGCAATGAAAATCGACTGGCTGTACATCTTAACTTTTGACTGCAAGTATAGGTGGTGATGAGCGAAGCCAAGCTGGATGTAACCGAATTAATTACTTTGTAATTAGATATATGCATAAAACTTTTTATTTACTTTTAAGTAACACATTAATAGTTAAATTGCAAGTAGTTAGAAGTGCAAAAATAGCTAACAATTCAAGCAACCATTCGCCATATTAAAAAAGTACCTTTCGGAATTTTTCTCATTTTATTATTTGCCTTGTAAATTTCTATTTTAGTGATAACTGAACTGTACTGAACCATTTGAGCTGCTGACTGTGCAAACTAAATACAAATTTTTGTATAAAAAATGTGAGAAGGACAAGATTTTGTTAAACCGAATACTTTTTAATATATTGCAACAAAGAGAATTTATTAAAAGCAAAAGAACAAAACTATTTTTGCAGAAGGTGTGCAAAATCATATAAAATTAACAAAGTTAAATTCTTTAAGTGCGTTTAAGGGACAGCATTTTACAGAACATAAAACTGGTAAACTTAGTAAAACATGATGTTCAATTTTTATATTTTTTATGATTTATATGAAATAGGATTTGCGCGCTTTGTAGTAGAAATTGTTTTACACCTGACTGCCATATAAATAGCATAGCCAACCAAAATGTTGCTTGTATTAGCAACAAATTCAATCGATTGTGACCTCAGCGAACTTCGGATCTAGGAGTAAACAAACATTAGTTATTTATATATGCCGTGCATACAGTAGAAAGCCAAATGGATTTCCTGCAAATGACAGCGGGGGCATGGCCCACTGAAGGACACAGTCAAAGAACTAGAGGAAAATCATAATTTCCAGCGCATATTGATTTTTCCGGGTCTGGGAGACGTTTTCCTACTTTCCAATTTTTTTATTTTCGACGACAGGCGAAATTGCTGCCGAGGAGAAACTTTTTATTTGAATTTAATTTTTTGTGCACATACCGAATATAATGCAAGGCACTCAGGACACCGGCAGGACTAGGCACGCACACATGTCAGCCTGCGCACTTGAGGTGCCAAATGGGCAAATGGGAGATTGTGGGGATGGATTGGGGCCAGTTGTCTGTGTTTGATGTTGAGTTTTGTGTGTGCGCCTGGGTGTGATTAGGACATCGGTGGGTGAGTGAAGTGTGTGTGCGAGGTTTGGGATTGTAGCCATCCCATCCCATCTCATCAAATTCCACCTCCCATTCCCATTATGTTCTCCTATTTAGCTGTGTTTATTTTCGGTTCAGAACGCGATTTTCCAATCGATTGGGCCCGTGACAAGGTTCTAGCTACTGAAGTACTCGTATGTGTGTGTGTCACAGCGACATCATTACTTTCCAGTATACAGCGACGATCCAGCGACTCTATCGTAACTCAAAACCGACATCTTCATTCCCGATGCCGTCTATTTTTGACAACATTTAATTAACATTTTTCTTTTACCTTGCTCACTTTTTATTCGCCCGGCGACATCCACATCCTTTCCTGTTTGCTTTATTTATGCATCAATTTGTAGCTCTGATTTATGCCACCAGAATTTTTCCAACCCTCCATTCAGCCCGCCCACCTCACTTGAGCCTACATAAATGCGAATTAAATTTGTGCGTGGCGGTTTTTCTTTTTCTTTTCTTTCGTTGAGAGTCGGTAGCCCGGTCTGTCTTAAAGTATTATTCAGCTTAAGATTTTCCCAAATTGAAGAGCTCCGGCAGAGGAAGTAGCTCGGAGCTAGACAAGAAAAATGGTGGGCGAAGGCCCTGAGGAGTGGCAGGACCTTTGGAGATGAACCAAGCAATTAGGCTCTTTAGAAAGCTTTTTGCGCTTTTGGAACTTAATGAAATCTAAAAAACAAATCCATTGAGCAAGGAAAAACGCTTTTAGAATATCGATGTTTGAAGCAAAACATTAAAATGTTAGGAAAATTGGTTAAGAATAAAATAATAATACAAAAGTTTAAATTTTAATTCTTTCTCAATCTAAGATTTGCAGAAAACTTCTTAGCACGCTCACCCTAACGCCCACATACCAAAACTGTCACGCCCACACTTTTGCAAAATGTGCTTAAATTTTTTCACACTTTTCTTGGTCCTGTAAATTTTCTTTTAATCTTTTTGCCACCAAAAACTGTCAGTGTTAAAAGTTCTCCTTCGCACTTTTACTAGCTGAGTAACGGGTATCAGATAGTCGGGGAACGCGACTATAGCGTTCTCTTTTGTTTTTTAAATCATTTCATTAAAATAGAACTCCAATGTCCTAATCTCCATGACAACAAACCGCTTTCGGCCAAAACGTTCTCTGAAGGACTAATTGACATACTTAAAATTCTATATATACTACACATATATCCTTTGCGCCGGATCTAAGTCAATTAGCTTATCCATTAGCCTATTTTGCTATTCTAGGAAAGTGTTCCTCAGGCCACTCATACCTGTCAGGATTTCGTTTTGGGAAGGGATTTAATGAATATATTGGTCCTGATTGTTATTTTGAGCATGTGAAAGAAACTACTCCTTGTTTTACTATATTCCCTATATTTCATGAATTTAAAGTTACCAGGAAAAGCCAATTTTTCTTTCATACTGCGTGTGTCACACTTGAGTTCCTTTATTATTTATGCCCATAAGCAGGACAATCGATACGTTTTAACTTTTTGCTACCCCTTTGCATAAAAATTTAAACGGTGCCGCTGAATTGACCCCCTTCACCCCACCGCCAGGACATCCCTAATGCTCGTCCTTTTGCCCATTGTATGGTGGTGTGTGTAATGCTGTGTGTAAGAGAGATTAGCGAGTTGGGGAGAAGCGATGCTGCTGCTGTCGGTGGCAGTTAAGCCGCAGCTAGCGCCAAATACTTAAAAGTTTCCTGATGTCATTTGCCCCACGTCGTCTTCTACACTTGGAAAAAAACTGCGACACAAAAATTAAAGATATTTAAAGAAAAATTTAATAAATAATCTGAGTTCTAAGATTCGGCACCTTATAATACAGGTTTTTTACATGAGTAAATAATAAATATAATTCTTTAGGAACTAAACTCTTTACTTAAAAAATGCCAAATCCTTCCCAGAATACAGCAAAGTGCTTTTGTACATACCACACATCAAATGATCTGCAAATTAACTTTATCTTTATTTATAACGCTCAATATTCCTTTTTTTGTGGCCACATTTGCTTATTACTCAGCTTAGATGTTCGACACACGTCAAAGGGGTGGGGGGTTGGTTGTCCTGGGGAGGAGAAGTGGGTTTTTAGGGGGGTACAGAGGGGGCGTATAAAGCGCCATGCGGTTCGTAAACAAATCCGGAGGACATCCCCTCAGTGGGGCAGTGTGAGTGTGGGCGAGTGGTGTGAATTGCAAAGGAACCAAAACAGAAAAAAACAGAAAAACACACAATGACAGCAACAACAAAGGCAAATCCAGTGGCGGACAAATTGTTTTTGCAAGGCTATAAATGTAAACAAAATTAACATATGCAAATTTTTCAAGCCCCCACGTGTGTGCGAATGGCTCTGTGCGCTGTTGTATTGGTGGCTACACTCAAAAAAAAGTAAATTCAATATCTCTTACTAAAAGCCTGATAACAATAAATTACAAAGTAGTTACGTAGTAGTTTTCTAGGTTGGTTAGCAGATTTAATTTTCAAGCTAATCGATATCATTAAAAATAAATTAAATTGTTTAAAAACTTGTGCATATCCAACTTCTTTTAAAAGCCTCTTCGCGCAGTGTTGGCAACGTTTGGCATCTAGACAAAAAGGCTGTCTCAGGTGATGACTTCTTGCTGGATTTTATCTCTCAGTGATCGAGTGTGTGCTCTTCTTTTGTTGAAAAGTTGAGTTATGTGCAGAAAATGCAAAATACTTTCGACATATGTTGACTGCAGTGCCGGAAAGTAGAGCGAAATTGGGAAAATGTGTCTGAGAAAATGACTTCTTTGGCCTTTTTATAGTCTACGGCTATTAAATACACATTACACGGACATTGTTATTATCCCCAACAAGCGACCAACCATGATAGCCTTGATCGATGCCGCAGTAGCTGTTATTTAAACACCCTACCCTACCTACATAAAATAAGGACGAAGGCTAAGGGAAATCGTTAGTGGTAAAGCCATATGTTTGACTTATTTATGGGGAAAGACGAACCAATGGCAGTGTGCTAGCCAAGAACATCTGCTTACAACTGTGTATAAACTTTATTAAAAAAAAGTATTTTTTAATTAAAATCGATGGCGAAATTGGCTAAATTGAAAACCGGAACACAATACCTACATGACTCCACTAGATTTCCTTGAAGTAGCCGTGTATACCTACCTATTGATAACCTTATCACCAAAAAGCAACCCAATGGCATGCTGAGAGATTCCCCAGTAACACCTTCGGTAGATTTCCTTATCGTCCACATTTTGGAAAAGAAAAATCACAAAGATAATACGACGTTGACGATGGAAATGGGGGATTTCTACCCAATAAATCAGATCATGGATTGATTTTGAAAATCCCACTGTACTTTGAGTTCTTGCAAAAGTTTTGGGAGTTCTCCCACCGCAATAAACTATAAGTACCTACTTAGTACAAGTGGAATGAACGGAACTAAGATTAGCGACTTAATCTACGCGTCACCGCTAAAGTTCTCCCTCTTTAAGGTGGAATTCAAATGATTGAAGATACAATTGATACCTTTTGTAAACTTTTCACTAAATTATGATTTATGCCTTACATATGTGAAATCTTAAATGTGATGCTGTATATATGTATTATAAAGTTAAAAATAATTTTTATGCTCGTAGTTCATTGTAAAACATAATCGATGATAGAATATGTCAAATTGAAAATCCATCAAAGAGAATTGACACAGAACACACAAACCAGAAGTGCTATCAATGTATATAGGCTAAAATAATCTATCATTTTACACCAGCTTAATGCGAAAAAATAATGACAATCTATCATTGCTTTAATTTTCAGGCAATCAACAGTGTAATCCAATGTTTGAGGACGCTTTTGGCGATATAGGTATGTACAAACAGCCATAAATTGATGCCACATACTAACCCCAATTAATATTGCCCCATCCCCATTTAGAGCCCTCTTAATGACCATCCTGGTTAAAACAAAAAGAGAGAGCTCTGGGTAATGAATAATCTGTGGGCATAAGTCAATCGACAATGCGCCTAATTAGCCCATCTAGAAAATATCAGATTTGTGGGGAATTTTTAGTGGCTAATTGAGCATTGTTATTGCTCTCGGTGTTGCTGTTGCCATCGGAATAAAACGCCAGCAGCAACCACAAATATCGGAAAAAGTGGCATAATAAGTCTGGCAAATAGCTGCGCAAGTTTTGACGTCAGACCTCGTCATCGCATAGTCGACATCTGGCAAAAACAAAGTTGAACTGAATTGGAAGGAGGAAGCCTTCGAGCCATCACCCTTCCGCAGTGAACAATGGCAGCCTAATGCCCCTCGTACATGCGTATCTGATGGATACAAATTACCCACAATTCCACTTTTCTATTTCGATTTAGCAGGGCGAATTATGTTTTGCTGGAAAGACGAATAAACCTTGTAAAAGTACATTTTTGGGAAAACTTACTTATAGAATTTATGATAGGAAATGAATTTAAAAACCATAAGGATATACCAATGGAAAAAAGAATATAATTCTCATAAAGGAAAGAAAACTTTGTATACATAATTTATACTTTTCTAAGAAGGGTTGTTAGCTGGTTGTCTAAGGAAATTGGTATGCACAGGCACTTTATTTAATCTTGGAGGGCGATTCGAGCTTTCTTTTCTCCAGTTCTCTTCCTCAACCTAAGCTAAATTGTTTCTGGCACTCTGACTTATTGATTTCTGCTTAACACTTACCTTCCTCAGAGGAAATTATCAATGCCGGCTTGGGTGAGAATGGTGGCGCCACCGGAGAAGGCAGTGTGGCAGGAGCATTTGGCAGAGGCGCTGCTTCACATAACATGATATCGCCGTCGATTTCCCTGCCGGTAATGCCCGTAATGCCGCAAATGTTGCACACTCCACGAAACCTGCTCGAACCGAGAGAAGGTGATCCCCAACTGCGCATCGTGGTGCAGCCGTCGAGCAACACAATTCGTTTTCGCTACAAATGCGAGGGTCGCACCGCCGGCTCGATTCCGGGCAGAAACAACAATCAGAATGGCAAGACCTATCCCACCGTCGAAGTGCTCAACTACCACGGAAAGGTCATCATCATAGTATCCTGTGTGACGAGCGACGAGCCCTATCGCCAACATCCCCACTGGCTGGTCAGCAAGGAGGAGGCGGATGCCTGCAAGTCGGGCGTCTACCAAAAGAAGTTGCAGCCAGAGGAGCGGCGGCTGGTGCTCCAAAAAGTGGGCATACAGTGCGTCAAGAAGTCGGAGATGGTCGAGTCGCTGGCGGAGAGGCAGAGGAGGAAAATCGATCCCTTTGATGGTGAGTCTGCTGATTGGCATACTCATGGCATTTACAATAAGAACAATATAATTCCTCCTGAAACTCCAACCTAAACATTTTCGTATACCTTGATAGATAACCCCTTTTTTCTCCTTTCTCCCAGCTAAATTCGATCACATGAAATATACCGAAAAGATCAATCGGTATGAGCTGCGCCTCTGCTTCCAGGCCTTCATCACAGTGGATGACAAGAAAGTGCCCCTCAAGCCCATCGTATCCTCCCCCATTTACGGCAAGAACCTCGATATGACCATCACCCGGCTGTGCAGTTGCTCGGCCACTGTGAACGGCGGAGACGAAATCATCATGCTGTGCGATAACATTATCAAGGACGACGTCGAGGTGCGTTTCTATGAGACGGACGAGGAAGGGCGGGAGACGTGGTCCGCCAACGCCGAGTTCAAGCCCACGGACGTGTTCAGGCAGATGGCCATAGCTTTCAAGACGCCGCGCTACAGGAACACCGAGATCACGAAGAGTGTTTTTGTAAGTTCAGTTTTATTGGTTTATCACATATGGGGAATACAAATAATGCTAAAATCAAGCTGCAATAATTTGAATACTTTACTAAAGCTTATCTGATTTATCAAAATTCTCGTATGACTGGAATGACATGTGCATGTCAAGCGGCAATTTGAAATGTGCGATTAATGAATAAAATAGTCCAGTTCGCGGTGTTTTATATACCGTATATTCCCTATATCAATACCTCTTTTTAACCTCTTTTATATATTTTAGTACGCAATATATATCATATCCTCCACCTTGTTCCCTTGCAGGTGTATCTCAAGCTAGTGAAACCCTCGGACGGAGCGACGAGTCCCCCACGGGAGTTCGAATACTTCCCGAATCCAGGTACAGTAACCTTTGCCCGGCTGCAGCGAAAGCTGAAGCGCCGCCAGGAGCTGGATGTCTTCCAGCAGATCCTTTCCCTCGACAGCGAAACCACGGCCACGAAGTACTCATGCCCACCGATGGATCTGGAGGAGGATAATAACACGGTTTCATCCGACGACCAACAGAGTTCGGGAACTCTCAACGAATTCGAGATAGCCGTCAAGAAGATGCAGATGCGTCAGAGGGGTGAATCGCACGAAATGGATGGCGGCACTGTCACCGAGTTCACGGATAACGATAACGAACCGGACATGGAAATAGAGCTGGAAGTGCCGCAATTGTTGCCCCAACTGGCCGACGACTGCACCCAGACATCCACGCCCATGGAGGAGATTCTGCAGCATCCGCAGCTGCAATCGCGACCTCTGTCCAATGTGGAAACAATCACCGAGTGGATGAAGAGCAGCGAGTTCGAGAGAACGGATAGCCTGACGGTGGAGAACGGCGACACGCAATCCCTGTCGAATAGCACGGCCCAAACAGCTTTCACCAATGTCAGCAGCTTGACTGCCAATACGACCATAACGAACCAACTGGACGAGGAAGCCCACGCTCTTTTGGCCAATGGTTCCCGCAGGGACACCCTCGAGAATCCCGCCGTGAAAGAGCTGCCCGAAAATGAAAAGGAACCGGAAATGGTCTCGGCCAGTGCCCAGGCCTCTATGGATTTGGATGAAAACTTCGACGAGACAGCCACATATACGAGTCTGCAAATCGCCTTCAATAATCCCATAGACATAGGATTGCCCAAAGAAAGCAAGCCGGCAGCCCCGACTTATCCACCCACCAATCCGTTTGGTCAGCTAGATGATGCCGAATTGGTGGTCCTGACAAACCCACCAGCTCCCAGGATAAAAGTGAACGCTGCTCAGACACCAGCCACGCCCCCCTCTTCTCCGCCCCTGCCATTGCCACCCAGAACTCCCTCCCCAGTTTGCGATCACAGACTACCCCCCTTGCCGCCGAAACCGCAGAGAAACTCCCAGGATCTGAGTGCTGTCAGCGATTCCATATCAGTAAGCCGGTCGCGAAACGGCAGCCTAAGCTCCAATAGAACTACACCCTCGCCGATAATTATAATGCGAACCCCTGATCAAAGTCCCACAAAAAGGCAACCAACGCCAAGTGCGTCGCCCAAGAAGCGTCAGGGATTCTTCTCGAGATTCTTCTCCCGCCGAAGGAGCAAGGCGGATGAGGAGGAGTCTCTGACGCCCGGTGGCAGTCCCAATAGACAACTACCAGGCGGATCGAAGGCCACGACACCCACCGGCAGTAGGGAACCGAGCGTTGCGCACTTTTCCCTGGGAGATCCCAATCGAAGCTCCACGAGATCGATGCAGCCACTGGGAAAAAGCGAGGGTAGAAATGGCAAGCCAGTCGGTCGTAGTTCAAGCAGTGTATCCGGAAAAAGACCTGCCCATCTGGATGCAGATGTCATCCACATACCACTGAAAGGAGGCGATAGCGAGAACAGCTTGCTACGGCCGGAGAGCTACTCGACTGCCAGCACCCTTAGTTACGGGCGACCCCTGGACAGGAAGACCCTGAGCACTCTGCAACTGGCGGATATTCCCATTAGTGACGGCAATATGGAGTTGATAGCCATTGCCGACCGGCAGAGCATCAAGAATCTGTGCGAGGGAGCCTACGGTGTGGTGCTGGATCCCAGTGTGGATCTCTTTGAGGCGGAACACTTTGCTCTGTACACCAGCAAAAGCCCGGAGCCACCTTTTGGAGGGGAGTGCGGCGAAGGTGGAGCAGCAGGTGGTGCGGCAGCCGGCGGAGTGGATACAACCGACTTTCTCAGTGCGGATGAAATAGCACGTCGCTTGGCGGAGGCAAATGGCTTGGAGTAGAAGGATAGGGTTACGGATAACTGATTTGAGGCCACAATGGGATAACGAGATATTTTCTTTAAATCTTGAGAGCACTAAAATGCGCGGTTTTATAAAGTAAAGTAAAGTTAAAGAAGTAAATGAAGATTTGAGTAGTTTACATCTACAGTTACATCTTCTTTAAAAAATTACATTTCTGAAGCGAAATCGAATCAGTTAACCGAAACCCTAGCATTAGTGCAAGAAAACACACAACTGCACCAGCAAACTTAACTTTTCTTGCCGTCTTCTTTTTCAGTATTAATTACAAAAACAAATATATATGCTCACAGAACTTTCTAGACTAGAAACCCTAAGACCGCTCACCAAATTCAATTGTACATGTATCTTTTCTAATCGCCCTAAAACTTAAATATCTTTGTAGAGCTCCTTACCATGCACAACCGCCGGGTTGCCCAAAAAACAGTTGAAAACCTAAAGCGCAGTCTCGAAACCACCGATTTCTATTCTGATATCTATCCACCCAAGCTGGTTAAGCCCTCCAGTAAGTTTCCAAGAATTTTCCGTATTTATACTGGTGCCGGGACTGGGTTCCTTCATAGAAGCCCTTCATCTATGCATTTCCTAAAAAAACACATTTACCACACAAAAACACACACACTCATTTCTCGATGGTTATAATGATTATATTGATTAGCAGAAATGTTTGCTGAAAATGCACTATTGATAGTACAGGATTTTATAACTTGTGGACCAATGGATAAAGTTGTTGTCGACTCAGAATTGTTGCGAAATGTTACTTTGTAGTTGAAGAACCATTTATTAATATACATAGGTCGTTCGAATAGAAAAATGTTTGATTCACCCATTCTTATTGTATTCAACATTGATGAATAAAAGATTTTCGTAAAAGTCGTGGCATTGAACTATTTTGTAATTTGTTGAAATTGGAAAATGCCCTTGCCTGTAACGAAATCTAGTAATAAAGTGGTTTATATACATACATAAAGTTCGTCCGCTGAGTATATTTTATAATATGTAATCCTTTAAAAACTTTTGCTGCCACTTTTATTTTTTATAATTATTTTTTAGTTATAAATTAGATCACAAATCTTAAAGAAAATTAACTAAATATGCAAATGGTTTAAATGGCAAGGGTATCTTGATATATTCGGACAACCGAAAATGTGTCTACCCCTTCAATTTTCGTCTAGTTTTCATCAAACTCCATTTTTGCCACCAAAGTGGGACATCAAATAACGTAAGTTGAAACTGCCAAGGCAAGTTGATGTTGTGGCTTGCTGTTGTCCTTTTTGAGTTTTCGCAAATCGCTTTAGTTTCACCTCAGTTTTGCCTTAATTATGTTAATGCTTTTCCGTTTTTAAGCGCTCTTCTCGTTAATACTGCAAACACACGGCTAACACTTTTTTATTTATTTTCTAGCCCAGTATCACGTTCCACAAATTGTGACCACAGCACCGCAAGCAGAGGTGTCGCCTGGTATGCCTTTGATCTTTCCGGGCAGTAGTCCCAGATTTGAGCAGGAAATCAAGATTGAGAATGGATTTCTGAATTTGGACAGCCCGAGCAACCAGTGTCCTTCAGTGAAATCCAATTTCCCATCGCCTACGTCCAACCACAGTATAGTGGATAGCTTTCAGCCGATGCAACTTGGGCAGCAGTCAAATTATGCCTATGGGAATTTCGCATCACCTCAGTCCAACGGCACAATGGATAGCATTCCGGCGTATCAAATCGGACATGGCAATAACCATCTCTATCTGCCGGAAAATCAAGGCTTTTTAGTAACCGACGGTAGCACTACCAAGTTCAGTGGTGGCTCCATGACTCCACTCAACGATAACAACACACTAGTTAATAACAATAACAATGACATCTTAAATCGAAAATTTGGTGCCATAAGCTCACCGCCACAAGGAAATTTTGGTATGGAACCGACTCCGCTGTTACCGACTCCGCAGTTACAGCCTCAATGGCACCCAGCGGTCATTCCAAATGTGGACCAAGCCCAGAATGTAACGCAGGACCACCAGCAACATCAGCTACAGACGACACAGCAGCAGCAACCTGTGGTAGAAGAGCGCCAATCGTTCAGTGATCTAATTACCAGCAGCATAGACATGGCACCCCTCGACATCGACGAACTTATGCACGGCATTGAGCAAGATCTCAACTTCTTAGGACTTCAGAAACCCACATGAATAACGACTTTGCTAAATACTAGTGTACATATATTCATAAAATATACCGCAAAATAACCAATTAGAGCTATGTAAAACGGTCTCAATCCAAGATGAACTTCAACAGAAACCTGTCTTATATAGATCTACTTCACTGCAATGTACATAAATTTGTTTTGATATTTAGCAGATAGAGGGAAATGCGAATCTCATTGCCCGATGCCTTGTTACGACTTTTCGATGCTGACACAAGTAAATTAAAAATGATTACTGTTTAAATAAAAAATAACTTAAGAATTTACATGATGTATGTATGTTTCTCTTTCATGGGGGAATGTGGGTAATACTATAATGATTTAGAGTGGTAACTGTTTAGCGACAGAAATAGGGCTGACCCAGGTTGGCATTATTCTCATTGCGCATGCCGGCAAAGAACCGATTGATATCCTCCTCGGTCACCACCTTCTTGCTGGCGGCGAATGCCTGCAGGTATTCCTTTAGCTTGTCCTTCATGCGGTTGTACTCGGTAATAGCATCGATTTGCTGTGTCCGGTCAATGGAGGCCAGTGCCCGGATTCCTTGCTCATAGCTGGAATTCTCTTCCGCTCGCTTCATGCCGCGCTCCTCGTACGTCTTTGCCGAGTCCTCGGCGTCCAGTAGAAACTCCACGGCGAGCTCCTTGTAAAGCGACAGGCATTCTGAGCACTGGCAGAGTGATTTTCGCCAGTCATTAGTCCAGAAAGCGGCTCCTTGAAAGAGAAAGGGCGGGGATGATTAAATGAGTGAAATTGGCAGTTTAAATAGTTTGTGCTGACTTATGCATGCCGTGTAATCAACCATCCATTAATCCATCAAATTCGTATACTAGTTTTTGTGGTTCTGAGATTTCTTTCAAATAGTCGTATCACTGGAACCCACATTTTATTTCAACACTTCACATATAAATTTCTAAGACACATTCGACATGAATTTAGAGTTCTTCACTGAAGGCCTCGACTGCCTAATGTACTGTGGCATGAAGCTTTCGCCGGAGCAGCGCATCTTGATTGAAAACTCGCTGATCGCGTTGCAAAATGACAACCGCTTTACGGGCATGTACCTGTGGGGTCGCATTACGGCCACCAAGAATGATTACTACATTGCCTTCGGCTACACCAATGACTGCCTGAAGGATCGGAAGTATTTCTACAGTCTGGACCAGTTCCAGTGGCAGTTGCTCCCGTTTGTGCAGAGCCCCAAGATCTTTCAGGCGACTATATTGGCAAGGGAGCCATTTATAGGAGATCCCAGCCTCATGACCTACGTTAAGCTGGTGAGTTGGTAGTGCAAAATACGGTTACAATGGTTTTATATCGAACCCACGCAGGACCCCACTTTCGACATTGTCGGTAACCAGGTGGCTGGTATCAGCCGCCCTGAAGTGGTCAAGCTGAAGGAGGAGGAAAGGCTGGCAGCGATTGTGTTTATAATAACAGAGGAGTGTGCCATTTGTCCACGCGGAGCCTTTTACAAGATGACCGATGGCCGTGTTATACCCAACCAGATGTTTCGTGGACTGAATGACTTGCAGATCGACAACCAATCCTATTACCAGCTTTACCGCCTGCCCCGCAATGATCTCAAAGTCAATTTGGCCAAGAGGAGCGACTATAACTATGCTATTGACTTCCTGGACACCATCGATTGTGTAATACCACTGTGTCAGGCCTTTGCCCTGAATATGCAACGAAACGAGGGCTTGGTGATAATCAAGTCGTGCCTTTGGCTGGGCATGACATTCTTTCACAAAATCAACTCCCACAAGCATGGTTTCCTTTATTTGGGCGATGGCAAAAAGAACTTTGACTTACTTTTCATGTATTGAGTTTGTTTTTGCATAAAAATGTTGTTTTTTGAGCATGTATATATTTGTGTAATATTTCAATTCACTCACCCTGGTGCTCCTTGGCTGGTCTGGGCCTACGACAATCCTCCAATTTGGCGCGCTTCTGGCTGGGTTCGCCCTCTCCTGGTTGAGATTCACCTTCAGGAACTTTCATGATATCGCAGATGCTGCGGTCCAGCTCGTTCTTCAGCTGGTTATCCTCAGCCTCCGGCTTGGCCTCCTTTACATCTTCTACCACATGCTGCAGAGCTAGTCCAGTGTAGTCCTTCAGGAAGGGTTTGGCATCCATGCAGCCATCGCAGATCATCTCGCTGCAGACATCCAGCCACTTCTCGCTGGCACCGGGCGCTTTCATGTGCGGCAAGTGAAACCAGTCCTCGCAGATGGCGCACTGCAGCATTACCTCCTCAACGGTGCGATCGGGATCGGGATAGGGTCGCTTGCACTTGCAGTACAGCCCCTGGAAGTTCTGGTTATACAGATTGCCCACGTTGCGCGGTTGAACGCCCTCGACTTGTGGGTTGAGGGAGCACTTGCCCAGACGCTGGGTGGGACAATCGCAGCGGAAATTCCGCTTGGTATAGAGCTCCACCAGTTCGTGGTGCTCGTGACAGCGGTAGGAGCAGGCCAAGCAGACTCCTGCGGCCTTGTCCAGATCCTCGCGAGCCTCGGGGCAGCAGGTAAGGCAGGAATACAGGGCCTGCCGACCGATGGCGCCCTTGCCGTAAGTGCAGGACTTCTCATCGGAGCCGCCCAGCACTGCGGCGTATTCGTCCTCCAGCTCCTTTTCCTGTTCCAGGACATCCAGCATCGTAATGGTCGACTGCTCCAGTGGATTGGCCTCGTCCGGACCATCGTGGGCACCATCTGTGGCATTCAACTCGCTCATCTCAACAGTTGTACAAGGAATTTTTAGCTTGACTTCGTGTCAGTTTCTCGAAAGTGGCGGAATGCGCAGCGTTTGGCGCGATTGAATGAAAATTGCAAATAATTCAACCACCTAAACTTAGGGATGGCCAACAACAGCTTGATTATGCGATAGCTATCGACTGAAGTGTTGGTAGCAAGAAGTGGTTGAGTTGCAGAGAACAGCCGTCTTTTGAATGGCCATAAAACATATCCAATTAAATTATTTCAATTAAAATTGTAAGAAATAAGTTATATTTAATTTATAAATTGCTTATAATAAATATGAGATGTAGTTTGCTAAAATAATTAGCTAAGCGTTTCTAGCTACTTTTAGCTAGAAAAACATAGCTACTCCGGCGTGCCTTGCACTTGGACGTTGTTCAACACTGAACCGGAGAATTTGGCTGAGCGTGCTGCTGATTTTAACAAACAATTTATATATTTGCTTTAACTAACAAAAAATAAGGCATCAAAATGAACGCACCACCGACATTCGAGTCATTTCTGCTCTATGAAGGCGAGAAAAAGTGAGTAAACATAATGGACCTTCCCAATTAACCACCTGTAACCCGTGTTTTTGTTTGTTTTGGCGCGTCTGCAGAATCATCAAGGAACTGGACACCAAAGTGACCAATGCGGCTATATTCACCATAAACAAAGAGGATCACACTCTGGGAAACATGATCCGCAAGTATGTTGCTGCATAAGCCCTGCTGACTACAAATTAAATTTTCATTCTTCTGCAGCCAACTGCTGAAGGACCCCAATGTCTTGTTCGCCGGCTACAAGGTTCCCCATCCTCTGGAGCACAAGTTCGTTATCCGCATCCAGACCACGGCCGATTACTCTCCGCAAGAAGCCTTCATGAATGCCATAACCGATCTTCTAGCAGAATTATCCCTCTTCGAAGAGCGTTTCAAAGTATTACATACCATATGTCCCAGAAATATCCCTTTAATAATAATTTATTTTACCCATACTTCTCTTGTTCCAGGACGCCATCAAGGAGAAGAAGGAGGGCGGCGATTAATCATATAATTTCCAATAAATTCCTTAGTCTTATGAATACCCAATAAAATGATGAACGGTTCTTTTTCCACGTTCTTGATTTTATTTTTTACACTATGTTTACACTCAAAAATTACGAAAACAACCGATTGTGTGTTTGCCACGAATCGCATTCAATAAATAAAACAATTTAAAATAGACTACTATCCATGAATATGTGCATAACGCAAGATCACAATTTGAAATAGAGAATGTTCTTTGTGTGATTGAGTGAAGCGCTGCTGAGGTAAAAGTTATCTCATCTGATGGATCTCGCAATATGGTTATGCTATAGAGTCTAAAACAAAGTAAAATGGAAATAATAATTTAGAATTTAACTAGAGCTAATAGGTTTCATCATCGGCACATTCGCTCGTATCGTGGCCAAAAACTGCAATTGAGAATGTTTAGATGTTGGTCAGCTTAGATATTTGTATAGCATATTTAATTGTATTTACCCTCGCAGGAATCACAGTATTTCCTGGGTGCAGGCAGCTTCCGTTCCTTCTCGTTGTTATTGGACTCGGAAGGCGGTGGGGATAAGTCCCGATCCTCGCTAGCCTGGATTGGACAGTCCTCCGTCTCGTGCTGGTCAAACTCATCGCAGATGTCGCAGAAAAGTCTGGGAGCCGGCTTGCGCTTGGTCAGGACATCGAAGGCATGAGGTCTTAAATATAGCATATGAATAACAAATATAATTTCAAGTCACATTCCACAAAATCCATTATTTCAGACATTAGTTTTAATAAATAAACCTTTATCTTTACAGAGTTAAAAACGAAATTGATTTAACCAACCACAGCCGTAAAGAAAAGGAAGAAACTCACTTGGTGAAATCCATTGGCAAGGTTTCAAGGGTCTGCACCTTTGCCTTGAGTGCATCATTTTTCTGCTGCATGTCAGCAATAATTGAGTTCAGGAAGTTGATTTTGGCAAGACTGGTTTCGGTGTCCAGCGACTAGAAAGGAGCAAGGTCCATTATTTACAAAATATTTAATATTTTCTTTAAAGAAAGAAACCCACCTCCAGTTCATCTCCCTTTCCGGACCGACTGCTCGCTCCATTCATCTGAGACTTAAGGCTCAAAATCTCCCTGGACTTCTCCAGTTCCAGCGATTCTAGCTTGCGCCTCAGTTCCTTAGTCTCCAGATAAGCAGTCTTTTGGGACTCGTTGGCTTGATGAAGTGCGGCCTCCAGTTCCACAACTCTACTTTGAAGCTGTTCCAGCAGCTTGGCTTTCACGGAGGACGCATCATCCATTTCGTCGATGACTTTCTGATACTCTGCCAGCTGGGTGTCGAATTCATTACCCTTTTCTAAAAGTGACTGCTTTTGTTGAAGAGATTTCTGGAGCTCCTCATTAGCCTCCTTTAATTGGCTCAGTTGCTCCGCCAACTTGGATGTTTCCTCTTGAAGAAGCCTCTCCTTTTGCTGGGCCACTTCTAACTTATCCTGAAGTTCGTTGTGGCTTTTCAGTTGACTTTGCAATAAAGCACCGCTTTCTTGAAGTTTCTCCTCAAGTTCCTTAAGACTATTCTCTTTTTTACCTAGAGACTCCTGAAGCTCCCCATTTGCTTGCTCCAGTTGATGTAGTTTCTCTGTGACTGCCAGAGATTCTCCTTGTAAATCTCCCTCTTTCTCTTGAGATTTCACCAGTAACTCCTGGAGTTTCCTATTTTCCGCTTGCTGGGACTCCAACTGGGAGGTGGCTGCTTGGAGTTTATCCTCCAACACCTTAACTAGTTCCTCCACTTTTACTAGCGAATCCTTTATTTCTCCATTGGCGTCTTGTACTTGCTGCAGCTCACCGGATAATTTAGCAGCTTCTTCCTCCAAGTTTTTTTCCTTCTTCTGTGACTCAAGCAACTTATCTTGGGTTTCCTTTGAGCAAGACGTTTGGCTCTCCAACTGAACACTGCTTTCTTTTAATTTTGTCTCTAGGCTCTGTACAAGTTCTTCTTTTTCCTTAAGGGATTCAGACAGTTCGACATGGGTCTTTTGCAGCTGCTGCAGTTGGTCGTTCAATTTGGCACCCTCTTCATGTAGCACCTTTTCATTCCTTTGAGCTTCTTCTAGCTTTACTTGTACTTCCTGAGAGGAAGTGGTTTGGCCTTCTATGATGGAACTGGTGTCCCTAAGCTTTTCTTCCAGGTTCTGGACGAGTTCTTCCTTATGCTTTACCGAATCTTGAAGTTCTTGCACAGACTGTCGTAATTCCGTAAGTTGCTCCTTGGAAGTCAGAGACTCCTGTTGCAAATGTTGTTCACTTTGCTGAGCTTGCTTGAATTTCTCTTCCAGCTCCTCGAACGACTTCTGTCGCTCATCCAGTTGCTGATGGGTTTCCTTTAGTTCCTCCTTCATCCCAGTAACTTTTTCGATCAGCCGCTCTGAATTCATATCAGCTTCCATTTCAAAGAGCTCGAATATGTGATTCGTTTCGCTTTTCTCCGCCTGAAGAACCTCCAATACAGTGGAGAGCTCCGCATTGGTAGCTGATATATTGGCATTAGCCACCTGGATGGCTTCCACAAGGGTCTTAAGGTCGGCAATCTTTTGTGCATCTTCGGTAGCCATTTTTTCCTTGTGCTGGAGCTCCGCATTGTTGATTTCCAAACGCTCCTGCAGGTCTTTTATGGTCACCTGTGTGCCAGTGCTTAACTCTTGATTCTCCATCTTGGCCCTAGTGACTTCTTCCTGAAGATTCTTAGTTGATTCTTCGAAAGCCTTTTCTTTCCGTTCTCCCTCTGCTTTCAGTTTTGTTTGCGAGTCTTGACTATCTTGAAGTTGCTGTCGCAGCTCCTGCAGTTCTTTCTCCTTTTGCAGCATCTCCTGGCTCCAAGCATCGGCTTTGCTCGTCAGTTCCTTTTGACCGGTAGCTAACTCATCCGAGAACTTGGACAGCTTAGTGTGGAGAGCGCTGGAGGACGAACGTTCAGCTTGGAGCTCAGCATGTAGCGTATCGGTGATTTCCTTCACCTGATCTTGCAGATGAGAAGCCTCCGCTCGGGATTCCGCGTAGTCCTGTTTAATCAAAGGAGTATAAGAAATATAATATCTATGTTTCACATACAACACAGACTTACCTTGTTGACCTTTTCCAAAGCCGCATTTGCGGCCTCAAGTTGCTTAGTTTTGGATTCCACATCCGTTTGACTTGAGCTGAGTGCTGCCTGCGACTCCTCCACTTCAGATTTAAGTTTGATGATCTGTTCCTGCAGACCGGCTGACTTCTTGGCTTCCTCTTCTAGGCTGCCATTTGCAGACTCCAATTCCTTGGTTTTAGCTTCCAAGTTCGAGTGCGTAGATCTTAAATCAGACTGAGTTTCTTCAGCCTGGGACTTAAGCTGGCTGATCTCATCGTGCAATTTGGCTACAGTTTTGGATCCCTCTTCTCCAGATGCGGTGGCCTGTTTCTGAAGTTGCTCTAGTTGAGCTTGTACGGCCTTTAAAGAACCTTCGGATTCAGCTGACTTGCTTTCGAGTTGCTGAAGCTCCTGTTCCTTTTGCTTTATGATCGTCTCTTGATTTTTCTTTAGCTCTTCCCAATCAGCGTGCAGTTTTTCATGGGCTTGCGTTTTCTCCTCTAATTGCTGTTGCAGTTTTTTAAGGGACTCACCAGATTCAACTAATTCTAAGTCCTTCTGGGTATTAATATCTTTGATTTCCTGAAGACAAACTTCTGTTTCTGACTGTTTGTTTTGGAAGTCCTCAAGTTCCTTTTGTTTTAAAGCCAATTGCTGTTCTACGGATTTTTTTTCTAATGCTATTTGATTGACTTCAGTTTCAGTCTTTTCCCTGACTAGTTTTTCCTGTTCTGCCAATTGCTTTAAATCTGATAACTGTTTTTCAAGTTGTTCTTTTTCCTGTTGGTTCTTCGAAGCTTCTTCTTTGATTTGGACTAGCTCCTTTTCGGTTTTCTCTAAAAGAGTCGACTTTTCTTCAGTGCCCTCCTTTTGCAACCGAAGCATATCATCCAGAGCGGAACTATCCGCTTTTTGTACATTGAGTTGTGTGGTAACCTCATCAAGTTGTTGGGCTAGCTCTTTGATTTGCTCGTCCCGCATTCGGACTTCGGTTTGAAGAATTTCGCATTCATCGGTTTTGTTAACCCTTTCGCTTTCCAGGGAATCGGATGCTGCTTTCAAGCTCTGCAATTCAGAGGTGACTCTTTTTACCTCTTCGGATTTCTCGGCTAGTTTTCGGGTGAAATCAGCCTGAGCCTCCGCAGCTTGCTTTTCATTTTCCTCCTTGAGCAGTGCCAGTTCCCTCCGGAGATTCTCGATACCACACTCCGAGAGGGAGAACTTCTCCAGGGCCTCATCTTTGGACACCAACTCCGTCTGAAGAGTGGCGTTCTGTTCCTGTAGGTACTTCACATTTTCCCTCAATCGCTGCTCCTCCTCCAGTTGTTCCGCAATCCGCGATTCAATCTCCTTCTGCTGAATGCTCATCTTTTCCTGCAGCTGGACGATTTCCTCCTTCAACGCGCTATCATCTGAGGGCGGAGCGGGGGGTGGTATACTTTGTAGACTTGGCGTGGCTAAGGGGGATGCACCAAGGAAGGTATTACGCATTTTTCGCATGGAATTAAAACATCATTGTTCTTTCTTACCTGACACCAGTTGTGTGATTTTCGACTCCAGATCATGGATCTTTTCCTTGTAGACCTGGGACTGAGCCTATTATATAGGAATTTGTTTATTAGTAGAGGTTTTTAGTGTATGGAAATGCACATTAGCTTGCTCTATTCATTTATTTCCCTGAATATATATGACCTTTTCCACTTAATTACCGTAAAAGACAATATTATTATTGGATACTATAATTCAATTTTTTATTTGGCCTAGTTTGTCGTATTCTATTGTATTATCTTCGATCTTTGAGTGGGTGGCGACTCCAATCATTTTACCTATGAGAGTTCGTTAGCCAATATTTATATAGCATACTTTTGGATTCAGCTAACGCAATAAGCTTGATGAGCTTAGATTACAGCTTATAAAAAAATGTATATATCTAAATTGTATTATGAGCCTTACGTCTCTTAATGATTTCAGAATTTGAGAATGAGATTAACGACTTTCAACATTACCAAATATAACAAACTAGATAACGAAACTAACGTTAACTAAGAACGAATATAGTTAACTAGTAAAGAAACCCACTTTTCAATCCCACAAAGCTGTTACTCTACCTATTGCAGAACAATGTACATTTCCACACAACACTTCTGTTTGTCCTTACATTCATTTCATCGCCACAAAACTGGGCTTCGTCTATGGAGAACTGCAACTCTTCAGTTTTCTTTCGTTCATCGCCCAGTGCCGACTCCAATTCAACGATTCTTGCTTTCAGCTGAGGATCGAAGGGTCAAAGAAATAGGAAAGGAGATTAGCACGCAAGTTTAAACCATAAATAAAACAACATTTGGAGATTCTAAAAATGATTTGCATATTGTTAATGTATTTTTCTTTATATATGTAGATAGTATTTAAGTGTATATCGTATATATCGTAATAACTAAACCAACAGCAAGAAAAATTCGCTTTCGTCAAAACAATCGAAAATTGTCAGTCAACTTTTCCATTATCCGATTTTTACTTTTAAATTTCGTTTTTATTTTTTTACGCCAATTAAACCATTCAAGTTTATTTTATTCGTTTTGGTTTTTCGCTTGGCTTTCGGTTTTTAGGGTTTCCTTTTTTCATTATTTTAAAGATCTTTAATTCTTTATTTGGTTGTATCAGCTTAAAACGCTGTGCAGACTTCAACTTTGTCTTCAGTGGTTCCTTTCTCGGTGCGAAGAAAGTTAATTCAAAAATCATCGAATCGAATAGTTTTGAGCACTGTGGTCGCCCATCCCATCCCTCTCTTCCGGATTCCTACTTGATGCGCAGCGGTGTCAGCACACTGTGCAGGATGCAGTGACTCTCGTGTTTTCCGGACCAGCCGCGGAACTCGCGTCGCAGATCGGATACCTTTATGCTGTGTCTCGCTATTAGGCGTCTCCAGCGATCCGCTTCGATCAGTATTTGCTATAAGAATCATACAAAAATAGTCTTGTGCAAACAGAATTTCAATTCCAAAGGGCCAGCTTAATTTTGTTCAAATTGGTAGTCAGATTGTCTTTTTGGTTTTGCGTTAAAAAGAATGGATAGCTCAGTGGATGAGAAGGGCAAGGAAATATGGATTTGGTGTGGCGTGGACCGGGGCTTTCAGGTGATAATTTTGTTGCTAATTTAACACTCAAACTCAAAGTGCGCACGACAAATAGAAAAGTCTAACACGTATCCGCATATAAAATAAACACAAACAATTTATTGAAATCAAAACCAAACAGAAAGCACAAAACTCCATCATCCCAGACAGTCGTCTTCTAGAAAAACCCCAGAAGCTGTTGCGAAAAGCACATTTATATAGGGAACTTTCAGCCATAATAGGGTATATTTGTGTGCCAGATTTTTATCCCAAAAGCACTGTGTGGGTAAGCTAACAGTGCAAAAGTGCTAACAAACAATGCAAATAATTAACAAGAGGTATTTTGCGTTTTTCTTGCTGTAATTTCGAGATTGCGTACATGAAAATGTAGGTGTAAGATCTGTGTATCTGCACTGAGATGAACTCAAAAAAATTCTTTTGGATGGAAAATCAAAGAAAATGTTATCTTACGCACATTCAATCTTCGCGGATGCAAGTTATTGGTATAAAATAATTTTGCGCCAGCACAAAATGCGAGAATATTAATTATAAAATTGATGCATACAAGTTGATGTAAAATCAATTTAGTTTGTATACATTTCAGCAATAACCTTAACCCAATGTTAGACGAATTTTGACCGAGTTAAATGCTGTTGGACCCCCAAAACCTTTCATGCCTAGTTAAACTTATGAAATTTGTACTCTTCTCAGCGTTCCACGTTAATTTGATGAATCAATTTGGGAAAATGACTGACAATTGGGGATGAGTTGTGTCTTCAC
The DNA here is from genome assembly GCF_016746235.2 of Drosophila teissieri. NCBI lineage: Eukaryota > Metazoa > Arthropoda > Insecta > Diptera > Drosophilidae > Drosophila > Drosophila teissieri. The sequence goes on from NC_053030.1 coordinate 7,327,566, forward strand.
TGTGGTTAGGGAACAAAACATAAAACAAAACGTGCGAAAAATTAGATGAGTTTCAGTTAAATCAACAACAAATAAACACACGACAATGGGCAAAATCATAAAAACATCTGTGAAAAATCAAGAAAAAGTGAAAATGGTTGTGTATGTTTGTTTTGTAAACAGCCAGCGCGGGTGCAATGCGAAAATAAAATCAAACGAAAACAAAACACAATTAATCGAAACCGAAACTGCACAAATGACTGAGCAAACATTGACTGGAGACTCGGAGACTCGAAGTCAGCCAACTGGAAAGAGTTTCTTTTTATCGCAAAACCAAACTTTCTTTGGCTTGGCCTGCTGCTGCTGCAGATGTGGCTGTGGCTGCTGCTGCAATATCTGTTGCTGCTGCTGCAGAGGCTGTCTGTTGCATGCGGCTGCTGATATGGTTGGTCTAGTACTGGTGGTAATGCTGCTGCTCAGGGTGGTGGGCACCCAGACGTGTTGTTGCTGTGGAACCTTAACCCTCGACTTCTTGGCGGGTCGATAGGGTCGCGATCTGTCCGCATAGGGCAGCGGAGCGTACATGGTATCGGTGAAGATAATTACCTCGTTGATGCTCTTCTGTAGCTGCAGCGCCTGGTTCTGGGCATCCTCGCGGTCCAGGTCGCGCTCCACCATCAGCTGCTCCACATGTTGTTGCTTCTCGCGCAGCAGATCCTACAATGTCGATCGATCGACCAAAAAATAAACAGAGCACAGAGAGGACAAAGCAAGCTTTTATGAGATGCCTGGGCACACAAATAACGATACAAGAAGGACAGATACAGGAGGATATAGATACAGAATCGGATACATATATAGTGTGGGTGTATGTACAGGTATATAGGGTGCGGCTGGTAGCAAAAACACTCATTACTTTCTTGTGGCTTTACCTTTTACCGGCGACAGCGAACACACATGCAAAAAAAAGCAAATTTAACAAAAACATTGAACGGTCAACACTTGAACAGCGAAAGCGTGCAGGAAGTATTTAAATATTTTTATTGTACATTGTGATATATATAAACCAACTCAAACACATGGCATCAAATGCATTGAGACTTCATAGGCATACATTTATTATTAATTTACATAGTTTGTATTGGTGGGGTCTTTTGTTTGGGGATGTGTCTTTTGTGTTGTGTTCAGTGTGGGTTAGTGTCTTATGTTAGTCATACGCTTACGATCTAAGGGTTAAACCACATTTATACAGAAGAATGCATTGCATAGATCCATTAACGTCAAAATCTTTATACAATTTATACCCTAATTTGAAATAGGTTATAGGTAATACGTAATAGCCAAACCGTAAATTCTACGTACAATATTTTTAAACATTTTAACGTTAATGGGCCGGGTTTGCTAACAGCGACTACGGCGAAGGGGAAAAACCAACAGCGAATACCATACAATTTATTTGTGGATCTTGTAGAACAGTTAGCATACCTGCATGGAAAATTGGCTTTTCGGCGTCGCTAAAATTGGCTTAACGGGCGTGCTCGACTTGCGCTGCTAGGAACGGAAGGGATTTTGCGATTAGAATTGGAACGCGTTAGTAGCAGGGCTCAAAATAAATTAACAAGTAGGTTAATGGGTAAAATATAGAAATTAACAAAGAACAGAACCAGAACTTTAAACGGTATTTGTGTGTGTGTTTTTTTAAGGCACTGTGGGTGTTCTTTCTGTGGGAGAAGTGGGCGGTGAGGGTGATCCTTACGAGGTCACCGCTTATACCTGAGCATTCATGCGCATGCGCGACGTGGCCGTGGTGGCGATGCTGTTCATGGTGCCAATCGAGGTGAGCGACTCCCTAGATCCGGTCCTCGAAAGTCGCGTTTTCTTGGACGACGGCGACAGCGACACCTTCGCTATAGGTACAAACACCCCGTACTTGGACTTGCACTCAAAGTATCTGCAATGGGGGTGGGTAAGCTCGTGGATCTCCTGTCACTTTTTATGGGTATACCTTATATCATCCACAGCTCCATCGTTTTTGCCGCTGGGCTCATCCAATTCCACACCGCACCAGTTGCCGGGAGCAAACTGTGTCTCTCCCAAATAGCGTAAGATACCAGGACGACTGCCAAATCCAGACGAGACAATCACACGATCACCCACAGCCATTCCATTTTCTAGAGATCCACAAGTTTTTGTAAGGTTTCAGCATTATCCCACTCGTAAATCCAATAACTTACTGCCTCCAATGCCGGGACTGCGAAGCATAGAGCTGCGAATACTCGCAGTAGGGGAAACCGTGCGCGATCTGTCCGGCGAGTTTTTGGCCAATGGAGAGGTCGGCGTCTGGGCTCCGGACATGGGATATGTGGTAAGACGAGTGAGGCGTGAGAAAATGCCTCGTTTTGGCTCGCACTGGAAGTACCTTTTGCCCGACACACAGCCATCGTTTTTACCTAGAAAAAGCATTGACTTTCAATTAGGTCCTTTGAGAGAGTTAATATAGGGCCCATCCTCACCATTAGGGTCGTCCAGAACGACACCCGCCCATTCGCCGGGTGCAAAGTGTGTCTCTCCAATGTAGGCAATCTGTCCGGGACGAAGGCCACCCAGCCAAACCCGCTGGCCGATGATGAACTGCTCTGTGTTTGCTGTCAGCACGGCGCTGTTGTGATCTGTCCGATGTAAAAGCAATAATATCAAGTTGGGGGGTCCATTAGTATCACCCGTTGGGTCATCAATCATAATACTGCCTAAAACAAATGCTGAAATTGGCTAGACTGCGTTTTCATTTATCTCCTCAATACAGTTCATTCTCTATCTGGGTTCCACTTGGGTATGATGTCATTTGGCATATTTGCATATCGCCTGCTCAATGGAAAACCATTGAGAACGATCCCCCGCATAATGAATATAAATTATTTAGACGGATTTTAGCATTGTAAACTTGACATTTGCAAGCTGTTCAATATTCCACATTTATGTTAAGAGTGGCAATGAAATCCCTCTGATTTCACTTTTAAATACCCATTTATATCTACTGTGTCTGGGGGAAAACCATTAAGTGGAAAATTACAGGAAACAAGCGGGTTATAAAGCTAAATAAAAATTGCATCCAGCTCAGTGAAGTCATAACAACATTTTGCCAAGTTTGGCTGTCGTGCCAGTTAATTTAATTTTGCTGTTGACTGCATCCACCCACATCTATTATGGCAACTTGCTCATAAATTTCCCCTTGCCGTTGCTGAAAATGAACTGGACTTCAAACTGCATTTCAGTGACATTACAGATAAGTTCATATAAAATATATTGGTATATTGAAAATAAATAGAAATACTCCAATCCCTTCACTAAAATTAACATAAGCCGAAGTAATAATAAGTTACGCCAATCTTGTTCAAAGTTTTTCCATTTATTTTAATAATTTTTCATGTTTTTTTATGGATTACGTTTCCTCATCAATTTGATTAACATTAAAACCGTAACGATCTTGCCCCAAATACGCTAATCCACAAACGTGGCCAATTTAATTTGGCAACTATAAAATAAAATAAAGTGCACATAGTTAACCCCATGAAGACCTTGACTTGATACGTTAATTCAGTGTAAATATTGTCACAGCACTGGCTCATTAGAGGCGCAATTACGCCCACAGTGAGAGGTAACATTAAACACGTTTACGTTTGTAGTGGCTCATTAGGCCTTGTTGGTCTGACAATACTCGGGGCTACCGAAGATGCCGAGATATATGCCATCTGCATGGGAATTATTTTGACAGTTTGGCCATAAATTTGCGCTCTTGCTCTTAACGTTTCTGCAGAATGGCCGTTTAAGGAGCGAGCAACTGGCCTAGATGCATAGATACATAAACGCCAGCCACCTGCGCAGATGGCTAGAACTAGACACGCTCTGCAGCTACAAGGTACAGCAGGCAAAAGTATTTTCAATGCACGTTAAAAAAAAATACAAAAAAGCGTCAGACATGGTATGCCACACATGGTTTCCCCATACAAAATCCTGTGGATAACTAAAAGTTACATTTGCGTTTCATTTATGTCCACCCACAATCGTACAATCGTAGCGAATGCTTACCTGAGCTGCGACGCCGCCCAGTGGCTTCTAGATAATAATCATCTTGGCGTTGGGAAACAACGAGCAGTAACGAAAGCAAAACAAACAAACAGAAAAGATACAGATACAGATGCAGATACGAAATACCATTTAACGATACATGCGGCTGGCACAATGGCGATGGCGGCCAAGAACTTACAAGATGAGCGACTTCCAGCCTCCGATTTTTGCGAGCGGCGAGCGGGCGAAAAGCGATCCCAGTCGGATGTGGGTGAGAGTGAAGATCGCGTGAAGCGCCTGACAGTCTCTTGATAGAGATCTATAGACAGGACGGGTTTGTAGATATTCAGATGTACATATATACACGAAGTCGCCCCGAATTTCCATAAAATGCATTTGCAATTGGTTAGCATTTCGCTGTGTTTTTGCGTTGTGGGTGTTAACTGAGCAAGCTGTGCAGCCAGTTTTCCTGACATTTTCCTCATTGTTATATATGTATTTATATTATATTGGTATTGGTTAGAAATTAGCGCATTTGTGTTAAGCCCAATTTGCTCTTTTGGGTTGTGAAAGTTTTTCGGCAGCTTGTGTGCTAAGGTTTCTTGTCTTTAATAAGATCTTGGCCGCAAGCAGTTGTGGTAAAGGTTAGATGCCAGCACAAAAAATAGCGAACGGTAATCTGAGATGTTATTAAGCTCAAAATATATGTATGTATCTATAAGTATGGCTTGAGAAGAGAGAAAGAGTTTGGCGTGTGCTCGCTATAGAATTTTAATGAAACAAGTTAATACAATTTCTCCCAGTTTGCCGTATTGATGTTATAAAAACAACACAAGCAAAAAAGTTACCTTTTTCGTTGTTTTTTTTAAATTACAAGATGACATGCAATAAATTCAATTTATGCATCAGTAAACAATTGTAACATTCTTTCAATAAATTGTGTGTGTCCAATGCTTATTGATATTGGTGTGTAAAGTATTGTCTCTTTTAACTGCAACTTTCAAAATCCATTCATACTTTTGCCAAAAATCCACGAGAAAGAGTTATAAAAGCATAAATCAATTAAATTGTCGACAGTTTGGTAACGTTTTCAAAGCCATTGAATGACAGACAGCAGCAGATTTAAAAGCACAATTGCAGCGGACAAAAGATATGCTGCCGAAAAGGAAGGAGATCGAGAAAAGATTTCAATTTATCAATTGCACGATTTCGGTTTCCGCTTACTCTTTGATGCACAGAAAAAAAAACTGCTGAAAAACTAATACCAAGAAAGTTAGGTTTTTAAAATTGGCTCTCTCTACATATATACAATATATTTTTAATTTTGTTCAACCAATCATTTCTTAACGTGTTTTAATAACTCCAAAGCTTTTTCCTGTGCACTAGCACTAGCGCCATCTTCAGTTGCGCGCTATGAAAACCTCAGCGGGTCTACGTCATGTAGTTAATTGTGTTTTGGCAGTTCAAATTGCGCTTATTTCCCCGTTTCTTTTTAATTTTTCTTCACTTGTAATTTACGCCAGACATGCTCTGCTTGAGTGCGAGTGTGTTGAAGATGCTTTCGACCGGCTTCATATCTCGGGGACCACTGCTTTTGGCTAATCAACCGATTGCGTTGGCCCAGCCGTGACATGACATGAGTTGGCCAGACCAGCCGGCTTCAAGGTTCAATTGTGAGTATATTGTATCTGGCAGATACGAGTATACGCTGGCGTTCGCTACCGTTCGCCGATCGTGCAAGACAATTTGTTATTATTTGCTATTATACATCATGACGGTAGCAATTTATTTTCTGTATCCTACATGCTCGTAACCACTTTTTTTTAATTATCACAATTGGGCGTTGTAACAGCTTGTATGTGTATTTTTGTGAGAGGTTCCCCTTTTTTTTTTATCAAATAATTGGCTAAAAAAAACAATTATTTTGCAAACTTTCACTAATCACTAGTTTTTTTGTTCTGTATCCATATCGGTTACTGGTATTTTATGTAGTGGTATTTATGCAATGAAGCAGCCAATGCCAGGCAATAAATCAGACTTGACTTTACCTTCGCTAATTGAAACACCTTTCCCCCGCCTCACTTAATTTGCAACATTTAACTGTGAAAAGTCGTAATTCTAAAAATACGCACGCACATAGATGACAAACAATTTCCTTGCAGTTGACATTCAGTGTCAGTGCTGCTAATGAACTCATGTATCTGACAGATGAATCATCAAAGAGCACCGCTCACCAGGCCAACGCCAAGTGGAGTGTGGCGCCGCCTATAGTTGACTTGTCTTGGCCAAAAGGCAACCCGGCCCGGCTACGACCCACTTTGCTCACGATTCTGGCCAAAATGAAGCAGCCAGGGAGATACGTCGAAATCGAAAACAAATATTTCGCCAGCCATTTATGGCGGATCGATCGCGCGCTCACCGGCGATAAATCAGCCAGCAGAGCTAACAGTGCTGGTCATGTCAATAGCACATTATCTTTTGAGATGATTAAGCAACATTTAATTAAACTAAACTGTGCAGCTCTGTGAGCCACCTTCCCGATCTCCTCCTCATCGTTTCTAGCTCCCTGTGTAGGTTGCAATGCAGTTCTAAGCGATTCGTAAGTCGTTTTAATGTGGGTTTCTACACGGCAAAAAGTGTGACATTCCATTTGAAAATTGTAAACTATATAGATTTTGCTATAAATGTAGGATAACTTCATAGGGTACTTGGATTCTGTTTATTCCCAATCCTAAATATATTTATCAGTGCATTACTGTATGTTTTAAACCAGATTCTGACAGTTTTTCCTGCAGCTTTGGCTACCCACAAGTCGAGTAGTTTTTCACAACCCCACAACTCGGACTGCGCATGATTTACATGACTTTTCGGCATGTTAGATGCAAATCCATCTGCGAGTGTTTGTGGGAAATGCCGACGAAAACTGATTATTAGCTGCTGATTGCCGATCTCTAAGTCCTGATCACTGTGGGCTGAACCAACATTTCCACTGAACTGCACGGGTGGCTACAGTGAAGCTTTTAATGAGGAAAGCAATCTGGGTAAATATAGCACGGTTATAAATACAACTTTTACTCAGGGGTGTGGCTTGAAGTAATTTACTTACAAGCCCTGATTGTATCTTTGTATTTCCGGGCATCTTGAATTAGTGTTTTCCAATAGTTATACATTCGCTTTACAATATGGCCACTGTTCCTGAACTAGCATTTATTTTATCTCAATCGATTTAATTTGCTCATTGTTCTGGGCACACAATAATTGCATCGACAATGCATATATCTGAATATTTATTTGCCATTACTTTAACTGCTAAATGTTTTCAACAGGAATCTTTGTGCGACAAACTAGAATTTCACCAAATAGAAAACTGGTTTTCCAGATGAAGATGCTTACGTGAGCTGATCGAGCTGATCGCGTATAGGCGTGTCCCATATATTATAAATTATAGATGTATACTATATAGTAAATACCCAAAAAAATCCGGTTGGGCGTCTGTTCGAGTCGCGTATTTCGCATTACAATTAAAATTTGTTTAAGTTTAGAACGTGTTTCGAATGCGAAACAATACAAAAACACATGTGGCAGAAGGGCAGACGGTTGAATGAACATTCCAATGAACATTGCGACTTTAAAGACGTTTTTAGCCTAATGAAGTTGCCCTACGGCTAAGGTAAAAAACGATTAAAATTATGACTGATTACGGTTGACTTTGATAGGTCTTTGATTGGTAAATAGATACAATCTGGGAACTAGACTTGACATTTTTCCTATCTGAGGGAAGATGTTGCATACACAAGTAGATAAGTAGATAGACAATGAAATGCCTGTTGTTCGGTGGGAGATCACTGAACCAAAAGTGAGGGGAGGAAGGAACAGTGTGTTTTTCAGGGTTAACAATAAATTCATTGAGGTATTCGAATTCTCAATTAAATGGAAATGATTCCTAGGTCGGTAAACGTAAACATGTCTGATAAGATTCAATATGTATACAGTTTCTTTGTTTCTAAATGTTGGTTTATCTTTCTTATTGATAGAAAATATATTTTCAGATCGATTTCGCCTAACAGTACATAGTTAGTTTCTTCAGACAACTGTAGTTTCTGATTTTTTAAATAATTTTAATTTTTGATATGTTTTAATTTGTTTAGTTTACCTATTTTTGATAGGTTTTGACCTTTATATCTTAATATGTCAATGAATTAATAGCGGCGTAAGATTCAACGATATTGTTAAGACGTCGTTATGCATTGCAAATAAATATCATAAAATTCCGAAACGAATAACGTTTTGCCCAAAAAGATGTTAACTCAGATGTGTTAATTTCGCCCACATCAACAAGCAATTAATTGAAAATTAATTATAAATTAATAATGTCATGGGAAGAGATTAAATGAAACGCATTGAACAGAAGCCAATTTATAACAACAAATGAATGCATCAGTTTAAATATAAGTGAAACGTAAAAACATATTTACCTGTATAAGCCGAATTGATCGAACTTAAATTGTCATCGCTTTCACGACTCATGCTGGCGGTTTCTAAAAATAAAATGAAAAACGGAAAAAAGGAAACAAGCGCAGGGAACGCAAAGTGAGCATGGCAAATTAAACAGCACAAAACATATTAACTTAAAATTAAATTATAATTACAGCTAAGGGCTGGGGGCTAAGCCACGCGAATTCAGGCCATGGTAACGGGCCAAGAAAGCTCAGCCAACAAAATATGTGTAAAATAAAAGGCAAAAGAAAATGTGAAGTGCAAAGTGGCAATTAGCTATGGGTCGCTCCGGCAGATCAACCTCCCCACCCCAAAAAGAGTCTTATTTCATTTTAAAGAGATTAGATAACTGGGAGAGTGCTCGGTGAAGGTTTTCTTGGAATGGCTTCAAAGAAATAAAACTTATAGGCAGCTTGGCAAACCGTTTCCGCAGACTCAAATGTCTGCAGTTATCTACAACGATTATTAACTCTGTTGTAGTAGTTTTCCTTTTATTGTGCCGAATTTAAAATTTGCTTAGTTTGACACGAAAAATGCATGGCTAAAATTGATTTTTAAATAAATGTGTTTTAAACGTCTAATAATTAAAACAGTTGCTTTGAAGATATTATTATATATGTATACCACGCCAAATGAAACGTACAGTCGCTGATCCACAATACAATCCACAAAGACTATAAAATTGATCTTATAGAATTCCCCTAGGTAACACATCTTAAAGACGTTTCGGCAACATAAATTTGCATTTTACCTAAAGCAATCCATCAAAATCTGAAAAGACAAGTTTCTTTAAGAGAATGAAACCAGACACCACTTAATGACCTACAAAAAACGAAAGAAAACAGAATTTCAAACTCGAATTGACATTTGACTTTTCCACCTGCAATCAATATTTGTATTTACCATACCCATAATTAACAACCTAACGAGGTGAGTTAGTCAAATAAGCAACTTGAGTGCTTTTATGTTTTATTTGTGAATAATTAATATTCCAACGGACGCGTGTGTTTTCGATCTTGAGATAAGCAGCAAAAACAACTTAATTATTGTTTGTTTGCTTTTTCAAATTATGAAAGAGACTCTTCAGAAACTTATGGCTAAAAAGCCACCGCAAAGAATGCTGAAAGTAATTTGGTTTGTATTTGGTCAGTTGCCATAAAATATTTCGGTTTTGCAACCCACACATAATTACGATTGGAATTCATTTTTTTGGATGGATCGCTCGATCGCAGACTTAAACAAGTGGGCGTGTCGCAATTTATAACTGTATTTAAAAGTTCAAAATGGACATTAATGTCATAATTAAAGAGGAGTCCATCATCCATCATTTGACATGGGAGTCACTAAAGTTTTAATTATCGTGGAGTTGCTATTGAATTATTTATTTTAAAATCTAATTAGTATTTTGTTTATATTTTGAGTAGAAATAAATTATAATTAATTCTTTGGCTTTTTACTCTTTGTGATGAAGGTCTGTTGATAGGAAAGCGTTTTCTCCTACTTCTCCAAACACCATTTATACATTTAAGGCTCTTAAGCGGTAATCGTTAAATCGTTTACTACAAAAAATATATTAAAGTACGCATTTCTGTTGAACATTTTAACTTAGCACTTGAGGCTATTCCAAGCGAGACTTAAGTGTTCGGTCCGAGAATTGTGTAAGTGACGTGTTAATTTATTTGACTTTTGCTTTTGCTGTTCTTTTATTGCATACGAAATAATTAAAAGCACTGAAGTGTAAGCAAAACAATGGGCAAACATGGAGAACTCAGAAAATAACCACAAAAATGAGAAAAAGTGATTAAAATTGTTGTTTAAATTTTATTTGTTAGGCATTTGGGCTGAACTTGGCTGGTACTTTACTAAACCAGAAAAGTACTAAAGAGGGAAATGTATTCCTTGTATAAAAAGTATTAGTTTCAGTTTCCTTTCCTTTTTTAAAAAAGTAATTTTCTACATTCTGAGATCCATTTACTTTTCTTAATGAACACTTCCATTAAGCTTACGAAAATTTATTAAAAGCAGAAAAGTACCTCAACAATGAACACAAACAAATATGCTGGCCAAAACTTAGCTAACAAAAAAAGAGCGGAATAAAAATGGAGGCAATAATGGGTTTGTTTACACGAAAATCCAGAGAAAGACTTCGGTTCACTCAGTTGTGACAATAAATCATTTGAAAAGATTTTCAAGCAAAACAGGTGCAAACTGAAATATCATTTCATAATCGAAAAAGAAACCGGGTGCGGACCATAAAAATTAATTAACCAAAGGTGGTTACACCTTTTTCATTTTTTCTCTTTTCATTACCGATTTGTGTTTAGTCAAAGAAACTGTAATTTAATTGCCGGGGAAGTCAGTGAAAAAAAGTAAAAGGTGCCGCCGGCGGAAAAGCAAAGAAAACAAGCAAGAGAGAAACAATAAATAAAAAATCATTTTCAAGGCGTGTGAAACGCAGTTAGGCGGGGAAAATTTACCGCAATTAAATGCTCCTAAATGAGTGTCATACAAAGTGCAATGCAAATTAGCAGGGTGCAAAGGTGCGTATACGTGATCAAACAGTATCGCGCATTACTCATACGCCACATATACCACCCACGAAAAGTTGCCCTGTCTATGGCAACAATTCTAGAACAAATACCAAGCTGAGCTCATTGGGGAGCTTCAAAAACATATATAAATATAAATCAAATATAACAAACGCCAACGGCAACAATAAAATTGTGTAAACAAACCGACTAAATTGAGTGGAATGACGACAGATCATTATTGCCGGTGGCGGGATCCACAGCAAATATACAGAGGTATATAGAATGTGTTCGGAAGTTGGTGTGAAATATGTGAAATATATGGGTATGTATCCCAGTTGGACAGATGGGACGATCAGTCTGTCAAGGTGATGCCTTCAAAAGGCCCTATGACATCGCTCCCACACGCCCACAAGTTTTTACAGGTGGATTGTGTAATCTTTATGTGAATGTCTGGTTCTAAATACAAAGTCTCCCTATTTCATTCCATCTGTGTAAGCAGCAGTAGCCTCGAAACTTTTGTGAACTTTGTTATTAATCAGCTTTTACGTATTAAACTGTAAAATGTCTTATTTACTATCAGTATTTACCCTTAAATATTAAGTATTAAAATAAATAAATATTAAAAATACGTATTAGGCATAAAAATATATAGGTATGTATATACCAATTTTTACATATCCAGAAACAAATTTTCACGACCTTCTCATTCTAAAATAAAATCTCCTCAGATACGGTAAGTTCACTAAAATTCTCTATTTGCTTATAAGATTTTAGATTAAATTCCCCTTTTATCAAGTACACATTCAAACCAGATATCTTGCATTCCGATTCTCTGTTATTTTAGAAATAATCAGCATCCACAATGAGTAATAATTTCACTACCTAGCGAAATAATGTGCGGACCTCACGCTCAGTTCTAATTCAAAGATAGCGTGGCAACAGCAAAAGTTGAAGAGTTTCGGGCTGGCAATGTCGCAGTGAGAATGGAAGTGAGAATGAAACCCAAAATAAAAATGTGTTCTCCTTATCAGCAAAAAAAAGCCCATTGGTGTGCCGGTCCAAACGAAACCAAAATAATAATAACAGCTGATAAAATACCAGTTAACAATAACAATGCCAAGGCGAATGAAAGCACTTGACTTGGCCTGGTCCAAAATGTTTAGACAATTGACAGACAAAATGTGCGTTATGCGAACGGAACGTGGCAGTGAAAAGAAAGCCGCAAAACGGAAAGAAAGTTAGCTGCAGACAACTAAATACAAAAATTGAAATTTGCATATGGTGTTGGCCGCCAGGGGAAGCGAAGTTGATTTGGCAATAAGACGTCAAACGTCGAGCCCCAAAACCACAAACAAATATAACAAAAACCAAATTGCACTAAAAATCAAAGTCTTAGGCAATATGCAAATATTGCCGCTGTGAAAGTTATTCCATTTCGCATATATATGTACGTATTTTTAGACCGATCAGCGCTTGTGTCTCTTTCAGTCAAAATACGAATCAGCAATAGCAAATTTGTATATCTAATTAGCGGTTAACCGCAAATTTTCAATACAATCCGCAACCGAACTTTGTTATTGCTGTTTCGGCAAATAAACTTTTGTTGTCGCTTAGAGTTTATCGTAGATATCGGAGATATAGAATGCCTTAAGGTTATCTTGGCGATTTAGCCGACATTTCAATGAGAGAGAGGTTGGGGACACGTGCTTAGCCCATTTACAATTTTTTGTGCGTCAATTTACTTATGTAAATTGTAAAGTACTTGTAAACAGGAACGAGCGGATGCCAACGGAAAATCCGTAATTAGCTACGTTCTCTGTACATCCACAATTGCTAATGGAAAGGGCCAAAAGTACATATAGGTACAAATGCCAAAAGCCAAACCCAGCCTTTAAAATCGTTTCTTCTATTATTTTCATGTTTCTGGAAGAAATCGTTGCTTCTAGGAAAACAAATAAACAAATGGTTTTTAAAGCACATTCCTGCAATATCTTTAGTCTACTTCGCTTGCTTTCAGTTGTAATGCACTACAAATACACTTATTGCTACTTCAATTATTTTTAAATTAACCATGTTTTTTTTCTGCAAAATAAAGTCTAGAGCTACAATAAAACGAGTCACACTGCTGTAAAAATCAAGTAATTTCGGAAAGCCATTTAGTGACCCTTTTGCTAAAATAGCAGCCATTAAATTGAGTAGACAGAAATGGGCCAAGCCTAAAAAAAATCGGCTAAATGATAAGCACCTAAACATGTTATAATTTAATGGAGAGATATCAACTAACGCTGTATCTTATCTTTAAACTCAATAAAACCAAATTAAACAACAAAAATGGAAAAATTCTGGGTTTGGTTAAGACACAAAATTAAATAAATATTTATGAGGCCACTGTCTTGAAAGACAAAACATAGTTTCACATAGGAACAAAAGAATAAATTTGATTAACAATTGGTTATCAACCAGACCAAGCCAAGGTCAAAGGCTGTCGCCTGAAATATGAAAAACAAAAGTTTCCGAAAATATCTTGCACTGAAGTAAACTCGTATCCTTTTAAGGCATCGACAAGGACGGAAGAAGAGGTTCACAAAACTTTTGCCTTTACAGTTCTTTTTTGAAAGCCTTATATTTTAATTGGGATTTGCAATTTAAATAATAACATTTGCAATTTTCCTGGCACGCCAAATCACCTTTTGTGAGTTGTATAACAAAAAATTACTCTCTGTTAAAGCTGGCTTCTATTTTGGATTTTTCAATTTCGTTTGCGTGTTCACTATATAAGCTATAGTATAGAGCCGATCAAGTTCAATTGGTTGCCATCTGAGCTGCGATTCCGCGTCTGAAACACGTCCGCCTCGCGAAAAGTCGTTCAAGTAACTGAACGTCGAGAGCCAATCGCGAAGCGAAGCCAGCGCAAACTTTGAGATACTTTTTTTTCGCTGCGAGAGAGCAACGAAGCCGATTGCCAATCCGGCTCCGTAGCTTTGTTGGTCAGTGTTTAATAGCAGACACTGTGGCAATAGCTCCACACTTTCAGTGTTTTTATTGAATAAACGTCGCGTAAAACAAGAGCCGTAAAAAATTGTTTTTATTTTCGACTTTTGCACGGACGCGCCAACTGAGTTAATCCAGCAAACAAAGAATTGCCACATGGCTTCAATTGCATTTTCCTTTTTCTCGATTTCATATTGATCGATCGCTCAATGGTTTTTAGCACTTTATCCGAAAGGGCAGTAAAAGCAGAGAAATAATTCAGAAGATAAGTCAAGAGTTTGAAATAGCACGATTTCCCTTGTTTTTTTACAGATTAATATCGTCTTCATAAAATTGCATGTTTTTTAAACATTTGATTTAAAAAGATTTGTTAAGATTAAACATTTTTATTTAAATTTTTTGAAAACGAATTTTCGTTATTGCTAATTTTTCATTTGGAATTTCAGGGAATCTTTTGTGTATACTAAAGTCAAATATTTAAAAAATTTGGAATACTAAACTATTAAATTAAAAGATAAAATTTAGTTCTATAAATTTTTTTTTTTCTTTAAAAGTTTTTTTGTTCATTTGGTTCCATTTTACGTATTTTTTTAAATGACTGTTGAAAGATACTGTTCACTAGGTAAAGTTTGAGTATTATCAAAATAAAAGTTTCCGCGTAGTAAGACAAATTAACAATTGCTTGACGAGATTGTAATACAGAATCCAGATGCTAAATGCCAGTTAATCAGAATCCATTGGTTTTAGATTTTTCTGTGAATCAGCTATTAAGACTAGGCACAAACAGCGCATAGAAATACAATTAAGATTTAGGAAAAGTTAAATAGAAAATGTGATTCATAAAGGCATGTAAATACATAGAATGGAAAATAAATCTCATAATTTTAAATATATTCCTTTTTGGAAACGATACTGTTTTCTTTTGGTTGAAACCCGAGACGTTTTCGCTTTAAATATTCAACACGTGTCTTCAATTATAAAGATTTCAACGACTTAATGATGTGAAGTCAAATAAGTAAGACAAAAAGTGGTTAATCACAACATCAATATTGACTCTCCCACAGAGTCGGTGATGTAAACAGAACTGGGCTCAATCTAGAATCGAATGGAGTAATCCCTCGCCAGACGATGCTCATCCATTAGACGTCAATCCCGAACGCGATTTATATTCTATCTTAATGCGAAGACAAATGAGCTTTCTGTTTTATGGGTGGCTGAGAAGCTCACTCCACTTTTGTTTCCGATCGAAACCAATAAAAGTGACATAAGCTCATCCACGAGCTCCACGACCGCAATGCTCATATCAGATCGGCTGAGAACGGAACCCGGCATCAAATGCGCAGCGCAAAAACACCTCAAAATATCTGAACTCACGGACATACTAGCAGATACGTTTTGAGTATGTTTTCTGTGTCATCGCCAGAACAAATTCAATTAGGGAACGACGTAGAGAAAGATTGCCGGCCGGTCGCCAGGTTTTCTCGAGCTTTCGTGCTGATCGAGATTTTCGCAGACTTTTGGCATTGAGTGTTGCCGGGCAAATGACGGGACTTGGCAAATAGTCAAACGGTCTGTTATAGAATGCTAGGAGAGATTTTAGAAAGCTGATCTAGCAGCGGATCAAGGCATTCAGTTTGGAACTAATTTGGCTTAAAGCAGCGCGTACAATCTCTATCAGTAAGAGCATGCAATTGTCCAACTATTTGTGTCAAGCTTGCTTATCACATCAATAGTCATCCATAGTCGTCAAATAGTCGTCAAAATACGGATTAATCTATCTATCATGGGAATCAACACGTTCATATTAATAATAAATCATATAAAATACAGGTAATACAAAATAAAATATACTACTACTTGGCATGAAAGAAATTATTTCTATAATTATGAAACCCAACTAGATTTTCATGTAATACCTTTTGCAAACAACTTAATTTCTTAAATAGGTTCAACAACTATGTGCAATAAGCCATCACTGAACGATTTTAAAAATAATTTATAAATGAGCCAGTTGGTAATTATATTACAAACTAGTTATAAAACGATACAATTCAAAGTGCTAATCAAAACGAACCCAGTGCTCAAAGGCCCGTGTAAACTATTTTGATGGGTGCGAATTAAAAACACCTCGTGACTCAGTTTTATCTGTAACCTTACAATACACATTGTTGCGTTTTTGGGTAAATTTTCAGTGGGCTTTCTACGATTTTGCGGTTGCAGTGCGACTGCCAATCGGATATGGAACGTGTGTGCCCGCGAAATAGAAAACCCGTCAATCGATCCATGGATCGTTTGGCAGATCGTTTGCTATATGGGCTAGTGGGTCGTCGAATGTTGACGGCTGCGGTGTGGTTACGTGCCTGAAATGAACCACATTGGGCGGATCAATTAAATGGTAGCAGCACTTGCCTAATTGGCCACAATTCTCCTTCCCAAAAAACACTTTTCGGGGCAGCTCTATAATTATGATCGAGAGTTGAGAGTGGGCGGCAATTTGTTTTGTTTATTTTTGACCTGCGCGTTGGTGTCTCAAACGATTAAATAATTGAGACAAGTGAGCCGAATTTGTTTACCAAACGAAACGCTTGACGGTGGGAATTACAAGATGATGTTTTAAATGTTTTCTCTCTTTCAGAGTATTCCTAAAATAATAGCAAAGTTCAATGTAATGCAAAAAGTGCACTCAAAATGGGTGGGGTCAGTGCATATGTATATTTTCAGCAAGTGAGTGGGTCTGTCATCGTTTTCATTAGATCATTGCATTCGCCTATAGTATATAGCAATCTATATCTTGTGGGTGCCCATGTGGGTGGATGATCGACTGGCTTGAGCCAAAGTTGGAAATACAAAATCTCGGGTATTGAAGGTAGATAGACTAGATATAACGAATGACCCCTTTTCAATGTCGAAGTAAAGTGCATTATGCAGTCCGATGTTAAACTCACCATTCTGTTTGGGTTTCTGTTTTGCCACAATTTCCATTTTGGGCAATGTTTTCAATATCAACGTTCATGAGCACTTGGTGAAAATATTATCGGTTATTTGTAACTAGTTAAACATATTCTAAGGCGATTTTATCGCAAAGCAAATATATTTTTAGACTTTCGTATTCTTCGCGTATAAAAGTGGAAAACGGTAAAAACCCTTTTCTTTAATTGTGAAATTGATGTACTTAGTTGAGTTGTTAATATTTATGTGATGTTGACAATGATTCCAAAGGAGATCTTGTTGAATATCCATTGCTGTCTAAAATAGTTAAATTTTCAACTCGCCCTAAATGATGGACAAACTTGGTTATAAAAAAAATTAGGAAGCCAAGGGATAGACCTTTGACAACTTTTAAAAATTCCGCGCTTTGTCATGCGTTTATAATGACATATTTCCTTAATTTATAATTGTCATAATACTAACTGGCTCGCAATGTTGCACAATACGACTGAAACTTACCTCTTGGTGGTGGACCGGATTTGGGAGTAGTGTGATTGCAGCACGGTCTTCCGATTTTGGAAACGGAACCCGTCGATCCAAAACTAGATGGTGCCTTCATTTTGCTGGGCTGCGGGATTCCAGTGGCAGAAGCAGCGGGCGTGGGAATATTGGATCTGATGGGACCCGGTAATTTGGAGGCAGTGGCTCCCTGTTCCGGGTCCGCAGACACTGGCGATGGAAGAGGGGCACTTGCCCCACCCGAATCGCTCGTTTCGTCACTCATTATTCACTTTATTCTAAATACTTCACTTATCTGGACACACGCGTATTAAAAGTAAACGATTTAAAAAACTTGGGGAAAAAACATGTGAAAAATAATAATTTTTTTTTTTTTAAATTAATTGAATGCGGATCACTTACCTTAACAAATCTGTATGTATGTATAATTCGCTTAATTTTCCTTTATTTTATATTTTTTGCTACTAAAAGAAATAGATTTATTAACTTTAGCTAGGTTTTGAACCACTGTGCCACTTTTGGTGTTGTTGTTTTATTTTGGCGCGCAGACAGCTATCTCACTCGCACTAAGGCGGCTGCTTTGAACAGCTGATTGAGAGCGAATTTCTTTTCTTCTTTTTTTCGTTGAGCTTGAAAAACAAACAAAACCGCTTTTTTTGGCTGCTCTTGTTGGGCAGAACTTCGTTATATTTTCAAAAATGCGGAACCAAAATATGTGTTGAATTAATTGGCTGCGACTAACCAAACCACTCAAGGGTATTCTATTTATATGGATTAGTAATTTTTTATTTATAACTTCGTGTTGGGTTTGCGCTGATTTTCATCTGATTTAAACTAGATTAAATTAAATCAAATTGCTTATCAATTTGTGCATTTCACACACACGCACATATACACACGCGCGCTTCAGCTCTAGAGCTGTTCTATATTTTATTGTTGTTGCTGATTTGACACAGTTATAGAAGAGGAAGCAGGAGAAGGGTGGTGAAAGGGACGCGAAATCGCACTCTTATTGATGTGTGTTTACCGCACACACCCAGTACTTAGATGAACTTGCGTACTATACATACTATATTGCAAAAACGATTTAGAAATATACGCGATTTTCGTTTTTATACACTAATTTTAGGTTTTTTTTTGCACTTCATTAGCGTTGCGTTGGAATCTTGTTGTTGCACTGGGCTAGAGATGGTAGCACAGCCCCAATGCAGTGCGCCAATCGATAGTTGCGCCGATATTTTGCCGAGGTATTTTCAGCCTAATGCGGTCCTACAAAAACACCCTGTAGGAACTGAGCCATGATTGTTCAAACCCATCCGAAATGCTTTGGTACTTCAATAAAACTATGAAAAGTGTAAGTGGGTTATAAATTACGAGGAAATTGTTAAATTTTGTTAAATTTTAAGATGAAAATACTTTAACGTAATGAAATGATAAATAAATACTTATTCAAAGTATTATCATACAAAAAGTAGCATTCTTTAAAATTTAAATTGCGATAGGAATGAAGCGCTCCTGTCATCGGCAGACTGTGGTATTTTATCGATAGTGCTCATATGCACGCTAATTTTAAACATACGGCGACGTTTCCAGCGCTGCCCATGTAGCATCGCATAAACCGATTCAGTTGTTTTTCGATTTTCGCAGTGCTTTGACGCTCGTACGCTGCGTGAGTTTGTGCGTGTGAGTGCGCGTGTGTGCGAGGAGGCAAAGAAGAGGAAGCAAGAAGGAAGCCGCAAAAGGAAAAGCCAATTCCGAGAAATCTTATCAATGAGCCAAGAAGACGAACACTAAATGGAAAATAATCGAGATGCGTGTGTTTCAATAGAGCGAATTTAGTTTCTAGTTTCGGTTTCTTTCGGCACTTTGCTGCGTTTCCTTATCGGTGTGATAGTTCAGCGCGTGCGTGTGTGTGTGCAAGTGTGTAGAAGTGTCGCCACGCCTACACGGGAAATGGCAGCAACGGTTTACCAACGCCTACATAGCGTCGCAGTCGGCGTCGGCAGCGCCGCTGGCAGCGCCATCGGCGGCGGGCCGGCTTCGTTTCCAGGATCTGGAGCGGGATCGGGATCTGGATCTGGAGTAGGCAACACTGGAAACACCTCCTCCTCTACCTCGTCCGCCCTGCTCAGCCACTCCCAGCTGACGCGCTCCCTGGAACGAATCCTGGAAGAGGCGCACTTCAGCGGCGAACTGATCCTGACCAATCGCAAGCTGAAGGACTTTCCCAGGACTGGAACGAAGTACTCTCTCACCGACACCGTCATCGCAGGTGGGTACCACTTTCGTACAGTGTATATTCGAAAGGGAGAACAAAGAAAAGGTGTTTTACAAGCAGGTTCCATGGCCGCAGAAACCAGGGTTTAAATTGTTTAGTTCACGAATCTAATTAAATAATGTAGAATTGCATAAAATATTAATATTACTAAATACTAACAGAAATGTTGTTTGGTAATAATAAAGGTTTGAAAATGGTCTTTAGTACAATGTCAGTTCTTGATTTAGTTTTGTTGTGACGTCAGAAAAAGTACAAGTACTGATAAAGCATTTCATCAAATGGCTTATCGCAAATGTTTGGCGTATATGTATACCTTCAGGGTGCGGCATTTAAGAAAAGGAGGTGTGTTGCTGTTGCCGGTTGCAGTTGCCACCGAACTTTTTCCATCTCCGTTGCAGTGGCGAATTTTCCTTTTGTTGTTTGAAAATCAATAATTTGCAGCAGCCGTCGGAGATTCATCCTTTTCCTCCTTTTCTGTCCTCCCATCAGCTGCTCTTTCTCTCTTCGGCTCTCCCATTCTCTCCCTTTTTGGACTGCGCTCAAGGACAATAATTACCGCCGTTTTTCGCTCTCCGCCACTTTGCACTATTCGTGTTATCCTTACTTATGTATTTTTATTTTCGCTGCAGCCGGCACGGCAATTTCGTCGAAGTTCAACCAACTTTCGTTTTTGTTAGGGCCAAAAAATATGCACCAGCAGAGAAATAGTAAGTGGGAAATACCCACCCAAAAGTCCACCGCCCTCTCCCAGCACCCCGCCCCCTCTCACAGCTGCTGCTACCCTCGAACAGATGTTCTCACAACGGGACATGTCTCTCATCGATTTTCACTTGTGTTTGTTGTATACACATACAGTAAACGCTGTGAAAGGCGAAAGGACACGTAGATAACACTAGCTGTCATTTTCTAATCGCTAAAAAAGCAAGATATGCCAATTTATCTATAGCCTATCACTTAACCATCCTTCGTAGATCGAAGATTATGTTCATTGAAATGATAAACATTATAAACTATGAAATACTATATACTATACTTTTAGTTTCTTGTTTTAATTTCTTGCTCGAAGAAAATTCCAACTACATTGTTGTTATTATTAAATTGTAATAATCAAGGCTGAGGTATATTATTAATCATGAATGTCGCCTTTCAGAGGATGCACTGTATTATGATGTATTTTCGGTGGAAATTTCTGGAATAGAAGGGAACTTTTTATTTTTGGACTGCGAAGATTAATTGCCTGGGCAGAGAGATATAAATAAATTGTGTCATAAATTGAAAACTAATTTGGTATAAGAATAGGGAAAGAACTCAATAAAAATTCCACTTAGCCCGTGCTTTTTATATATCATCCGACAATTGAAAATTAACAAAAATAAACAAATGAAAATTTTCAGAAGTATGGTTTGTCTATAATTAATTGAATTAAAATTAAATTTGTTTATCGCAGATACAAATTAATCAATTAAGTAAATTGAATTGAAATCTGCACTTCGTTATTTAAAAGAGAACGCAACCATTTAGTTGATTTTCTTTTAGTAAAAGTGAACATTAGGATATAAGCAGTGTTTAATTTATTTAAACTATTGAGATCAAATATATAAATAATGTTTAAACAATTTGAAATAAAGGTTTAAAGTTGTTTCCTTCCTAACCTAGGAAATATATTTTTAATTTCCTTCCAATCGGCTCCGCTCCCCGTTTTCCGTCTACGTGACTTGGCTGTTGAATTAAGCTATGACAATCCGTGACTTATAGTCACGCGCTATCTGTTCGAAATGGGGAAACGATCCCTTCTTCTTTGGAAAACCCTTCCCCACATGGAGAGCCACAGAGCTTCCGGTTTTTCGTTCGTTTTTCGAATAAGTTTCATGCGTTTTCTCACCAGCAATTGAGTCATCGGCTGCGAAGGCGTGACTAATTACTAATTAAAATGCTGGATTTGGTGTGAATGGACATGTGGAAAATGGTAAACAGGGGGAAATCGAGATACGTTGAACCTCTCGTTAAGGGTTAATCTTTGGGGAAAATATTTGTAAATACACCCTAGCGAAGAACCTCTACAAATTGCCTCTTCGAGAACAATGAAGCCACCCTCTGCGAAGGGTTTTGCATGTGGGGGCGGTGGACTTTAAGAGGTGGCAACGGCTCTTAGCCTTAATGGCTTGCAACCACAAGGGTTTTGAGTTTCCAAGAAATCGATGATTCTAAAGCTAAAGAAAACCAAAGAAACAAGAACAGAAACAGAAAAAATGGGGATACACGACCATTTTCCTTTCTTTATTTGCACGCATGCCATTTGCAACCCCCGAAATGGCATGAAGTTAAGTGGAATGGGCAGGCGCCTGTCAGCATTTCCTAAAATCATTTGTTGTTGCGGCCACCCCACCCACACTTTTTCGCAGTGCATTCCTTTGGGGCGTTTAATTAACACGCGTGTCACGTAAATCAAACAGAACCATAAACAAAACCTAGACAAAGGCCGGCACAAGAAAGAGTCAATCGAGTAGAGCGAAAAATCAACAGCAGGAAATTGTTTAAAGTAATTGCATCGAGAAGGAAAAGCAAAAAACGGGTACAAAATTGCAGCTGGCCTCAGCAGAAATTGTGAGAAGAGAAGCGCAAGCAAATGCAAGAAGGTAGCAACAGAAGCGGCAACATGCCGCAGCAACTTCAACTCGCCGCAGCAGCAGCAACAGCAGCTGCGCAGACCGCAACATTGGCGCCGGCTTAGGAGTCAGCAGCTGACGAAAGTGCTGTGCACTTGGACTTTTTATAGCCATAAACAAGGAGGTTGCTACAAAATATACTCTTTCCTGTAGTCCTTTGTCACTTACAGCATTTTCCTTTACTCGTGCAGCTAAGGAAAGTGCTGCCAACTAGGATCTTTTATAGCCATTAACAGGGAGTTTTTTGAATTACTCTTTCTGTATAACGCAGACTTCATTTAACTATTTACCACTTTGGGATAAGTTTGTCGCAAAATAACTGCTGGTGTCCTTCGTCACTAAGTGGTTCCACAGTGATATAAAAAAAACCAAAGATATGATATAACAAAATAGTTTCCTTTTCTTGAGCAGCTGGCGAACAGTTCCCAAGGATTACTCTATAAATTATTTGTACGTACATATGTATATGTATTACTAATTTTAAGTTTTTGTGTGAATGTAACAGTTTTGATAAAAATTAACTATTACATATTTTAGAAACCCTTTTAGTAGACCCTTGAAGAGGATTCTTGCAGTCATAATACTTTTCATAAATACTTTCGTAGACTGAGTGAACTGTCTGCCAAGTGACCGAGAACAAGAAATCTTTTCTGTTTGGGGAAGTCAAAGTACCGGCAAACAAAACAACAGCAAACTTATAGAGCGAGGGGAAATGCTTTTGTCGTGTGTATCCGACGCGTGTATTTGTTGTTTGCATTGTATATATGATGGGGCATAAAAAGACAGCTAGTCTGGTTTTTTGTACTTTTATTGCTATTTATTCTCCGTCTGCAGCAGACAAAAGAGGAAATGCGACCGCCGCAGCACGTCGCTTATCTCCAGTGGCTGTCAAACTGCACGGTTCATGGCTTGCATGCACAATGCAGCAAGAAAAACATAAAAAAATCGTTGGACTTAGCGATGGTATCAAGATAAAGTACTTCTCCAGAATGTCGATTGTGAAATAAATACCGAAGAAATTGATATGTCAAAGAAAATTAAACCAATACATTACAGACCATTGAACAAAACACACTATCTTCGTTACCCACCTTCCTTCCCACAGAAATATTTGGTAATATTGAATAATATTGGGCCAATATTGAATTAAAAAGTGCCAAAAGTAAGAATACTTAGATACTGGAAATATTATGGTATGGACTTTCCCACACTAATGTTATGCCTTGCTTTCAGCTTCTTGGTAAACAAATTATTCAATGAGCAGAAACTACATATGTACACACACAATTTCTGGCCATTGCATATGGATCACGTACCCCTTATATTATATCCATTTCTAAATGCACCCCATTCTGCTTATTGCGGGTTAAAAATAACATTATTATTTCAGCGATAAATGCAATTTGCTTGTCTCCTCGCTTGCTTATCTGCAGTTGAACGACTTATGCAGCTATATTTATGTATATGTTTATATTTATATATACATACATACATATCTTGGCAAATTGAGGGCAGTACAAACTTGACACAGATAAACGCGTATTATCCATTGAGTCATTTCCATTAATTTATAAATGTAAGCATTATTTAACAGGCGACGGGCAAATGTTACTAGTTTCTTAATTGCTGTGCCCAGCACGCGCTCATAAAAGAGAATCTACGAGAACAAAAAGATAGATCTGATTACAAGCACTTGTTACAGTGGGCACACGCTTTAATGAATTATTAGGTCACATATTATTAATACTTTATAAGAAATCACGCGAAAATCATGTGCTTAGTCTAACCATATCTACGTATTTTGTGGTTACATTTTGCTTAAAAACTATCATATCTGAGCCTTAAGAAGTCTGTTACGGAGGAGGTACTACTGTAAGGAAAACCTTTTGTTCACTTGTTTGTTTTTGCATTGGAAATATGTGACTAAGGAAAACACAGCTGTTACACTTTGAATTTGGAAGAAAAACATTACTCAGCAGCAGCAAGAAAAACAACGAAAACATAGCTGCTTCCAAATATTTTTTAAATATTTGTTTTCCTGGATGTTTACACTTGGCCAACACAGATTTCCACTGTTTGCTCTGTGATTAAATGAGCCTGGAGAACAGGCTGGCGATGAAGAAGAAATGCTACGCGAAATTACAGCGTCTACAGTAAACAAAGTGGAACAGACTTTTCTAGGGAAGTGGGCGTGTGTTTTTGTGTTGGGATTTAAAATCCGTATGTATGTATACATGTGTACATATGTGTGTCAGTGTGTTTCGAGTGCTTCCAGCTTTCAATATCAAAAAGTAATCAATCGATGGAGCAAGAACCAAACGAGATTTTCCATATTATTTATTTTGATTAGTTTGATGTGCGCATTTAGTTGGGACATTGCCCTATATATGAGAGTGCTTCTCAAGTGGTTTTCAATACAGTTCCAGAGAGTGGAATGTAAATAAACAAAACTTTATTGCTAAGTGGCTCGTTTGGGGTTTCAAGTCGATCATATTTTAATTCTGGGAAAAGTGTTATGCGATAAAAAGTAGTTTAAGGAATGCCAAAAATGGTTTGGTGACTTATCAGCATTTGTGTGTGTTTCCCATTCATATACGTTTATATAGTTGGCTCCCTACCCCAGCATTTGCCTTCTAAAAATTCCCATTAATTTTCCCTGCCCTATGCATAATGATTCATATTTTCATCGCCCCACTTAAGGCACACCAATTTAGCAATAACACTCAGGCAAATTAATTTCAATAAATCCATCAATAGAATCCACTGTGCCCGTTTGCGCCCCTTCGTTCTCCTAATGGTCAGTCAATATCAATGTACAGACATGTGGAGGCTTCCACATCCACATTCATTTTCGGCAAAGGCAAAATAAAATACCCCGCGAGCCAAATAAAGTAGCGACGGTATGGGCATCGAGCTCCAGCTCCATTTCGTGCTGGTGGAGAATCCGCCGCCCACATGGCTACACCAGAAAGCTACGCAGAAGGCAACAGCTGAGGGCAACGATATAAAGCTCCATTTGCCAATACAGTTGGAGC
The DNA here is from genome assembly GCF_016746235.2 of Drosophila teissieri. Classification (NCBI taxonomy): domain Eukaryota; kingdom Metazoa; phylum Arthropoda; class Insecta; order Diptera; family Drosophilidae; genus Drosophila; species Drosophila teissieri. Next base: position 7,353,055 of record NC_053030.1, read on the forward strand.
GCCATCAATTTAATTTTTTGCTTCTTCCGGTTTGGGCCCACGCCCATCAAAATGGAAATGCCACTCAATGTCTGCCACATGATTGTTTTTTTTGTGGTATGCACTTTTTAGCAGGGTATGTGCGGATATAAACTGTTAAGGATGATATCGATAGTTTTCTGAAATATTTTAATAATGCTTATCAAACTATTGCCTTTATCAGATAGCAAGCAACGTTATCTTCAAATCTATAAATTTATGGCAAAATCTTGTCAATCGTAAAACTGTTAATATATTGCCATAATATATGTTGCAATGGTTTTTTTTTTAGATATTTATTTACAAAATTAGCCGATTCTTCGTGTGTGGTCTGAAATAAATTGACGTTACCTCTAAATTCCACGCGCTTATTTAGTTTTCTAGAGGAATTCATGTAAATGCAATGGTTTGAATATCCATTACCTGCAAGGAGCGTCATAACCGAGACGTTCCCTGCTCCACTTACATCATCAAATTGTTCCATGGCTGTGCGTGCTCGTTGGCAAAGTTGACTTTGGGCGTTGCTCGAATCCATGTTTGTTCCAAATCCCCAGGCGCACCCAGTTTTCGGCTGGATGAAATGCCTGCGTGGTCCGAGGACAATTTCTGCAGTATTTATGGCATTATGGTGGAGAGCCTCAGGCGGTCGTTTGGATAAAAATGGAAATTAAAAGTAACGCGTATATTAAGAGACGCAAACAAAACAATGATGGCACTTTGCATTTTTTCGGCGTGTCAAACAATTTGATTTATTTTGCGAGACGTAAAAAACACATTTTCGCCTGTCGCATTGCGTTGAAGTTGGCCAAAAGCCAGCTGGGGGCCAAAAAAAGGGGGAATGAGCGGGGAAATAGAGTGGAAACTCTTGGAAAACTGCCAGTGAAAGCAGAATCGAGCAGGTGTCGCTAGCGATAAAAAATATCTTCGTCACGGGTCTGGTCTGCAGGTTCAAAGTACAAAGTCGCTCCGGGTCCCATTTTGTCCTAAATTGATGCCTCCGCATCAGGGAAATCCAATTTCCGCATCCTCGAACAACTTTTCAACCCAAGCCATCCCATCCCGACGTCATTGGCCGGCAAAGGTTTATTCAACTCAACAGGATGCAACAAAAAAAGGATTATGCACTCGTGAAAAAATGTTGAATATTTTTATAGATATATAGATATGCTCAGATATATATTTATTAGTTTATTACTGTTAGTATACGTTGCTTTTTTAGTCGAGAACCATTTATAATTTTTTGTTTGTAAAATAAATCTTTTATAAGACACACATGTTTACCTTTTCTGTTAGTGTAGTACTGTTGCCGCTTCTTAGCGTTGCATCACTGTGAGCTCATATTGTATGCAACAGAAGTAGGAGCTCTCCATGTGGCAGGTTACTGTCTAGAAGCTACCGAAGTCAAGTTCCCATTCATTCAACGGCTTTGTTCGCAGGAAGATATATGTGCATAGTCTACAAAGTCTAGTCTCAGTGACTCCCCAGTGCGTAAATCAGTTCGCAGCTGTCGCCAGTCCGCAGTCAGTTATTCAGTCAGTCAGTTAGTCAGTCAATCAGTCACTTACTCAGGTCAGCCAGTTTTGGTTGCCCCAGCAATTGCTCTTTCTGGTTTTCACTGTGTTTTTGGCAAGTTGCGTAAAATGCGCCTGAAGGAGGTGGGGAGGCAGTACCAGACTGGTCCGCGGGTCGTTAATTTTTACGATATGGCTATTAACATTCACCAACTTCTTACGCACTGTTTGCCAAGCACTTTAACTACTTGAAAAAGGGGAAGTGAAGAGCAGCAGACACCTTATTTAAATTTTAACGTACTGGATTTCTACCATTTGAATATTGTAGGTATACGCAGTATTGTAATTAAAAGTAAATCAAACAAGAGAGAACGCTATAGTCGAGTTCCCGACTATCTGATACCGTTACTCAGCTAGTGAAAGTGCGAAGAGTCTCAGCAGTGACAGTTTTGGCGTTTGGGCGCTAGAGTGGCGTGGCAAAAAGTTTTTGGCAAATCGATAGAAACTTATAAGACTAATACAAAAATGAAAAAATATCAAAACATTTTCAAAAGTGTGGCGTAGCAGCTTTGGCGTTTGTGGCGTTAGAGTGGCGTGGCAAAAAGTTTTTGGCAAATCGTTAGAAATTTATAAGACTAATACAAAAATGAAAAATATCAAAACATTTTCAAAAGTGTGGCGTGCAGTTTGGGCGTTTGTGGCGTTAGAGTGGCGTGCAACATGAATCGACAAACTTGCGCTGCGTCTATGTCTCTGGAGCTGTATCTTAGTCTCAACTTTCTACTTTTGTAGTTTCTGAATCTCGACGTTCATACGGACAGACAGACGGACAGACGACGGACGGACAGACGGACAGACGGACAGACGGACGGACAGACGGACATGGCCAGATCGACTCGGCTATTGATCCTGATCAAGAATATATACTTTATATGGTCGGAAACGCTTCCTTCTGCCTGTTACATACTTTTCAACGAATCTAGTATACCCTTTTACTCTACGAGTAACGGGTATAAAAAGCGGAGATCCAAGTCCAATAAATCCGCTGACTGAAAATCATTTCTTTGTTTGATCTAATTTTCCTATCGAACTGAATATTTTTGGAAGTAACTTTAGAACAGGTGGTTTCATATCGGATAATATGGAGCCCCCGTCAACGGTATCCACTAGCATGCACATTATCAAATTGGTCATGATATTCCAATAGAGAAACAGTTATTCCTATAATATTATATGAATATATTAATATATACATACATATATATTATATCAATAAATGTGCATTGGTTAATACATATTTTAATAATCCCTATAATTATTATTTCTTTTCTTACAAAAAGTAAGTAAAGCAATTAAAAATACTTTTATCTAAACGCTTATCTCGATCTGCCCAATTTTTCATGTCGTTTAATTCCTCAATTTAACGTTGATTATGTTTGCTTTGATTTGCTACACAGAAAAAACGATTGGATCGCCTTGTCTTCTAAATTATTAAATTCCTATTTGTGTTTTACTAATGCTACAAACCTCGTTGGTAACAGAAAGGTAGTTCTGTAAAATATTTATTTTTTAAAATATTAAAACACGTATATTTCACCTCCTGTCAGTGCGCCACGGTATTTTTTTGCTTTTCCTTCTTTTTTGTTGATTTATTCATAACCACTCCCCCACAAAGTCGCAGTTTTCGTGCTGTTTGCGCTCATTTTGCATGCAAATTCATTTAGTAAATTAATTGCCCACTCCGAACGCACTTGCCCACTTTTTGGAATTCTCTCCGGTATTGCAAAGGGTATGCTGGGATTTCTAAGTCTTCGACTCTCCCCAAAGACAGCCATTTTAGAGTTTTGCATAACATGTTGGGCAAATCTTTGCGATGCCAGTTATTATGTAGTTATTATTTGATGTAACTCTATAACATCATATAAACAACACAAAACACCAGAGGGCATTCAGAAGTCGAGCAATCCGGCCTCACTAGCATTACTCTTCCTGTTTGCTGGAATGAGGCAAATCAAATTGCCGGCAGATTGAGGTCAGGCGCTCCACTGTGGCGTGGAGTGCAAATGGAAATGGAAGTGCGTGTCAAATGGAATAAGGGTTCGGGTTCACTCAACATCCAACATCCAACAACTGGATCCAAATTAATATATGCCCTCTGCTTCCATTTACAGATCTTTCCCGGAATAGATTCGCCGAGCTGCCCGAGGAAGTGACCACGTTTGCCTTCCTAGAGACCCTGCTACTGTATCACAATACGATTCGCAGCATTCCGGAGTCGGTGAAGCAGCTGTCATCGCTAACCTATTTGGACTTGCGCAGCAATCAGTTGTCCTCGCTGCCCCGGGAGATATGTTTCCTGCCTCTTCAGGTTCTGCTGGTTTCCAACAATCGATTGTCTTCGTTACCAGATGAACTGGGTCGATTGGATCAGACACTGACCGATCTGGATGCTTCGTATAATCAGTTGGCCAATCTACCCGCTCGTCTGGGGGAGCTTAGATCTCTGCGTTCGCTGTCGTTGAGGAGCAATCACTTGCTCTATCTGCCCAGGGAGCTCACCTGTTTGAGTTTGATTTCACTGGACGTGAGCAACAACAAGATCGCTAGCCTGCCTCTCGAGATTCGTCACATGAGCACTTTGGTAGAGCTCCAGCTAGAGAACAATCCTCTGACCTCGCCTCCAGCTAGTGTGAGTTTATATTATGAATATTTAACACGAATGCCATATATTAAATTACCCTTCCTTAATACTTTATAGCTATGCATGCGAGGTCTGGTGCACGTGTTTAAGTTCTTGGAAACGCAGGCCACCAAGGACGAGAAGGGATCCCGCTCAGGTGGAAACTATGATGGATACACTACATTGCGAAGAGCTCCACGGCATAATTCCAGCGGCAATGTCCTAGAAGCTAGCACCACTGGCAGCACTAACAACCAGCGGAGACATCAAGTTGACTCGGGATATAACACGAGCGATGGTTTGGACAAGCGCTGGTCGCACGATGCTCCTGCTAAATCGAAAACCGATTCACCGCTGCACTGCGTTTCCAATTCGGCGGCTGCCACTTTGCCCAGGTCGCTGCCAAGTGCGGTTCACTCGCAAGCGGATCTAATGGACGCATCCCTTACCTCCAGCACTAGTACCATTGTGGATGAGAGTCTCACTTTGAGTCCCACAGCTTCGCCCTGCAAGTTGAGCTATGCACACTCAAATAGCTCCAGTAATAGCTCGTCGCCAGATCAGGACGACGACATAATGCTGGACCACCAGGAGCGAACTGTTCACCACGCTAATGGCAAATCCGGAAAAGGGCTGGGCAATATTCAGACCTACAAGTAAGTAAACTAGTATTTTTCTCATCAATTTGTTTTTTTTAATTTATGCATTTCATTTCGAAAAAAGGGAGTACAAGGAGGCCCTGAAGCAGCAGCGGAACCAGGAGGTCAGCGTGTATAAGCAAAAGCATCCGAATGCCAACCACAGTCCCAATGACGACGAAGATCTTTCTCCCTCACCGCCGGGCATTTCAAACGGATCTTCCTCGAACACACTGCCAAAGTCTATCATGAAACAGAATAGCAACCAAATTGGTCACAATGGGAATGGAAATGGAAACGCGAACGGAAATGGAGTCGATGATGTTGTTATACCAAAGAAACCCATCCAGAAGGTGATTCCCTCTCGAATTACAGAAATAAAGCCAGCATCCACAACCGGCATTCCCTCCGCAAACTCATCGGATTGTTTGGGCTACGTTAAGCCACAGAGTCCCATGAAGAATGGCACAAGCAAATTTAATACGTCCAATGGTGGAGGAGTGCCCCCAACAGTGGGAATCGCCAGTAGCACCACCATCAAGTCACCAGTCAGCTCCACCACAAAACTGGGCACAGTAAAGACACATCGCTCGGTGACCTGGAACCATGACATCCCCGCGGAGAAGCTGAGCTTCACCATGCGCCGGGAGTTTGATCGCCAAAGGGAGGAAACCGAATTGATGTCGCAGTTGAGAACTGTAAGTGCGAACGGGGTTCTTAAAAACGATGACTTTAGTTAACACATTGTTTATATAGATCATTGAAACGCGTCTGAAGATGACGTTGCCTGTGGATATAGCCTCTGCTCTGACGGATGGTGTTATTCTGTGCCATTTGGCCAACTATGTGCGTCCGCGATCAGTGGCCAGCATTCATGTGCCATCTCCCGGTGTCGTAAGTGTTTTGGGATCTTCCTTAATTTTGCATTTTATTTTAGTTTTGTTTTCTGCTTTTCAGAATAAGTTGACAATGGCCAGGTGCCGGCGGAATGTGGATAACTTTCTGGAGGCGTGTCGACGCATTGGCGTAGATGAGGTGTGTAGAAAAATGATTTCCTTATTATAGAAGTATAGTGCATTTTGAAACGTTAAAGTCAATAGAGATTCTTAAAATATATTAAGATGAATTATTATTAAAAAAAAGTCTTGTATACCCTTGCAATAAGAAAATTTATTTGAATCCTTCTTTTGCCCGTCTGTCGAACGAAATAGTATCGTAGTTATTTTAGAGTTGTATTTCATTGCATTTCATATACGTAACTACCATATAAATAATTGAAAATTAAATGAAAAGAAATGTATCTTCGATGTTTTTGAACAGAAAGTGTCCTTATTCAGTATGCATCAGATTTTGACAGTATACAATTTAAATGTTAATTTGTCATAGGAAGAGATTAATTAAAATTTAGATCATGCAATGCTCTTTTTCGGTATGCATCACGTAATTTTCCAAAAATATATTACTGCGAGGGTATATAAGCTTCGGCTTGTTATTGACAATTTATAGAAGTTACTGGCTTAAAAATGACTGGAATTAATAAAAATTCTTTTTTAATTGACTCAAAATGCACTGTACTCTGAATTTGTTTGTTCTGTAGTTCTAGTTATTGTTTAGCTTAAAGGTTCAAGGTGGCGTTGGTTGAATGCTTTATTATACTAAGTGCTTTTGATTCACTTTTTGTCCTAGACAATTTTAGTTTAGATTTAAGTGTATTTGATCCCCAACACACACACAATGACACACAACACAAACACACACACCCACATAAAATACCCCAGAATACAAACAAGAAACTGATGCATCTGTTATTGGTGTTGGTTGCAGGAGTTGATTTGCTCCTGTGAAGATGTTGTGCCACAAATTGATCCGCAACAACCACAATTGCCACGTGCTGACGATGACTATGATGCTGATGTTTATGTCCAAGATGATGGCAGCATCAGCAGCAGCAATGACAGCAGCCACATGCAATGCAGCGACGATTGCAACAGCAGCAGCAACCATGTTTATAGAGTTCCCAATGCATTGGCCCTACTGCGCACAGTGACCGCTCTGATTGCCATGGATGAAAATCCGTATCATAAGCAGCTTCATCATCATCTTCAGCTAGAGCAGCAACACTTCGAGCAAGAGCAATTCAGTGAGCCAACTACCTGCAGCCAACAGCAAGAACAGATGTTGCAGTTGCAGCAGCAACAGCAGCAGCTAGAGCATGTATTGTATGAGAATGGCCAGCCAAGGGCTGAAAATGATGATGGGGTTGAGGATCGTGATGATGATATAGGCAAACGGCAGCAGCAACTGGCGACGGTGGGTCAAATGCTGCTGAAGGCCAAGCAAAAAACATATGAAAAAATAAAACACAATCTGCTCAGTGCCCATGGTCAGCATAACTTCCAGGGCAATAATAACAATAGAATGTTGCACACGATTGTGGAGAATGAGCACGATGTGGCCGCTGCAGGACCGGCGGGTCATTATCAAGTAATAGACGAAAAGCAAGAGGAACCGCACCAGCAAAAATCCGAGGACTCGAAGGATGCAGCCGCACTGGGAAACGCAACCAAGGAAGCCATCAGCAAGCGGATCGAGTTCTTCGAGCAGCAAAAGAGCGGAAAACAAAAGCTAGAGGTCTTCAGCATCTACTTACCGAAGGAGAAGACCAAGGGACTTGAGCTTGAGCAGAAAATAAAAGCAAAAACCAACGAAGCTGGATCTTCAATATTAAAGCACGACTCCCACACATTGACAGTGATCCTGTCATGCGTTTTCATCGCCACCTTCCTCTGGCTGGTATTTTTCCCGCTGCCTGGCTAGTCTATATAGTACAGCTTCATTTTATTAACGCCTTGGTTTGCCAGTAGAGTTAAGATCTAAAAACAATAGAGTTAAAGCTGCTTTTGCGCTTTTCCACTGGGTAGTGAGTTCTTGAGGCTGCTTTTGTTTACTGCTTAGGATTACGTCCCATATTTATGAAAAACTCTAAACCTAGTTTTTAGCCTAAGAAATTGAAATTCCCCAAAAGACAAGCAAAAAACTTTGAGGCATTTAATGAGAGGAAACGTAAAGACTTCAAATCAATATTTGGCTCCTATTTCTATATGATTATTTAAGGGTGTGCACAATCATATATAAAATGTATTCTCATTGATTAGTTAAAATGTAAGTTCCATAAATTACAAATGCTCTATTTGCGTTTCAACCTAAAGTTCCTTTTAAAAACCTTTCTAGAATTATCATGTTTTTTTTTTAATTAATTTTATTATTTTATACTATTTATATTATTCATATGAATATAACTATCATCTGCAAATACATTATGACAACTAATAATGACTGTTCTAAATTTAACAGATTTTATAACAATCTCCGGACTAAATATTTGTATACTATTTGTATTATTAATATGTAAACTACTACGTAAACTTTATTTAGCGTTTTATAAATACATATTTATTTTTATATTACCTACATATAACTCGACTATAAGCAAAGCTATCTTTCAACGACTTCGATTGTGCATACCCGTAGAAAATAATTAAAACAGAGCCGTTTTATAAATACCCCCCGAGTAACCACATATTCCTAGTTCATGTACAAGCTATTGAACTCTAAATTGGATTTAGAATTAAAGAACGAAATTCCAAATTTACATTTGCTTAACCACGTCTCGAGTCGTGCCGAACTGAAAAAATCATTAACAATGCGCTTCATTTCCCTAAATTTTGCAAACCGTTTAAAGTATGATTGACCCAAGTTACAACGAAACTAAATCGATTTAAGTTCCATTCATATAGAACATGAATTATTGTAGAAATAGGAACGATACAATATACAAACACATGTACCAGGTAGAAGGTAGGAGGAGGATGGAAGAGCAGGAAACACACTTGTTACAGTTTGATGGACAGCGAACCTTGTAGTAAGTGTAAAATGGAACTACTGGAGGAAGGTGAAGCTGTGAGGTTTTACTTGAAGCAGGGACACTCAAAATAGTTGTAGCAGTTATATATGAAGAAATAAATCTATAGCCAACCAATGTACCCGGTTGAAAGGATTCGTTTGACCAGAGAGAAGTTAGAGAGAAGTCTATTTTGTCAAGTACACAGCATTGAGTGAGCCATGTTGTGTTTTAATGATTTTGTAATACATTATAGAGCTAGAACAGCATACAAAATTATTCCATCTTGCAAGTACTTTTTATGTACAAATTAATTGTGTCAAAATAACAAATATCTAAATATTTAAAAAGTGCATACCCAAACATAACTTTCTTTTGTGAATCAATTCAAATGCGCACACTTTTATGTAGGAACGACCACGTAAATATAAATAATAATCACAAAACAGTGCCTTTGAATGAAGAGCGGCGACGGTCTAGTCTGCCCAAATGATCTATTACAATCTATCCTTCTAAAAGCAATAATTTTTCAAACGACGCTTTTCTGTATCTATTTAATTTGCAAACAAGTTCACACAACCTAACTTCAAAATGTGCTTACAACATTCCTAATATTATTAATAGTTTATTATTTTAGGCAAGCTATTGTACTTAAACGATGAAAAATGAAATCTAATCAAATTTCTAAAAGAAACACTATCTCCAACACTCAGAAGTAAAAGATAAACATATATATTTATCTAGCGTCTAAAATCAGAAATATATATTTTGTCTAACAAAATTATTAAAGGGAAGACAAAGCATTGAGGCAGCTGTAATCAGTCATACATTTTTATGAAAAACAACACGTATTTAACATGCATATATACTAAAGAATATATAAGAAATCTCCAAAATACGAATTAAAGCCAAAACTTTTTTTCAACATTTGTCAGTGGAATATTCCATACGCATATACTTCCAAACCAATGAAAATGAATCCCGTTGCATTTAAATTTAAGCACAAAATGTCAAATAAGCGCTATATATACAAGTGAAATCAAAGAGCAAAATATACGAGAATATACCAAAAACGAAACGTTTACAGTTTTACAATAATTGTGTCTGAGCTAGGACTCAAACCATCGGTGCAGATTGTCATTTGACTGATACCTGATCCAGTTGCTTGCAAACTGTGGATTACTGGTACTTTAATAAATGAAAGCAATATGTTTACGGAATTAAAAAACTTAAACTTTTCATTCTTTAATTTACCGAATTAAATTTAAACTTTTGAGTTAACTTACCACAAACTTATATTCTTGAGAGTCAGTTAATCAGGAATCAGTATTTAAATATAGTTTGCAAAAACGATTAAATCAAAGATGCTTAAATACTTTCATAGACTGCATTGATATACATATCTGACTTCCGTATTGGGAATATAATAATAACACTTTTCTTTATTAAACGCCTGCTCCAAAAGTACAACAAAGGAGGATTCCCAAAGTTTCTCAACCTCCCAATGAAAACTTAATGTATTTGTGTAAATCTTATTTTTGTAGAATCTAATTTGCTGCGCTGCTGACGTGCTGGAGGGAAAAGGTGCCGTCCAAGTGGCCATTACGGTGGGTGAGCTTTTCCGGCTTCATGGAAATGGTGGCTGCGGCAGTGGCAACAGCAGTGGAGCCGCCACGCCCACGAAGTCGCCCACCAGAACGACACGTGCCACACTGTCGCCAACGCCATTGGCTTAGGATCGGTGGAAGCAGGACATGGATGTTGAATCGGTACTCTAGGATATTCCGCTCATATCTGGATGAGTCGGCGAAATGGGTTTCCTAATGGCCGCCATATACACACTTACATCAAATACATGCCAAATGTATAATTTGTTGACACTTACATATATCTCACTCATTTTTCTAGGTTCGTAGTTCATTTATGTAGATACACAACAACACTTACAAGGAACACTTAAAGAAACCAAAATACAAAGAGCACAAAGCAATCCAACATATATCGAATCAGATCACACAAGTCACAAATTATTTATGCGAGTTTTTGTTTTGTGCAATTGTTTAGATTTAATTATGCATGTGCTGCAATCGTCGTCATGTTTTTTTGTTACAATTTCCCTATCACACCCATACGAGCGAAATATCGGGCCAAAATTACGACTAGCGATTAGTTGCATATTGAATACTGTTTTAAGTATGAATCACATATGCATGAACATCCAAATATTTAGATATTTATCGAATTATTATTATGGCATATTTATTATGTAGCTTAGATGTAGATCTACGATTAACTGTGGTACACATTTTCTACCGGCGCTGCATCATTTCTACGAATCGAATTGTACTAGACCTCTAAGTCTTGGATTATACAAATACTATATATATCAAATAAAAGCGGAGGAAAACTGTCATACGTAAGAACTATTTTCTTTTAATCGGGGGAAATATTTTTGCTTGCCTGCTCGACGAAAATTGGCAGCAAATGCCAACAGCTGTGGCGCAACAAAAAATGGCGTAAAAATCCTGAAAGTTTTCTTTTGTAGTTTCATAATTTGCATAATGCGCCAAACAAACCATTGACTTTTTGGGGGTGGGAGGTGTAAGCGGAATCAAAACTGCTCAAGCGAAAATTAAAAACACTCGACACATCCGCCAGTTCTGTTTAGCAGCTGCTCCAATGGCAGTCATTTTGGTAAGTGAAATGTTTGGAAAGTTAACTGCAGAGCAATATTAAAAAAAATCTACTTTTCTAAAGTAGTTTTTTAAGAATAGTAACACTTTTGTATGATAGACTTTCATTTTGAAATTATTTAGTAATGGTTAGTGAATAGTTTATCGCTTCTATGCTAGTAGCAAAAACATCTGAACCTTTCAGCTATTTGTGACTCATCAATTAGTCAGGACGCAACCTAAGCAGCACCTATTACTAATTTACGCCTACGGCAAGAAACAAGGACACAGGACAAATAAAGAGACCTGGGCAGGAGAAAGTTGGGGAATCGAGTGGCTCTGAGTCATTTATCACTGTGAAATTTATTAAAATGATTATCTCGTATCTACATTTCGCACGGAATGCCTAATTTTTTCCAGGACAAAACAACACGCGCCTTCTTCTGAACTTCAGTTTGCTCAGGACTTTTTTTGTGGTTTCCTATTAGGGGTACTCCGGCAGTTTTTGCCATTTTCAGCCACTGATAAGGCAAAGGAACAAAGCGTCCCAAAAGTGAGAGGGTGCACTTAGAAAAATCCTTCCTTTTTAGGCTTAACTAAGTGAATTAATTCTGTAAGTTTTCCTGTTATGTTTATTAGTAGAATTTAAACATCAATGAAATTTGATTATTTATGATACACGTGGCTTTTAATAATGAACGTTTTTAGCAATGAACGTTCACGTATTTGGTCACTCAAAATATAAATGTCTCAAAAGTCTTTCAGTGCTATGGGCGGAATTCTTGGTGTCCCTCGGCTGGGGCCATAGTTTAATTGTGACATCCGAACAACTCCACAACCCCTCCGCTGGAATAACGCCTCAGGAGAGGGCAATTAGTTGAACTGCGCCCTGGGGAATTGAGATAATTAAAATGACTTCCAGTACTGCTGCTACATGCGGAAATATTTTTTAGCCAACTAATCTGATTGCTCCTACATCAACTGTGTCAGCTGTGTGTGTTCTTGTGCGTTTGCTCATAGCCCTTTTGAGAAACGAAACAGAGTCAACATTTGCATTCGATTCAATGGCAAAAAGCACTTTAATTTATTTACCCCCATTGAAAGTCATTTCGTTCTAATCCTATTAATTCAAATTCAAACACTTTTACCACCGCATCAAATAGAATTGCTTTTTGAAAGAGCAAGACGAGGGGTAGAAATGTTTGGCTGTTCTTTTTGTGGGCGAAAAAATTGCATTTCATTGTTTTCAGCAATCGGAAAATATTTTACCTTGGCAAGGGATAGCTTTTCAGCCATTGTGTTCCGAATTCAGGAATTCAGTACTACCACGAACTGAAGTTGGACGCAATCAAAAGTAAACTAGAAAACGCAATCACGGCGACAGCTTTTGCCAAATGACATTTCAGAGTGTTTGATGTAGATTCGTTCTTTTTAATTCAAAATGAATTTAGAACAAAATGCTGCAGAAACCCAATCGAAGAAATTTGTAATTTAACAATCCACGGGAAATCCTTAGTTATTTATTTTCAAAACAATAAATTATTGCTTTTCTTAGCCAGTTAATATTACAATGAATATTTAAAAATCCAAGCTCTATTAGTAAGCTAAATAAATATATGTAGCTCCTACATTGAATTACACTAAATAAACATATAAACGTCTTCAGCTTTAACATTCGAAATATCTGCGAAAAACATAAATCCTTTAATTTTATTTATACCAAAAGTATGTAACAATTTTAATTTGTTTGTGGCCTCAAAGCGGGGAATTATCCACTTGGCTATGCCCTATTTAAATGCATTTTAACCCACTCCATTCATCCCCAACAGGCATCATAATGAAGATGAATTTTTGTAGATTGTGTATTTATCCGGTTCGTGAAGCAATTTCATGCTATTTGTTTGGCCAAAGTTCCAACTGAGTTGATTTTCCGGCTTTCATTACGCCTTGGGCCACCACAGTGTAGGCGAAATTTAAATAATACAAAAAAGAATATATATATACATACATATATAGATCTAGGCGTAGGAAAGGGTCTTTAAAATGCCTTTTTGAGGGGGCTACAGACACCATTAAATATGCAGCAGACGATCCTAAAACACGTATCATCCTCTGATGCCGCCGCAGTTTCGCACTTTCGTTGCGCTAAATGAGTTTCAGCGGCAAAATTAAAAAGTTTATCAGAAGCAGCAAGCAGAGGTGTGTGTGTGTGTGTGTGTGGCAAAAAAACTTGAAACTTTTTCATGAAGTTAAAGCAAAGTAAAATCAAATTATTGTGGTTGCTCGCAGGCTGGCAAAAGGATTACGCGATGGTGGATCTCCGCCTTCCCGCGCCACTACCACTACCACCCCTACCCTCCGCCCCACTTTTCGCCCCATTTTCCTCTTCCACCCCCTCTTCCAACCTCTTCAGCTCCCACCTGTAATAAAACATGCCGCCACTGCATTTTGGGAAGGCTGCCAGACAGAGGGACGCCGTCTCCATAGCCAGACAGTTAGACTCGCCTGGCTGCCTGTTCACATGAAGTTGGCGCATTCTAATTGAATTTTCACTTTTTTCAGACCGCTCCCACCGCCCCCTTCAGCTCACCTGTGCGACTACGTGACGATGGCCTGGCACAGAAATTGAAATAATTATTTTTAATCTTAAGTACGACTTGCGCGTAATGAGATTTGGATTATCCCTGCGCCCTTTTTTCCAACTCCCCTAGACTTGTGCAAAAGAAACTGATTGCTGTGAGACGCATAAAAAGTATCTGTGTGTTTGGGGAGCACAAAAAAGATGCGAAATTCTTTTTCGAATGTGTGGCAGAAATTATATATTTGTGAAAATCAGATTCTTAGTAAGAAAAAGGAATCTATTTGTTAAAAACATATTAGGGAAAACAAACTCAGGGACCTTACATCTACGGTTTTATCTTTGTTTTTGTGACACATCTCATTCTCCACTTTCCTTTTTAACATCGTCTACGTTTTGCCATAAGGACTGCCGAAGGACGTCTTCCACAACCTCTGCACCGTGTTCGGCAGTCCCTGCAAAGACCAAGAAAATCTCTGGGTGAGAGATCCTGCATAGCTTGCAATCGTCGAGTACTTCTTTTGACTGAACCATGTAAAGACTCGGAATCCATCGAACTTTCGCTATCACTGCTATATTTGCCCTCGAAAAGATCTAGCAATTTCAGAGCAGTTCGCAGACGACGTTGTGTTCCTTTATTGATAGTTATGGTTAGGGATTTATCCTGCTTTTCGGAAGTTCCTGCCTGCGAGACTTTATCAGATTTTTTTCCTAAAATATTTTTTCTTTCAAGATTCCTTGGCACTTTTGCTTCTGTGGTTTATCGGCAATTTTAAATGCTCTTTTAAAATCTTCACACGCTTTCGACATTTTGCGTTTAATTTCCGATGATGTTATCTTAGATCTTTGTCCCTCCTGAAAATGTATCTTTTTTTTGGTTGGCTTACAGTCGAAATCCACACGATCGGCTTCGTTCTGGTTCAAATCGATAAAGTTTTTCAATTGAAGGAAGTACTGTCCTTCGTTCGATCTCTTTTTTTCTGCCATAATTGATAATCAAGAGTATTTGACTTTTTTTTGCCTTTTGAAAATCTTACTACACTACTGATTTTGATTGTGTATGGTATGAATCAGGGACACCGAACAGTGAAACTTGATTTCTTTTTGATTTTCTTAACTTGGCCTACGTTGGTGCATAAATTGCCAGCAGGCAGGAAAAGTTTGGCCACCCACAACCCTCGCAAATATTGCATTTTCATTAAGTTAAAGTTTGGTTTTTAGTTTAATTTTTTCGTACCCTTTACGGCTTTCCCCCCTCCGCTTACTTAAAAACTTTTTGCGGCAAGTTTTTGGCTCAAAGTTTGCATGTGTTTATCTGTCAGTGTGTGGGTGTAAACGGTACGTATGTATGTATGTGTATGTGGGTGAAAGAGTGTGTGTGAGCGCGTGTAATAATCATGTGCGCAGTCAAAGCAAAATGACGATAGCATTGACGCTCCGCCATAAACTTTTGACGGGCCAAGTTGCTTTGGGCCAAGTTTCAAGCTGCCAACTACAGCATCGCCCCTTATACCAATTTCCTAGATTTCTCTGTCTGCCAATAAGAAGCTTATTTAGTTAGTAAGGCTGATTAGGAAGAGTCTTTAGTACAAAATCAACCTAAAGGGAGTTACGTTTCTTAATTTATCTGATTTTTGAATTAGCGTCCACTTTTATGCTTTCATTCATATCTCATATATTATATAAAGCTACTATATAAATATTATATAGCCACTTTTGATATATGTAACTTGTTAGTTTTTAGTTTTATATCATTCTTTTAAATAGTTCCCAATAAATAAAATATTTGATTTTGACTTTCTAAATTTCCAATTTAAAATCAGTTGATCAAAAGTGGGAGGGCTATAAACATTTCCACTTTTCGATTTCGCAGTCAATTTTCAGCTTCAACCATTTCCTTTAATTATCCATGGAAAATATCTGAAATTTCTGTTTTCGCGTTCGTTCGTTCGCAAAACTTCGACGTTTCATAACAATAGTAAAACGCGAGGGACAAGAAATTTTAATAAACTCAAAGTCGAACTGAAAACCATTTTCACACTTGGCCGATCGTTTACAATAACTAAAAATTGAACAATTCTTTCTATCACCGCACTTTTCACAGTTTATGTCAAAATGAAATGAATAAAATATTGGCTGGCCACCCGGCGACACTCAGAAAGGGTGGATTGCCATCATCCTTTTTTTAATAAACTTCACCCAGTTTATAAAAATTTTTTGAATATCAATGTGAGGGGAGAATATTGTCTATTAAAAGAAATTGATTTTTTTGTGTGTATAATAATGGTAGGTCCATTGCAGATTCCGCTAAAATATTCTTTAGTGGTTTCAGCTTTGATTTTTTCTTGTTTTTCCGCAGTTGGGCGACTGCATATTGTGGGTTATGAAAAATGAATCAAATGCTATAGTTATTGTTTTCGTGGCGTCATTTCATATTCAATTGTTAAGTTGCTGCACTAATTTCAACTGTATGACGCAGTGCATTACAATAACAGAGACATTGGACAGAAGCTAACCTTTAAAATTAATTTTATTCCTTGTGTGTGATGTGTAAACTTAATTAAGCCGCATTTGACTGAAAATGTGCGCCATTTAAATTTATTTAATAACGCTACGTGTAAATTGTTATTTTAAAGTTGTACAAACATGAATTACATTCTGAATAAGTATGGGTATTTTGCAATAGTAAATATGTGTTGTTGAAATGCACGTCATCTATCCTTGCTCACCTTTAGTTGCTGCCCCATTTATATTGCATTTGTGTACTCCAGATGTGAGCTCTGACTTGTTGACCCAAATATTGGCACAGGTCCTTAAGCACTCAACGACTTGTTGGGTCATCGTCATCTCTTCTGCCCAATGAGCAAATCATTTTCACTGGGCAATGGACACGGAACTAGCAACCGGGCAGCTGCTCTTTACTTGTGCTAAGCACATCATTATGTTGGCTCAACTTTCCGATCATTTTTAATTACCCACCCAAGCCCTCTTTCCGATTTTCTCTGCAGGTCCTGCTGGCAGCACCCTTATTTTTTGCTCGCCATTATTTTCTTTAATGGAATGCTGCATTAATAAAAAATACGTTATGAGCGCATAATAGAAATAAAAGCTAATGTAATTACATGCCGCACTTGTTTCGCCTTGTTGCAGTGGAAAGGACGAGAATTTCCCACTCCCAGTCTGCAAGCGAAATTCCTAAAAATTTAATTCCAACAGTTAGAGCCAGTTGAGCGTTAAAAGGTGCAAAGAAGCGGGTATATGGGCATCATAAAGAGTCGTAGCAGTATTAGCAATGTATGGCGCGGAAATAAAAATTAAGAGCGCCAACTTACTATTGCGCTTAATGAAGTGAACCGAACTAAAAACAAAGACGCTTAAACTACAATGCACCTAAGTACGTGTAAGCCTCTCATTGTTAATAAAGACAATTTGCGAATTTTCTATTTTATTATTAAGTCTGCCTAACTAAATGAACATATTTTATTGAAAGGATTAAAAGGTTCTTCGCACGTACTTAATCACGTTGTATGCCAATTCAAGGGTATGGCAAGCTTTGAGTTTCCCCGCATGACTTTTGCATTTCTTGCACTGGTTTTCCTCGTTTTCATTTATTTATTTTTGCATTTTTTCCCATGTTGCTGTTGTTGTCGACTGCTGTTGGGTGCTTAAAAGCTTTGCATTAACTATTAAACGCAACTTGAATCGCATAACGGCACTTGGCACACAAAGAGGGCGAATTCAGAGGGTGACGGCTAAAAAAGGAATAGGAATTCGTGTCAGAAAAAGTGGCCGCGGGTCTAAAACAATTGCAGCCAAATTATGGCTAAAAGCGGAAAAGCTGCCACGCGTATTGTTGCGCTATTTGTGCCAATAAATTCGAAGTCTGCCGAAGCCAGGTGAGCAATTATATATTCAAATAAACGCATAGGTGCACACAATAACCATGTGGAAATAGGGATATTGGACTAAAATAAAAGTGTGTCGCACCTGGATAATTAATTAAACATTTTAATTTTAGCGTTTATTTTCCAATCAGTAAAATTTCAAAAATATTTTATATAGGTTCCATTTCAGTTTACTTTCATCTACAATCGAAGTGTCAAAGGCAAAGCGGGTTCTTACATAAAATGCTTTACCATTTCTAGCATTTCTTTAGTTAAATATATACATCTTAAAGAATTATATTTCGAAAATATATGAGGAATATGCATGTGATTGATTTTATTTTTAGTTAAGTGTACCGAAACTGTAGGTTTTACGCTAAATAAACTTCTATTTATTTTACTGCTGACCCGCCTGGTCTTTAGCATCTTTTTTGCTCTTTCAGCTTGAGCGCAGCACGCGAGGGGTGCTAAAAAATTCATAGAGCACGGGTGGCGATGCTGGCCAAAAAGAAGGGGGGATCGGGGTTGTGTTGTGTAGCTGAAAATTCCTGGGCCAAAGGAGTCGAGAGTTTGAAGCTGTTAGCCTGACAGGTTGCAATGCTATAAAATGCAATCAGCTGCAAAGAAAATAGGTTTCGCTTCACCAAACAGACAAACTGAGGAAGGTTTTAAGGGGAAAACGAGAAAAAACTGGTGGAAAACAGTAGAGTGCATCCACAGGAGCTGTTTCTGCTGCTGCTGGATGGCATAAATTAAAGCGCAACAAGAGCAAACAGACGCAGGACATATTTGCCAACGCACACACACACACACACAGATACATACTGCAGGGTAAGTGCGGAGAAAATGCTCATGGAGCTTCCCGAATGGATGCGAAAAGCGGAGTATCATCAGGTATATATATATAGACAAACAGATTGTGGGCTGACTGCGGACATTCAATGAAATTGCCACAGGAGAAGACAAGACACGATGATAATGCTTCAAAGCGCTGACAACTTCCCGCTAAACAATCCTCTCCATTCTCCTTGGTAAATTTTCATTTTGCTTTTACGCCTGCGGCACAGCCATGTTTAATTGCCGGCTGTCGCTCAGCTAGACAATTGCAAATTGGTTAAGCAAAACGTTGCGAGCCAGATGAAATATTACCATAATTACATATCCAAATTAAGTTAGTAACCTATTTTGAACAAAATCAATTAGGTCATAACCTTTGGCTTACTAGTTTGACCTGTTACTAAATAAATAATAGTCCGAATGGTTTAAAATCAGCACTGCACAGACTGGAGAGCTAGACGTAAAAAAAGTGGCGCCCAACGTGCAGCGTGTACCGCTTAAAACAAGTAATAGCTAAAGAAAGCGTTGTCAATCCTATGACGCAAATACATATTCTTGATCAGCACCTCTTGCCGAGGCGATATTAACTTAAATTTCTGAGTATTTAAAAAATAAAGTAAAGTTTGCTGGATTTTACTATTTATTCAATAAATTTCTTTCGGCATTTTCCAAACATTCGCATTTCTTAGCTATCCTCACCACTTTAACTCAATCAATCAATAAAGTAATTTATTAGACGCTACGCTTAACGAAAAACCAAACTGCTTTCCAAAAACCCAGGACAGCTATTCAATTTCAGCTCCGCCAGTGGCTTTGATGGACCAAAAATTGAGGAGGAAGTTAGTAAGCCAAAACCCCAGCCACGCCCACACTCCGCCACGCCGCCCAATTACAACGCCCACGTCGCCCCTCGAAAATTCCGCTGCAATGTGAATTTGAATTGCAATTGCGAATGGCCGCGTGCTGGAAATTAAATAAAACACTCGCAACGAAAGGACGTTAGGATGGGAGCATCCGCAGATACAAACTTTGTCATAGGGAAAAGTTTTTCGCTGCACACTGAACCAAAATGAAAACGTAGCCGAGCGTGATGAACCATGGCAGGATGCAAAAGGGGTGGAATCTCGGCTACGAGAGGAGCGACACCGGGATGTCCTGACATCTGCACCCAGAACAATCAACCAAACAAAAAAATTAAATAAAATGCGGCCCTCACTCTGATGCTGCATCAAGCTCAATTTAATTGCGTCTGACCAAAAGTAATATACAGCAAAATGTAAACAGCGATCCATCGCTTCAAGCACGATAAATCATATGGCTCACTCATTTGCGTACTGCACTTTCATATTTGAGTTATCCCATGGCCGAAAACCATCACCAACTGTCGAATCAATTGCATTTATCGGTTAGCAGCTGTATGCGATTTTTGATGGAACACCGTGGAGCAACCACTTAGTCCTGTTATTAGCCGTCATAATTCTTGTGTAGACAACGAGCAGCTGCCACTTTCGGGTCCTCGAAACGGACGGACGGACAGACGGACAAACGGACGGACGGACACATCTATCAATTTGCTACCGCCGACCCACATGAATTTCTCACCCTTCCCTGTATCCTGTGCCATTCCGTCAATCACTTTTTGTACGAGGGCCTGCATAAGAAATTTAAATAATTTTCGGAGAAAAAAACGTAGATAAAATGTGGGCGAACGGTATGAATAAGCAGGTTCAAACTGGTGATACTCTGTGTTCTATTTTTACCTAATGCTTGGTTTTTAAAAATAATGAAACAACAAAAATGTCATTAACAATTTAGTTTCTAGAACAAACCAAATGATAAAATATTAATAATTTGTAGTATTATTTGCTGAATTGTCCATGGTTATTCATTTTAAGGTATTTAAACATATTCTTATGAGTATTATATTCTTGGCACTTTTATAACATGCTGCGAATTTGGCAAGCCATCATGAAGAAACTTCAGAGGTATCCAGTGAAGAAAAGAAATCACATCAACACGTTGATAGGTGGGCAGGACGAAGGATGAAGTTGCGGCCATTTATCAGAGTCATGGACCCATAAATAAAACAAATAATATGAAAATATGCAAAATAAAGAAAATAAAAACCATTGAGGAACAGCAGAAGAAGAGAGAAATGTGAAAACGGACCCAGGATACATTTCCTCTAATAGATGGACTGCATGAAATGGGCCTGAGCCCTTGGGCTGTACCCACTTAACCACCAGAACACCCTTTCTTCCCTTTCCTCGCATGTGGATAGCGTTAAACAAATGGCCGATGACCCATAATAAAAATTATTATGAATGAAACAAGAACAAGAAAAACCCATTGCGCTACTGCCAGCCCCCTCGGCATTTCACCGTCCCCTCGTTCCACCCAATAAATTGGGATGCGTGAGGCGAAGGCATGGAGAAAATACCCTGTATCCTTTGGGACCGGGGATGCCCTGAATGCGATGCCATCGCAATGTCCGCCCCGGAATTATATTTGGGCTCTGTGCCAGGGCACGTGCATCAAGATTCAATTGAGAGTTCTAAACACAAAAATGGAAGCTGCTCTACAATGTCGCTGCACACTCACACTCTTACTTTCCTCTCAGTCCTTTTCTTTGAGTGTGTGCGTGTGCGCGGCATTTCCGTTTTTGTAGCACACTTTGTAGCGTCCAAAAGGAGAGATTTTAAACTTTAGATTTACATTATGTAGTTTGCCTTATGTGTTTATATTTTATTGTTGGAAAGGGATTTAAATAGTCATTTAAAAATTAAAATTAAAGTTGAAAACCAATTAGATGAATTGCAAAGCCAAGTTTTATAATTTTAAATATATTTTTTTTTAAATATATTAGAATGGAAACAAATGCATATTGCGTATACGACTGCTTGGCTCGATGAAAGGCCTGATGATGGGACCCTTTATTTTGTAGCTGGCCCATATTTTCTTACTTAATAATTTGTAGTAATGCCAAATCGGAATGTGTAAGCGAATAATTTGACTCTAAAAGTTTTTGGATGCCCCACAAAATTGCCTATAGCGCATCGAGTGGCACAAAAGGGACACAGCTTGATCCTGTCTCTCGACTCTGGCTAAGTGTAAAATATGAAAAATATACAAAAGAGGAAAAATCAAAAAACAAAAATGGAAACTCCCTCTAAACACATTTTGCACGCTTCATTGTGCCTTCACCTCGCTTAGTTCCCTTATCGGTGTTGGGGACAGACGAATGCAAATAGGGAGTGTGAGTTAATAAATAATAGAAATATTTCCTCTCAGCTATTTTGCATATTTGCCATGACCAGTTCACTACTGTTTAGAGGGCGGTGAGGTGTGCTTTTAGGGGAAGCCGTTGAACCGCTCTACGGATATGTGAATTGAAATGTTGTTTGGCATTGTTTACTTTGCCGTTTCGAGTACTTGGACTGTAAGTGAAAATAAATACATAAATATAGAACCAAAAAAGTACATACATAAATACAATATCTCTCTGTATCTGGAGGGAGTGGAACTGAAATCCATTAGCCGCCGAGTCTCAAGAGCAATGATAAAGGGCGCAGCAGCGGCGCAGAAAGCGAACCTAATAGCCTCGACTCGACGTGTTGTCCCTTTCAATTATATAAGAGGCGACCACCTCCTCCCAGGGCACTCCCTCCCTACCGCCCACTACACCCCACCTCCTGACCTTTTCGAGGACCCTGCGGTTTTCTTTTCCTTCCCCTGTAGCCAGCTACTTGAGAGAATTTTTCAATTTTACACGTTGCCGAAAAGAAAAGGCGTTTCCACAACAGCAACTGAGAATCGAAGCCAGCTCATTGTTATTGTTCGTGGGAGTTGGCCGCGAGTCGGGGGAATATCCACTGAGAAAAATAATTCTGAAATTATGAGCTTAAGAGAACTATAGCTTTTATAAGATAAGGGTTTGTTCAAGATTTATGAAAACACATAAAGCAAGGAACATTTTGTGGAAATCGTTAAAGAAATTACCAATTCATCAAATTAAATTTTAACTAATTTTATATGTTTTTAATTAGAAATTCGTGGTTTATTACAAATTGCAATTATCTTCGCATGATTGGAGTATATGACTTTTAAACTTTTAACATTTTCTTTGGATATTTCGAATGGAACTTAATTTTATTAATCAAAATTAAGATAGTAATTTCGCCGGTCGAAACCAGTATGCATTACTATTATTCTCACTACCATTTCGCAATGCAGGACGATAAAATCCCGTGGGTGGCAAGCCCCCCGAAAAGTAGTATCCAACAACCATTGGGGACTGGTATCCAATCCTCATCTATTTGCCTGGTGAAATTTATTGGCAACAGAATAATGCGAGGCACGTTCATTTGATTACATTAAAACGAAAGTGGCTAAAAAGGTTGGACCACAAAGAGGGCTCAGAATAGAGCGGCTAGCATACCGGAGACTGGGCGGAAATTTTTAAATAAATAAATAATAAACGATTTGGAGTGGGCTGCTGCTTATTATGCTGCAGATAAGGTTGATACCTCGAACAAGAGGATTTTCCCATTGTCTCTATTTGCCCAACAATGGACATAATGCCCTCTTGTGTAAGTGTGTGGCGCTAAAACAACAGAATCTGATTGAAAGAGGCACTGAATAAGGTTTAAATTCAGTCGCAAATCAAGTGTAGTCGTGTAACTATATACGTGAATGCTAATGTCAAAAATGTGCACGTATAGAATTCTGTTACAAGGTCAACAAATTAGCCACTGATACTTCATTAAACCATCAAAATATCTTCCTATCGATAGCTAATTTTAAATTGATTTTTAAGAAGTTCAACCATATGAGAATTCAATTTGAAACGCTTTTCGTGCCATGATTACATTATAAAAGACCTCAGTTTGTTCATCGTGCCATGTATAACTACTTTAACCCTGGTACATGTTATTCATTTGTACTTGAAGTTTGGTCAACCATTAACATACAAAAATGTGGTCTATTAAAAGGTCTTCTTTTTTTCTTTGCACGGTTGCAATAGTTTTAATCATAGCAAGCCGGTGTTCTTTTCCTTTAGGTTGTAGAAATGACAAGCGTATCGTGCCTTTGTAAAAATAAACAATAACTGAGTTAAATGTTTCCTTCTGGGATTTCGTTTTTACTGTTCTATGAAGTTCTATGAAAATTCAATTTGATTCATAGTTTATCATAGTTAAACGATCCGATTAGTTCTGCTACATTTCGTATTTGCCCGTTTAAGCCTTAACCAATTGTATTTTTCCATTGAATACGTAGGAGAATTTGTTTTCTAAAATGGAGTGTCTTAGGTTTCATTAAAGTTTCAGAAATATGACGAGGCACCTAATTCATATTTGGATGCTAGCAATAATTATAAACATTGTACAGGATTTTGCAGAGTGTAATCCACGTTGTGCGGGGTTTGGAAATTGCTGTCCAACACACTAGTCGTCATTGAAAATTTATTTGTTGACTGTTGATTTATTGTAATATACAAAACATGCATTATGTGTAATGTGATGTTAATAATAAATCAATAAATTTATTTTAATGTGACAAACAAAGTGAAGAGAGCTTAATTTACCTGGCGAATTAATAAATACAATATTTAAAACAATCTTGGTCAAGGGTGGACTTGATCAAGTCACACGCAGCTTTATCTCCATTGCGTTATAAATTCACAATTCGTTTCACCTTTGCATAAACAAATGTATCAATTCGGAATAAAATGCCACAACTATTTGGCCACAAACATCACATCATAGTTCACCGAACCAATAAAATCAACATTTTAACTGCAATTTGAGGCCAAAAAAAAGAGTATCAATGCACATCACGCCGTTAATTACTGCGCTTTAAGCTAAGCCAAATAAAACGGCAATTAAAATGCATATATATTTATAATATAATTTGAAATGTGTAAGTGTTGTTATTTGTATAAAAAATTGAGTTAGTAACAAATCAAGCACTGCAGTTAATTGCATTTAAAATTAATTAGCATTAAATGCTTACAAATTTTGTGGCAAAACGCAGGTGCTTGGGATGGGTTGGGTAAAATACAGGGGATTAAAAGTTAAAAGTGTGCAGAAATTGTACATATATATGCGTATAAATAAATCAATATAAAATTCACCTAATTTGTATTTCATTAAATGCTTTGTTCATATTTTATGTTATATTTTGAATTGCCGAGCCGGAAAACCACAACCAGGATGTAGATTAGCGTATATTGATGGGCAATAAAATATAATATACAGTCCTACATAGAATTATGTTGCATTGGTATTGCCATTGTATATACGTATATGCCCGCTCTTTATAGTAGGTACACAAATTTATTTATTTTACTTAAAAACATAGGAGAGTGCATTGAAAACTCGGCTTTATGTAAGTGTTTTAGCTCTTTATGTATCTTTTTTTTTATCTGGGTGCAGGGTAATGTCCATTCGTGTACATGGCAATGATTTATGGGGCGCACAGTTTTGTTGTTCCCTTCTTCATAGCAGCATTAAAGTTATTAAACAAAGTGCATAAATTAACATGCTATATATGGCGAAATGTGAACCAACACTCGGATTAATTTACATGGCTCGTCTCTGCATAAATAATAAATAAATAATTTCGCTGGCTCATTACAATAGTAGCGAACGCCACAAAAAAAGCAAACGAACAGTTAATTTATCTATCGACTGGACTATAAAATGCAAACGAGTAGTAAATTTAATAAATTCATTATCAGCTCATTAACAGCGGACACACGGGGCGTATGCGCAACGAGCAATTTGCAATTCGCAATTAAAGTGTTGGCCCGACAGAAAGTATATAGAGCACAGAACGACTGCGAAATGAGTAATGCCAGATGGCCTAAAGCCTTAAAGCCAATAAATGGCTGCTTCCTTTTGGATTTCCCTGCTTCTTTTTTTTTGTTCTTCGTTAAGCTAAAAGTATATGGGCGTTGCTTTGAGGCAAAGATTCTTAATTGCAAAATAATACAGACACAGAGCCGAGGCCGGAATTTCGGCCAGGCCTTTCATCAATGCCACGCACACATACATGTGCACATATCAGGACACGCACTAACACTTGCTCATGTGGGCGGAACAAAGGAAGTGGCAAAGTAAGGCGTAACTACGAGAAGCGCATGTTTCGGTTAATTAGTAAACATCGGAAAAAGTATTGCCCGGCAGATGCAAAGAGTAAGGTGGAAGGGAATACGAACAAGCATAAAGTAGTAAAAGGGGGTACCAAACGGGGGAAAAAAACTGGCTGCCTTAACGCTATTATTCTAGTTATATATACATAAATATGGGTATACCTTTAAGCTTATTAAAAAGAGTTTTATTGTAATTATTTGTTTAAGTAAGAATTTACATTAAACTGCATCAACATAGAAAAAGTCAAAACATGGGCCATTGATAAATTGTTAAAATTGAGAAAAAAAGAGTTTAGAATCTGATATAAATAAATATAGTTCCTGGTCCATTTAATCACTTAATGCAGTACCTTTTCATTGCAAAAATGATGTTGGAAAAACTGTGTGGCATACTTTTCGCCTACTGGGTATTGGATGGGCCCTGAATATGTTGTTGGCCAAGTAAAATGTAACTTTGGCAGGTGGTTGCGGGTCGAAGCTGGGCAAGAAGAACTCAGACGAGTGGTTGGAGTGTTGAGCCCGACCTGTGCTTAAAGTGCTGCTGCAAGTGCCGCTGGCCATGCCCCATGTGCTCCATGTGCTCCATGTGCTCCAGTTCGCTGTCCCTTTCTTCGGTCCAGCATCCATTTCTGTCGCAGGATAGTGTAGTCGTAGCTGTAGTCAATGCTTAATTTGTTGGCGTAGCCAGAGGATCTCCTCTGCCTGCTGGCAATTGAATAACATGTGTGCGAGTATGTAAGCCCATGAGGCATTTTATTAAAGCATTAAGCTTTGTATTTTATGCCAGCCATTCCTGTCTTTATGCGTGGCTGGGGGAGTATTTTGTGGAACAGCTTCATTTACAATAGCATTGAACTAGTTGGCTGTCCAATGTTAGTTTGTGCCCAGCAACTTGTTAAGGCAAATGTTTTCTTTGCTGGGGAGTCACTATTGCCTCCAAATGATAGTTAAAGACAGGGAAAATCTATATTAATAATCAAAATGATACGTTAATATATATAGTAAATGGTGATTAAAATTCTTAGTTATGTTAAAATATTATCTAAGTGACAAACAACATTCACGTCTAACAAAAGAATGTGGACGGAGATACATTTTATTTAATATATCTTATGAGTAATATATTGAATGGTCGAAGAAAGTAGAAGGCAGTTGAAAATGCCAAGTAGAGGATCTTATACAAGTATGTTTTATAATTATGCTGTACCATCAAATTGGTTGCCATAGAAGAGTTCGGAGTTCGCATCTCAGTCAGTCATTAGTTCTGCGAAGAACTGGCCAATGCACTCAGGGCAAAACTTTCGTTCCGGCGAGTATTAGGGAAATGTATGAGTGTGTGTAGGTGTGTGTTGATGTAACGAGTGTGCGGGTGTGAGTGTGTGTTTATGTGGTTATGTGTAAGTGAATGTCTGAATAAATTGCGAGCAACGTGGCGTGTACACAACGCTCACCGCAAACTAACACAGGCACACACGTATTTCTCGCCTTATGAATTCGTATTTCATATGAAATTTTTTCATTCTGGAAGGACGAGGGGAGGATGAAGGGCTGGATGTTGTTGCCGTTTTGCGAAATGCAACACACCAATGAATAAAAATGCCATATTTCAGAATGCAAATATATTCCTTTAGCTTTTTTGATAAATGACAACGCGGTGTGCGCGCTGCGCTGATGAAAATACTGCACTGGAAGGGCTTCGGTGGCAAAAGGAAAGCTCGTCCTTCGTCCTTCGTCCTTTGCTTCAATAGAAGCGGAGCGAAGCGCGTGAGTAATATGAAGCGTGCCGAGGCTACTATTGCCACTCCTTCTGCCCATTTCAGTACTGCTCCTCTATTTTTTTCATACCCATCTGCTGGCCAAACCAGTAACCACACTCGCACACTCACATATCAAAAAACAGCAAAAAAAACTAACAAGAAAATACATTTCTTTTGCCAGCTTTTTGCGCGCTGGCATTTTAATTTAATTTGCACACACTGAAATTCCTCATTGATGGAACGTTTGGTCTGGCAATTCTTGTTTTTATCTCTATCTCAATTTATTTGTGTTTTTTTCCTGCTATTATCATGTAACAATTTAATTTATTTAACCCGATCCCAAACACAAAAATGTCAACTGCAGAGTTTTGCTTTGCGCAAACCAAAATTATTGCAGAATTACATTTGCGTTTTCCGTGAGGGTTTCTTTTTTTGCGGTATTTTTGTCATTTATACATAAGTGAGTGATGGCATTTGCATTTTAACTTGTTTACAGCAACAATCAATTGTTTTGTAAAGATAATATTTGATTTGATATTGACACAAAAAAACTAGTTTAAAAAGACAGTAAAATAATAGCTAATTAAATGTAAGTCAAATTAATTTTAGTTTCTTTAACAATATAGTAGGAAGACATTTGTTTACGCTTCTTTTATAATTGTAAGCTTATTATAAAGCTTAAGTCAGCTGGAGACAACGCTTTTACCCTTTTCTTTGTTTCAAATACATATATTTATTTATGTATGAGCAAGTAACGCAACAAATTAACGAGATTTTCATCTGATCTGCACACGATGTTAACCCCGTCGGCTTAAAGCTTGAACAGCAAGATTTGACACTGCGTAAAAGTGTTTAAATGCCCGATGAAATATAAATAAAAATTTTTCGCCTGCGTCCGCAGGGTGTTTTATAATTTTTAATTTTTCATTCTGGTGGCTGCTCATTTTTTGTGTTTTATTAAATTTCACCATTTACTGTTGACATTTGAGTGCTGACTTCAGCCACCCATGGTGCAACGTATGCGTAACATTTATGAAAAAACATTAAAACAAGAGAGATTGGCTCACGTGACGTATGAGAAATTTTTTAATTACCAGCCGCAGCAGCAACATCAGCGTTAATAATATTTCATGACGCGTGTGTCTGCGTATTTACGGGCTTCATTAAATGTACATTTTTTACGCTTGAAAAAAGAGTGAGTGGAAAATCTCCGAGCGTTTGGCATGTCGTTCAATGATTTGCATGCCAAAAGTCACACAAAGCATGGCTTGACATCCTTGCAATTGCAGCACGTAACCGAGAGGGAAAATTGGCTGTCTTTAAATCCGGCAAAGGATTTGCCCCTCACAGTTGTCTCGTCTCAGTGTCCCTCGGTGTCTTTGTCGGCCAAATGATGCAGATGATGATTCATGGCCAGCCATTTCTTTGCCAAGACCAACCGCAAGCCACAAATGCAAAGCAGCCACAGCGTAAAAGCCAACAAAAAAGCACGGGAGCTGCGAGAAACAAAAGCACAAAGACAAATTCATGCAAAATGACATAAGTCACCGCAAAGTAATTTTTCACTAATGAGCTTGCCAGGTTGCAGTGGAGGATTGTGAGAGGCAAAGCAGGAACTGTATCGGTGGTGTAGATTATTTACAGGTGAGTCTCTGGTTGGGAGTTTTTCATATAACACTGATTAAATGTTTATTATTGTCTAAATATAAATAAGTTTTATTAACAGTGTGGAGTATCATTTATTTTATATTTTTTAGAAAAAACTTTTATTGGTTTACCTTTAACATTAATATATATGTATTCTTGACAATTTTTTTAGTTGTGAGCCACTGTACGGAAAAGCTAATCTCCACCCCCTTGTGATTTTTCGAGGCAACCTCTTTGTGACTTCATTTTCCCGCCCTCCCCCTTGTCTTGTCTTGTCTTCATTGCGTGGTATCTTTTGCGTTTAATCTAATGATGTATCTCAGGTGTTTGTTTGTGAAATTTATCGTGAAAACTTTTATGCTTTTATTCCGCGGCTTAAGGCGGTGCGCGCGTCCAGATTTATAAGCAGCTATTAGTTTGGATATAAATATATACACCTTCCGAAAAAAAGGAACAGCCATAAACAGCCTTGAAGCCATGAAAGGGGCCGTGGGGTGGAGGGGTGGTGAAAGTAGAGGTTTAATCGGATGAGTTTCGGCGGTTTGCCGGTATTTGTATTTGCATTGCCTGTAATTAGCTTGCAATCTGACGCATCCAATTACATGCACTGCATGCCCATCTCCTCTCCTATTGCATACTGCCCCCTCCCGCTCACTCCCTCACCCCCTCTATCCGGGAAACATTAGCACCTAATTACCACAGCTGCAGTACCAACAGCTAGTACTACAAAAACACCTACAGCAAGCACTAATGCACAAATTGCAGAATGAATATTCATATTTCGAGTGGTGGGGGCTTTGGATGGAGATTTAGCTGAAACTGGAGCTGCAACTCCGAAAACTTATCATAAATATGGGGAAAGTGCGGATTCGTCGCCACAGCTTATAGCAAATAAAAACTGGCAGATTTTCATTAGTTTTCCGATGCTTCTGCCATTTGCTATTATCTGCTTGGTTGGTTCACAACTGTGTGTCTGAACTCGCCCCTTTGCAGAGCTACAATTTACATGCTATGTCAAAAACAGGTTAATTCATTTAATAAAATATGTATCGTAATATGTATAAATACACATAAGCGAGAGCTTAATAAAACAGATTTATATGGATACATAAAATGATATTGAAGTGGTAATATACATACATAATGATAATAACACAAAAATATATTTTTGCACTTAATACTTTAAAAAATAATATACTTTTAAATATACTTTTTAAAATAATATATGAAGTAAGTATTTTAAGTTCAGGGTAATATTTTTTTAGTTGACTCCTACGAGAAGTGTGAATATTATTTAGGTGTGGTTAAATGCTTGTAAATCCCTTTCTTTGCATCAAAAACTATAGGGTATTGGTCCTTCGACGGGGCCAAATTTTGTATGCTGGCGTTTTTTTGTTGCCGTCAGTCCTTTTAGCCGTTTGTTTGTCCTGCGAGCGAACACCTGCACTCCACTGAGCTGCTGCAATTGCCCTTTGCACGGCTTTGGCTTCGGCGCTTAACAATGAAATTTGCGCATAACCACATGCAAATTGCCAACCCACAACGGCAATAACACAAACAACAACAACTTCAGCGCACACAAATAACCTGCACACACACAAACACACACGGCTTGCATTGGTAAATGTACAAATAATAATCTACGAGTTTTGCATCGAAAAAAAGGCGGAAAAGTGGGTTTGGGGCAAAAGAGATGTCAAAACGAAAATTGCTGCAAAAACCGCAGAGAGTACACAAAACAGAAAAAGGAAAATGTTTCTAGGTGATCGAAATACCTTTTCCCTTTCAATTTAAAAATATTTTAAATATGGAGATTTTAAATAGTTACAGCTTTTTGCATACAAAAGTGAAGCTGTATTTAAACTACAAACATTGATTACTATGTTAGGAACAGATTCATTTGTTTACAAAAGCCGAATTTAATTAAGGTAGTAAGAATTTTACAAGCTCTGATTTTCTAAAATGTTCTTTAAATAAAATAACTAATAAAGAACATTCGCGTTTCTATGCGATCTAAATAATGACATCGCATCATTGTAAACAAAATCATTAAAAATCTAAAGTGACCTTTTCCCGATTATCGATTGCCTGCCAAGCAAAAAAATTATGTTGGTCAAACATAAATTTGCCATGAAAACCGCTTCTCGGTCAGAGGGGGTCAGGGGAGGGGAGTATGCGCTGGAAAGTCAAGTGTGGGAGGAGAGCATATGGGAAATTATTACATGACTATGCCATTTTCAATTGCGGGGGGTGGAAATTGCGGAAATGGTGCAGGGATGGCCAGTGGTTGCCTCTTGTTTTACACATTAATCGATAAACTTTATTATAATTTGTTACGGTTGCAGTCGGTTTTTCTGCTCTGCAGTGGCTGGGAGTGTTTGTTGCACATTACACATACGCCATGTTGGCGGACCTTTTGTCAGCGTCTGATCCGCGCTGTCTGCTGCAGCTTTTTTGGCTATTTGCACAATGTCAATAGATATGAACAATATTCCATTTCCCGGAGGCCAAAGGTCCTGTCCCAAGGACTGGCGGGTGGGCTGGTCGAGCAGACAACTTTTTGTTTATCAGTTAATTAGAATTTCGGCGGATTGAAGTTTTCGCCAATTGAAGTTCGAGCGGAAAACGGTTGAAAGTTATGGCCATTATTTTTTGGCAACATCCGTTTCGATTTAACTTTACGGGGCCACTGAAAACTCTGGACATGCAAACATCGGTTACGCTGAGTTTTTCTCTTTCCCCTGTTTTTATTTTATTTTAGTATTTTTTTTGGTGGCTGTTAAAAGTCCACACGAGCTCATAAATTTAAAAAATGTAATATCCCTCTTACGGAAATGACAATTTATTGGTGGTTTTTACTATTCGCAATTTATTTTAACTCCGCAAGGAAATGCATTGCGGATGTAACACCCCGTCGGCGCCCCCTGTCCATCTCTCCACCCATCCGTAGTAAAAGTTGCCAGTAAACAGAGAAAGCGACAGACGAGCAGACAAACAAACAAACAAACAACGCTGTCCAGTGTAAATACAACATAAAGGGTGGACTGGCCAGGGCCCAGGGGAGCAGCCGGGGAGCAAGGAAAATAAAATAAATATAAATATCGGCTGCAAAGTGGCCAGCAGCCGTAACCGTTACAGTAGCGGTGGCCGATCAGGGCTTATTCCATGGTAAGGCTATGAAATACCCTGTAAAATAAGGAGCAACAGCGAACTTATTTATTCTTCCTTAATAACACTAGTAATTCATTTGTTTAGGAATCATTATGTTCTGGGGTACAACATAATTTTGGTATTTGATTATTCTATTATTTAAAATTGAAAATATTATTTATAAATCTAAGTATAATATCTAAATATAACTGAAACTGTTACCAAGTGTGGATTAACCCTGCTGATCCTGTTGGCCAACCTCAGCTTGCGCTGAGTCCTGCGAAGACGAGGAGAAATGTCGGTGGAAATGGGGGAGCAGCGCCTGAGATTGAAAATCCGTTAAGTCATCGCCACTGCTAACCGCTGTGTCCATGGCGGGATATCGGGTTTTCCGACCCACCAACATCCACCACCACCCACCGCCACTCACCACCACCCACCTGCCACCCAGCGGGTCACCTTTTTTAGCGCTATTCCTTTCGGTGCGCCTGTCAATGCGCTGTTTGTATTGTTGCTTTGCTGCCGCTCCTTCCCTCTTCCCCTTACTGTACTTTGCCGCTTTTCCTGCCACTCCGCTTTTGGTCGCTGCTTGGCTGGTTGGCCAAATCCTATGACAAATAAACGCTTCTCCTGCAATTTGTACTCGCAGGCGAGTCTGACTTTGCTTTTAATTTAAGCAAAGCCGGGCCGAAAGCTCGGGGAATTGAATTGCACGATGAGATTTGGCCAGACTCATCCGCGTCCCTTATTTGCCACTGGTCATTTCCGTCTGTGGTGGAAACAAGGCAATGACAGGCCAACATTCATTTTCAGCTGCTGGTGAACGGGGAGTAAATATATTTTCGAATGGCCAAATTTCAATCTAAATAAGTACTTTTTATGGGAATGTCAAAATGTAACATCAATAAACTTGGTCACTTCGGATGGCTTGTGATCTACCTATACTATAGAATATAATCTAAGAGTTACACAAAAAGTAATACAAATGATTATAAGTGTCAAATACCTCCACTCATTTCATGTTTTGTTCAACTGACTTCCATTTGGCTGGAATATTCAATTATCAAAGGACCGCCGAAACTAAGTAGCGACTATATTTCAAACAAATAGTATCTGAAATGTAATTACGGTCTTATCATATTCCTCAATCATCTCCACTGCTTTTTCCATGCTTTACGCGCTGAGCAAACATACGGCAATCGTCTGGATCTACAACATGCATCCTTTCCATCATATTTACCCAGCTAAATTGCATTTTCCATTTGACTTGAAAGCGAGCAAGAGAAGTATAAATTGGAGGATGGCAACCCTGGCGAATACGATTAATTAGACGATGAACTAATTGAATTAGAATAACTTAAATTAGGTAAACAGACTGAGTGCTGGAGTTGATCTGAGTGCAAGGAATGCTAATGTTGTTGACAAACTCCAGCAAAAGCAAAAAATATTTTTCAAATCCAATTTGAACTGGCAAACGTTGCCGTCTCCTTCGCACTCCATTTCTCCGTCTCTCTCCGGCGCACAGGGAATTAATTAAGTGCATTAAAACTTATTGAACTGCATGATGGGTGGGCGGGTGATTCCTGGCAAAAGGGGCTTCTCGATGTGGATGCAAATTACTTAACTAGAGCATGGGCGACCAATCCCCCCTGGGCTCAAGCCCCCACCGCCCCTGCGTCGCTTGACGGACTGCAGTCAAATGCTAAATGCCGCAAAGTGTAGAGCAAAGGAGTACGCTCTTCAGGGGCGGAGGTCGGGATGGGGCAAATGCGGAAAAACTTGCAGCACATATGTTGTAGTATTTGTCAATTATTTATTATTATACATGTTATATAGATAGTAATTTAAAAATGATCAAATGGTTTGAGTAACTGTCTTAAGTGGTCTTCGAATTTTAAACCCATTTGTTTTTAAGTTCCTTTGTTTTGTTAGGTATTTATTTATCTATGTTCCTCTTGAAAAGCACACATTCTCATTGAATTGGGAATGTGTCCTATTTTATAATGATAAAGCTAGAGAACTGGGTTCCCCAGTAATCCGAGTGGAATCCCTTATGGTCATGACCATGACCTGCGATCCTCCTCACGTATCCGTCGAAAAACGGGACGTGGATATGGCCACTAGGGACATGCACATATATCTCTATATCTGCATACAAATGTAAACGTTGGATTGGTATGTGAGTGGGTATGTGACTGGGTATGTGTATGTTGGTGGAATGCGTGATGGAAAAGTTGCTGCTGGCGCGTGATTCCAATCGAGTTATTACAGAAATTAATCATGTTGAACATGCATGGGAATTGCACTCGCACACACAAGAGCACAACCCATGCAGCAACCCAACAGCATATTTGCATCAGCATACCAGTATGCACACATATGCAAAGGGAGTCCAAGGACGCACAGGGCCACCGAAAAGATTATATCATTGTAAGCATTCTTTGAGTGAGTGATTAAAATGCGAATGTTGCGAAACTGTGCGGGTTGTGTTTAAAAACGATCACAGGAAGGGCAGTCGACTTCCCAAATGGTCCCCTTTATTAAAACCCAAATATTTACATTTGTAATTTTAAATTTATTTTACAATATAAATTGTATATTTTTGTTTATCTGAAATCTACAATATTCTTCAAAAATTATGATTAAATTTAAAATTTAACCGATTCAATCGTACTATTATTATGAGCTCCTCGAGCTGCAACATAATTACAGCCCAGTATCATCGCGTTAAGCCGCCAGCTCCCCGAAGAAGCATGTGTTAAGCATCGAGGGACGACGCAAAGCTGGTAAGGAGAAAATGCAAAGGCGGCCCGAGCATTGGCAAGTGTAATTTCCATTGATTTATGGCCGGCAGATGGAGCAGGCACAGCAGCAACATGCAACATGCAACATGCACGGCGGCAACCAGCAGCCTGCAGTGGGCAACCTGCACTGCAGCAACAATGGAACGATGTCAAGGTGGGTCAGACACACTGCCACTGTTAATGTGTCTACGGCGGCATTCCATTCGATGCCGATCCATTCATGCCTCGTGCCGTGTCACGTACATTCAATTAAACGCCCTTGAGTGCCGCCGCCCAGCCACGCCCCCGCCTCCATTTGGATATCATGGCCCCCGTCTCTTTAGGTCCTGTTTATTGGCATCGGAGTGCCTGCGATGGCCACGATGGCCTCGAGAGCAACGGGCTGCAGATAAATAACAAGCCGTATAACGCATACGCACTGTGTGTCGCAGGACCCTGCAAGCAGGACCTCGCTTGCCTTTGCCATTTGCCGAAAAGGAAGCGCATTTGGGCGGTTAAGGTTCCGCTTGGCAGTGCGAAATTAAAGCATTCGGGGAACGTGTTTTTCAGCAAACACCGAAAAGTATTTCATTTAATGAGATATTACTGATTTGAAAATAGCTCGATAAAAAATAATTAGACATTCTTAAAAATATTAATGAATACAACAGTCAAAAGCACAATATGTAAAATTGGGGTATCAGGCTTTTTTTTATTATAAAGATGTCATAATTAATTCTTTGTTTCTTATGGTTTTTCAGAAAAGATATCACTGTAAAACCATCGGTCTCTGTCTGCATTTGAAGGAGTATGGACACCAGTAAGCAAGCTCGACGATAAGGGGATAAATTCACTCCTTGACAGTCTCTACATATTCGGGCACTCCAGGGGACGGAAAACCGCCCTATTTCCCTCAGTGTATTAGTAGCTCTCGGGCGTTGATTTCCACAGCTGCCAAACGCTTGTCTTTTGATCTTCAGCGAACCCGAACCCCAAAACCCGAAATCCAACAGTCCCCTCGATGGCTCACAGCAAACGCAATTTCAATTAAATTTTAAATATTTATGCAAGAGCAGCAGCACACCCAACAGTCTGCGAGAGATAGAGAGGGACAGCGCTGACCAGAAAGAGACAGATACAAAAGCCGATGCAGACCAAAACAATTACAACAAGGCTTAATCCTTTTTTACTGTTGTTTCCGTTTTTCGCCCCCATTCAATTGCATTTTCCGCTCTCCAATACGCACATGTGCCATGTGCATATGTGTTGCAATGGTTTAGTGGCTGTGTTGGGCATTTGCACTTGATCAACACATTTTTTTTGTGGGATTTACATCTGGGATGTTCCTTTGTCGGAGCTGTTTACATTCCCACCGAATTATTTGCATAGATGCGAGTGGAAGTCAAGGAATTCGAAGCTTAGCTGGGAATAGTATTAAAGTTACCCAATTTTTAGGTCAAAAAAATGCCAAAAAGTTTAAAAGTCTTAAAATGCAAATTCCGTCCGGCTATTTGTCTCTCCAGATGAACGTTTAGGCCTCGAAGCTATAAAAAAAGGGCAAAAATATTGGAAAATATATTTAACTACAAATATTACTACATTTTGTTTGCCTAATTCTACTGATATTCATAAAACGAAAACTTGTTAAACTTGATAATACAATTAAGGGAAAGTATTTAATAGTTAAAGCCTTCCTTGGTTAATGCCCACACTCTTTTGTTTACCAACTCTCTTTTGCGCCCACCCCCTGCCACGCCCACAAAAGAATGTCACCGCCACCGGCAGTCATAATTCACTGTCTCATAAGCGTTGTTCGTCGCAGTCGGAGCGCGTAAATCATTTCCCGGCCCCCAATAGCCAGCGAACACACGCCGTCTCTTTCGCACCCCGTCGCCCCTCTCTGTCGGCCAGCACGCCTATTATTTGGCCTCTCTTTCGCACATTACGCGAACACTACATGATATCCCTGTGGGAGTTACTTAAAACAGTGGAAAGCGGTGGAAAAAGCCAGCGCCCACACATGCACAGGTATTTCTGAAAGCCACAAATAAATCTAATAAGGCCGCATAATTTGCATAATTTTCGTATTTAATAGAGAGGTGGAATGAGTGAGAGGGGCGGGGCTTACATGAGAGGGAGATAGCACCACGGCGAGATAAGCTCAGGTAGCAATTGAAGCCAGCAAGCTCTGCTGCAACATAAAACACTCAAAGGATATGCTGACAATGAGGCTTAACTCTCGCATACAAATACACAACCAGCACACACACACACACAAAGCCATAAGGATAGCGTGGGAAAGAGGCAGCGGAGGGAGCTAGAGCGAGACAGGGAGCTCAAAAGAGCCTTGCCCGTTGGTGCGCCTAAAAGCGCGCTTAAATAAATTCAATTTAACGTGACTAATACCATTTTATCGCATTGTTTAAAGCATGAAAGCCTTGCACACAGGATCTTCCTTCTGCCAGTCACCCCGTCCCGTCCCCTGCCCCTTTACCTCGCCCATAGACTGTGTCTGTCTTCCTTACCTGCGCGGATGTTGCCTTTTGTATGCCAGCAATGTTGTCGAATTTCATAAATACAGTTGAGGTGATTCGATGGCAGGATAAAGGGCTTTTTAAAATATTATATATATTTTTTAGCTTTTTTAACTTTACCTCTGCAAGTTTACAACGTTTTTTCAGGTATTTTTCTCTATCGAATAATAAAAAAGTATTTAATATAAATAACTAAAACAGTTTATTGTTACTTATATTATGACCCCAGCTGTGCATGTGCGCTCCCCTCTGTTGACCCCCTTCCCCCCGATCCAACGTCTCGGTTGCTTAACTGTTCCGATTTACGGACCAACTCCACCGACGACGTCATCGCCAAATGCAATGAGGAAATAATAAATACGGCATTTTGAGGAAATTGAATTGTATGTGCTTATACCTATCTGTGTGTGTTGGAGTGTGTGTGTGTGACGCATGTGTATGGGTATGTATGCGCAAGTATTTGATTGTCGTTCATGCGTTGGATAGTGGTACAGACAACAAAAGTTGGCAAGCCAATATTTTATATATTATACTATTATATTATAATATACTATTATTATTATAATATGATACGATTTTTCAGAGTTTATTGTTTTTATAGAACAGAATAAATGTATTTTCGGTAATCTAGCATCTAGATTATTTTAAGATGTCCATAAATCTTTTGGAGTTCTTAAATCATGAAACTTTTGTCACCTGAACGAGTGCCAGTTCGAGTGCCTGCTTCTGTTGGCTGATGTGCTTTTAGGCCACTTTGTTTCCTGCCGTTTGTTGTATTGCCGGAGGTCCTGCGTCCGCCTCAGTTCCTCCCCAGATGCTCCACCCACTCAAAACTCCCACTGCCAATGTGTTTGTATGGAAGCTAATAAACCCGCCTTTTATGGGGGCCATTGCTGCCTTTTGTTGCTGCTGCTCAATATGTTTTCATGGTCGTTTGAGCGTCTGAGCGTATGCAGCAATCAAATTAAATGTTATGTAAGCTTTTAAACAAAAGCTGTGCGATTATCGAATGTACTTACAACTGGCTGCCGGCGAAATCAAAAATTCCACTCACTTCGCTCTGGAAAACAAAAAAGGAACGATAATGAAAATGATAATCCAATCATTATCCTCGTTCGATTTTTCTTTTCTGATTTCGATGTCCTCCTTTCGAGCGATTTGCATTTCAACTAATTGAGTTTGCCTTAAGCTAATCGCGATATAGAATACATAATTTGCTAAAATATTCCACTCCACGATTTGCATAACAATTTTTTGTCAGCGAAAGCAAACTTAATTTAGCGAATTTCGCACGAAATGCGGTTGGCAATTCAGGAAATATTACCAACCTAAAACCAGAAAAAAACCCAACCAAACCACATTTGTCAATTTTATTTATGGTCACGTAGAGTTCGCATTGGATTTTAACTGCACTGGAAACAAATATTCATCAAGCTATCATACTGAATATTAAGAAACTAAACACTAAAGCATTTTTCTAGCTAAATTTGAACCACATTAAAAATATAAAAAATACAATTTCAAGTTCTTTTCATGTGACAAGTACATGTGAATTAATACTAATTTATTAAAACGAGTGCTAAGTACTAAGTTCATAAAATATTAAATAATACTCCGACTTTTTAAATTTGAAATACCCTCGCCTTGTTTTTGGGTGCAGCACTAATGGCTGCTACAAACAGGACAGAAACTACAGAGGACATGACGCAGACAACAACTGCAACAATGTTGCACCTGCAACAACCTGCAGCATCAGCAGGTGTTTAAGGCCACTTAAGTGCTGAAAAATGTAAGAGCGGGCGGTGCAGTAGGAGTGGGCGGTGCCCCTGGGCGTCCGTTTGCCGTAATTACGTCGCCTCCTCTATACAAACATGCACACACAAAAGGAAAAAAGGTAACAACTTCCAAGGTGTCCAAAGGAGTCTGCTAAGTCCAAGGGTTAATGCACAAACAAGGACGAAAGTGGAAGGATGAGAGAGAGTGAGTGGAGAATTCTGGGCTTAAGTTTGAAGGATGGTCTAGACCAGCGCATTAGTACGGCTGCATTTATCACGGGAATATGTTTAAGTATTTAATGGGAGTTGGGAGAGGGAATAATGTTATTTATATAGTTTAATTCCATAGTTAGCCAACCAATAA
This sequence comes from Drosophila teissieri, assembly GCF_016746235.2. NCBI lineage: Eukaryota > Metazoa > Arthropoda > Insecta > Diptera > Drosophilidae > Drosophila > Drosophila teissieri. The sequence continues at coordinate 7,392,937 of NC_053030.1, forward strand.
TAAAATAATCAATAGAAGTAAATATTTCCTTGTAAGAAAAAATGTTAGCCTCATCTAATCCAAAGCCTTAAAATCGAGCTTTTCATTTTGAAAATGGCATAGGGCATTTAAACAAAATTTTAAATTACTAAATTAAAAACGGAGCTTTATATTTTTTACCACAGTTGATTGATATTTTCGACCAAATTAAAATAGTTATTAAGCTTCTTCAATTTAAATCAAAGTAGTTCATAAACACTTTGGTTTAAACACAGTGTACCTAAAACTTGTTAAATTGTATTCATAATTTTGCTTGCCAAGAAATTTGCATGCGTTTGGCATTCGGACAATTGGAATTCCTTTGAATTTTTTCTCGACACTTTTGAGTGCAAAAATGTCGTTTGATATTTGCACCGACCGATGCAACAATCAAAAGTATTTTGAGAACCAGGCAAAACCACTTGGGCGACTGTGTGTGTGGCACAGAGTTATGCCTTGTTAAAAATGCCCGTAATTTGGGACGTTGGGAAAGGCTGACAAGCGGAAAATGCCTGAGCGTGCCCCAGCATCATCATCTTTTTCATCATCACCCAAATCATCAGCATCGTCATCGTGTTAACAAAAGAGCATACTCAAGTTACATACGAAATGCAATTCCACTTTGACGCACTTTGTGTCAACATTTTGTACGTAAATCTTTGTGTAAAACTACACCAAGCGCTCACGTCCTGGAACCAGAGGTGTTCCAACTACTTTTTTGTTTTAACCTTACTGTCTGATATTCAATTTAAACATTTTGAACATTTTAAACATTCTGTTTACTACAAGGAAACTATATTATTAATAGACTGTATTTAATGCGATCCCATTCATTGAAAATAGGTGCAACTAAAACTTTATCTGGAAATATGCTTGAATGAAATACAATTTTTGCTGAGATATTATTTCTGATCTTAAATCATCAAAAACTAAGAGTCTGAGAACCAAACAAAGACATTTTCTCTCTGTGTAAGCTGAAGTGCTTGAATTTCAGCAGGCTTTTTTCTACTGCCCGGAAAAGAGTGCCATAGTCGAGGACCGAGGAAAGCGGAGAAAGTGGGGGGAATCCAAGCTGGACGCTTGACTGTCCTGTGCATCCTTTGAATCCCCTTGCCACACTTTCGTTTATGCCCAGCAAAGCTCAAATGCAGAAATCACGCTCATATGCTCAGTTGCACGCAAAGTCAAAAGTCCTTTGAGTGCGGACACACAAACACATTTAAATGCAACTCGCATGTGTTGGTGTTGGTGTGAGCTTCTCCATTTTTTCGAAATGTCCTGCATTTACACACTTTCTCTCTCGGTTCGGCTCGGCTCTACTCTTTTCTCGGTTTGCTGTTTGCGCTGCTAAGAAATTTGATATGCGTATTTGTGTTGCGCTTTTCTTTTGGCTGCCGTCCAAAAAAAGAAAATCCTGCATCCTCCGCTTCTCTAGTTTTCCCGTTTGCTCGCCTCGAAGCGAACTGTTTGGGCGATGCAAATAAACAAGCCTACACTTCTATCAAAGCATGAAATAATGTACATACGTATGCTGTACTAAAGAACATGTTGGTTAATGGGGCTATAATATGGTGCCATGATGTTGTATACTCGATAGGATAATAAAACACGAGTGAAATAATTGCATATATATTTTTGTTCTTCCTTTTTTTCCACTGTAGCGATGTAAGTTCCCGCAACTGGATCCTCACTTTTGCCTTTCTTTGGTGTTCGTCGGGGTTTGTAGTTTCCCCATGAAATATTTGGCGCTTGTAGCGTTTCTCACATTGTGGCTGACAAACGGCGGTTCTTTGGCAAACGAGGTGTCCGTGAAAAGTACAACAAGTAATCGTCGGCAAAGTGGAAAACTCTATTGGAGGTCCTAACGGTAAGCAAGCCGGCGGCTTTTGATCAACTTTTTTCCCATCACTTCCTGATGGTCGATTTTTCTCTTCCCATTCTGTTGATTGTCGACTTGGGCTCAAAAAAAGTGTTTCGTTGCACTTCCATTCTATAGGACCCATATCTACATAGAAAACCGATTTTTTGATAAGGTACCATTACATTTTAAGAGGAAATTTAACGACTGCGTTAGTCTGTAATTTATTTTTAGCTGGATCAACGCAATAATTAGGCAACAAACCTGTTCATCCCCAGAGGAAAATTCCCCGAACTCATCAAGGCTAAGAGAAATACCCCTCGTTCTCGTCCTGGCTGCTAACTTGCAGCAGACATTCCCTCAATTGGAAGCGCATTGCAGGCGGATCCACGTTTTAAGCTCCTGGGAACTTAATACATCCCTTTCCCCGTGCCTTTGATATTTTCAGGTATGCAGCCACTGGTGTGTGGGAAAAGTGGGTGGCAAAAATAAAAGCGAGTGGTAATATACTGGCAACTGTTATTGACATGACATCATATTGAAAATATGAACATGGTTTTTAGCCACTTTTTCGCCTTTTTTTTATGTTTGTGTCGGGTTTCCGAAACTTTTCCGACTCCGTTGGAAGTTTGGTTTGGGTAAATAAACGCGACACATACTCGAAACGATATATCAAAAGTGCAACAGCAGCGTTGGTTGAATATTTTATACTCCTGTCGGCACTTGCTAAGTGTGCGTGTGTAAATTTGCGTGTGTGGGTTTTTGTGCCACGCCCTCGTCAAAAGCGGGAAAAGGCAAAAAAGCGATATCATCATGTTGCACAGATAAGCGCCTAAGGCAGCCGCCTGTCACACGCAGAGCATCGGAAAATTCGTTTAAAAGAATATCGTCGTTGGGGTTACACTGCCAAAATAGTAAGTGAATCCCCTAATTGCCATTTACAAATAATGTAACATTAATTTTACTTGTTACTTGTAGAGTAAACGGGTATACTAGATTTGGTGAAAGATATGTAAGATATGCAGAAGGAAGCGTTTTTGATTTTTGTCCATATCTGTCCGTCCGTATAAAGGTCGAGATCTCAAAAACTTCGAGTTTCTTTTGTTGAACTTTTGGGTTCAGTGATGGGTATCTGACAGCGTTCTCTGTTGTTTTTTATTTTATTCATTTTTTTATAATCATTAAAGTTATCTTTCATATCGTTTGGCAAATTATTTGTATATAAATTGTAATAAAATATATTTGAAAGATAATTTCAGTGCTGCACGGTTGTGTATGTGTTGACAGCTTTTGATTTTGTAATTAAATGATGGAATAAGGAAGAGCAATGGACGTGGGGAACGTAAACAACTCAAAAGCAAGTCGACCGATATCAAAACCAACCCAATTAAATGGTTTGCTATCTTTAAACCACAAGCCGGAATCCAAACGACCGGAATCCAAATGGTCGGCACCAAGTACAGATTATTTAATATTATGATGATAAAGCATTGGTTAATCAATCAATCATGAGCTGCAAAATTTATGGTCGCCAATGCCGAAGATTCCGGCTGCCTATTTGGTCGTTTTCTAATTAAAGTCCATTAATCTTACAAATGCGCCCGCAATTATGCAGCATATTTGTACTACATATAAAGCACGCAAACGCACACAAGTGCACTTCCATAAGCAGAAGTAACATCAAACCAAAGACATCCTGTATCCTCTGTGTCAATGTGTGTGCAGTGCATCCGTGTGTGTCAACTTCATTTCAATATTACATTGATTAGGTGTAAATTGACTCACTTCCACATGCACTTGTGTTATTGTTTCCCTTTAAAGAAGCAGACGTAATTAGTGATAAGTCCTAAAATTGACACTCAACATGTCGCTGGAAACTGGCACATTTGGTTAATTAACAAGCTATAATTTAATTAGAAACTTATTCATCACTCGATGGCTTAGCAAACTTTCAGAAGGTGCTTGATATGGTCAATTCGTGTTTGAGCATTGATAATTTCTCGTTAGTACTCATTGGCAAACTGGGCAAACTTGGTAAACTCGATGCTTAAATTCACTCGGTTTATTTTATCCCCGAAAAACTGCACAAAAATGTGAGTTTGGAACTGCAAACCCTAGTCCTTGGTGGCTGGAGACCTGGCCCCAAAGCTGAGTTCTGATTCATGCCGTCTAGTGACCGCTCCTGGGCTAACCATAAATTCTCTACTGACCCACACCGAAAACAAAAAGAAAAATGGAATGGAAATGGTTGTATTGTTAACCCCTTTTTACAGTCCTGCCCGGGGACATGCTGACTGCATAATTTGCCTTGACGTTGTCGTCGTTGTCTCGGCTCTGAAAAATTCTCGTTTTAATTTTCGTGTCTCTGGACTACCCGAAAAGGGAGGGGCGGGGCGAACGGGTGCTGTCAAATAAATTATTACAATGTCGTGTAAGAGCCGCAGAGATTAAGCAATTATGTGCCACTTAATGTTGCACTCGGCCTGGGTTTATTTTCCACTCCTCTCGTTAGTTCTGCCTGAAAGACACCGCATGAAAGACATTTTCATTCTCTGATTTGGCTCGCCTGCACTTTCGCTCGGCTGTTCTGGCTTTAACCACCAATTGAATTGGGAAAGCCTGCGGTTCAGTGTGGCCAACTCCAAAAGTTTGGTTGAAAGTTTTCTGTTGGTGTTTCAGAATAATGGGAGAAACCTCAAATGCAATTGCTGCCCCTAATGCAGCCGGTGCGCAGAATGTTGCTGTCGTTCAGGTGCCACGTGATGGAGTCTGAGTAAACTTAAGGAAAAATTGTAGATCCGAGGATCTTATTTGCAGATAATATTATATAAATTGGTATACCGTAATATACGAACTATGGCCTTAATTGTAGAAGTGTAGCAGTGCTTTTAACATAGTACATTAAAAATAAAAATATAATATTGAAAATCTATTTCCATAGATCTAAATCTATTTCCATAGATCTAAATCTACTTCATAGATCTATTTCATTTATGAGTACAGCAAATGGCCCCCGATACCAATGATTACCGAACATAATGAACATTTCCCAGTTCCTAAGTTGGTAACTTTCGAAGAGAGAAAGTTGCCGATGTTGTTTGCAGTTAGTAACTGGCTTTGGTGTGGGCCTTGTTGCGCCTTTTGCTGTTGGTGCTGCCTGTTTTCGCAAAAGTTCTGTGCGTGCGCGAAACCATAAAAACCAACGATGTGGCAAGAGCCCTATTTGCAACCCCGCCCCGGAGCTGTTGCCACAAAATCGTTTTTTAATAATTTCCCCGGCTGATAGTGTGAAGCAAACGGGTTGGGGTGTCTATTGAATTTACTGGCTAAACTGCAAACAATTTAATCAATTTTATTCCAATTTTTCTCTCATATCTTGTCCAAGTTAAATTCCATTGAAATTGCTTGGCAAATGCAAATTTCGCCTTTATTTTACGGTTTCGCTTGTTTCTTGTTGCTTAAAATAACTTGAGTGAAAAATGAATAAAATGAAATGAAAACATTTTCAGGCGGCAATGGAAAGCATGTGAATTTAAATTTTCTAATTTCAATGTTGGTCAAGGGATGCGGGAAATGTGCTAGAATAACAACAAGCGGACCACAGCAAAAATGAAGTAATTAAATGAACAATGAAATTGAGGCCAAAATGTTTGGTCTTCGAAGGAAATTTCAGTAAAAAACAAAAAAAAAATGTTATTTATTTTATATTGATTCGATATGTTTATTTTTCTTCTTTTCATTAAAATAAAGTTTTAATGAGCAAAATACGTATTTTGTAGTTGTCAATTTTATGCTAAACGTCCATTCTTTTGAACACACTGCAAACAAATGAAATGGGTTATAAAGCTAAGCAATGTTTGAAATAAAAGTATTGCTAGTTAAACTGTTTTTAGGGTATACAAATTGGAATTGTGAAACTAGTCTGTAGTTTTTCCTTGTGTAGCAGCATTAGCAACTGCAAAACAGGAGCAACAACAACGTCGGGAAAACATCAACATTAGCAGCAGCAGCAACAACAGCAGGAGCAGCAGCAACTAGCAACTGTCGCCTGCAAATCAATCTCAGCTGTCTTCCTCTAGACAATTTATGCATACTGTCACAGGACCACACTCACACTCACACACAGGCAGGATGCAGGACAAGGCATCTTCAAAACTTGCTGCTGTTGTTGTTGTCTCTTATGTTTCATTACATTTTTTGCGGGTTGAGGGAAGGTTATTCATCTATGCATATGGAAGCAGGAAAGAGCAATGCAAGCAACGACGGAGAGAAAGATGGCAGAATCTGTGCAGAACGATTCTACACTGAGAGAAACTTAAAAATGTATGAAAAGGAAGATTGAAATATTTCAATTCAATTTACATTTATTTACTACAAATTTTGTAAGTATATCACATTATGTTAAATAATAAAAACTAATTATAATTGCTTACAGTGTAATCTGGACTCGAGTCTAATAGAGAAGCAGAGACCGTCCACAGCTCATGTCATTTGTCATTAAAAACTTGGTCAGATAGAGACGGAGAGATGGAGGAGCGCACAGAGCGACAGAGAGGGTGAATGCCAGGAGAAAGAGAAGGCAGAAGAGTGAGGATCAGGGGAGCCATGACCAGGACTAAGACAGCAAGCAGCTGTTGACAATGGAGCCAAGCTTTCGGTTAACATGGCATATGCGCAATATGTGTTTGTTCACCACCCTTTGCACATTTTGAACAACGCCCCTACCGCTCTATAGCGATTTTCAGGCTCCCCCTGCTGAGATTTTTACTGTCTCCTTCACAGTCTGTGTGTTTGCCTTGGGAAACCATAAGTAAAGATTTTAAGCGCATTTTCCCTGCAAAATTCAACATCAACAATGCTGCTGCAGCCAGCAAAGGCAACAAAAGCCGTCTGGCCAAATGGAGAAAAAGGAAGCACAAATGTTATTACTACAAACACGTTTTAGCTGCATCATTGTTGCTGGATTTTTGTAGTTCCTCCAGCATAGTTCAAGAATCAAAGTTAACAGTTTAAAATGCAAACACAAAGCGGAAGCACACAATTTTCAAATACTTCATTTCGCTTCTGTAAATACGAAAATGGCCGGAGCAATTTTAATTCACTTAACCGCAGCAATTATTTACTCAAAAGTAAGACAAAATCAGAGACTTACAGGGCTGACAAACAGGCGGAAAATTCATGCAGAAACAAATGCCTCAACTGAACATTTAGCAGATGAAAGAACTTTGTACAAGACCACTAAAAAAATAAAAAAAGATACCAAAAAGAATTAGATAGTAAATATCTATGTATTTCAGTCGTTGGCTATAAAGTTGCATATCCTTTTATTTCTTTCAGGTACTTTTAATATCATTCCCTTGCAAACCATTTTATATGTATTTATAGCTCGCTTGGTTAGTGTGCAGACTACAAAATGTCAACAACTGGTTCAGGTCAAGTCATAAAGTACGCACTTGATATTGTTATTATTGTTGCAGCTGTTGTAGCCTTTTGAACTGCAACATTTTGCAGTAGCTGCAGGTCATAGAGTTGGTCAATATATGCAGAATGCCAGAGTATAAAATTCCAAAAATTCAATAATAGCGGAGTATGGTGTTTGAGTGCATTCGCAGCTAATAAAAAGTCTCAGAAGATTGGTTTAATATGGTTGCCAATTATAAACTCACCAGACTTATAAAACACTTCTTAAAATGGCCTACTTTCAAATTCCAAAACCAATTACCCAAGGCGACACCTTCTGTCATTAATGCGATAAACATAAGAAGACATTTTTGCCAAAAAATATGTTTAGCACTTAGCATTTGTTCCAATACACTTTGCCATATTGAATTTGTGATTAGGCAAATAAACTCGATGGAATTACACGTGTTGTACAAGTGGCATGTTTATTCGGCTGGCAGGGTTTGTAAACACAAATCTGCATATAAAAAGCGACGTATAAGGCGCTTAAAGTAAATATTCATTGGCCTTACTTCGGCTTGAATAGAGCCAAGAGCAGCGACAAAGGAGAAATCATCAAATTTTAAGTTTGCTTTGTGCAAGTGTCAAAGGGAGGAGTTTCGGCCTGGCTGGAGGGTGAAATAATATTGTAAATTTTCACTGCACCAAATTTGAGATGCCTGGCAGTGGCAGCAAAATGCGTAGGATGATAAGGACCAGGACTAGGAAGCGTTGCCAATGCCATTGTGTCGCCCGTCTATGCTTTCATAATAAATTCATCAATTCAATTTATTTTTCAATCAAAATAAATATGCCCTCGCCTTCATTGTTCGGCGTGCATAGAAACATGACTGCGAAATGAACTTGACACAGAATAATGCCGAATAAAATGGAACAGGCAAATAACCGAGTTTATAGCAAGTTATTGCTGTGCGTTTCCAGTTCCGCAGCTTTTTGAATGGTGTTTTTATGTCAGCAGCAACATTTATTTATAATATCAAGTTTCCTCTTTCTCATTATGTTTAACAGTTTTTTATTAGGCATATACAATTATTTGATTAATAGAACCACCAATATTACATAGTAAATATTATTTGAATGCATAAAGCTTATTTATTATGCTCAATGAATCAGTTTAGTACAACCTACTGATCCAGCCAGATGCTTGAGTACACAACGCCTATTGTCACCTACCAAGTAGGTGAAATCCCATGTATGAAATATATGCAAAGGGCAATGATTATCCCGACAATCCTTACACTTAATTAATGCCGAGGACCAGTGCAAAACGAGGCAGTTCAACGTGTAAGCCGCAAAAATCTCACAGCTGGAAAATGTTGAACTAATTAAAATAAGTGAAATCATTGCATGGAGATGGAATCCCAAACGCCCGCTTAAAAAACCGCCCACGGAGAAGGTGAAAAATGCACAGCTTCTTCTTCCGACGTCCTGCCGAGAATGCTCCGCCCAACATAAATTATGCGCAAAAATGGCGAGCACAGTGTTTTATCTTGTCTATCAAGAGTGTTTAGCAAGTTTTTGAAACAGCACAGCCATTATGCAAATATGGATACGGCAGCGGGTGGTCCACCCTTGGTTGGATACCCCTCATGTCGCTCTCCACCTCCTCCTCCTCCCGCAACTGTTTTTTCCTGATCCGTTCGGGGCTTTTGTGCGTAACACACACGTACCCACCTTCACTGCCGACTTTTCGTATAATTTTTAAATGCACTTCCGCTAACACCAAGAGTCGTCGGCTGCTTCTGAAAGTGGCTTAAACCATTTTAGTCTACTATATATAACATTCCATTATTATCCCGGTTTTTGGAGAAAGAGCCATGCATTTAATTTCTAAAAAACAAAACTTTACAATACAGTGTTAATTACCATTACTGCATATTTAGCTGTCTATTATTATGTGTGATTGATTTAATAACCGGAATTCCATAAAAAATATCGATAATTGAAAACAAAGTGTATAATAACATTGTCTCCTGAATAAAAGGTTGTAATTAAATGTGGTTAGATGGCTTAAATGAAAGAATGAAAGTATTCAAATAATGATAATCATTTGTTTTGAATTGAATGCTAAAAGGTCATAAGAATGGCCTTCCATGAGAGGTACAGCAGGATTTTAAAGGCCACCTGCTAACTTAACAGAAGGACACCTAACAGAAGCACGATGCAGAGGAGAAGCTTTGGCAGCAGTCTCTGTTAGCTGTTAACTGTTAGCTCACAGGCTAAACAGCCCCTGTTACTTCCACAAAATGAACACTTCTTAGGGGCAAGACATTCCAGGCACTGTTACGAGCCTGCAACAGAAATGTTAAACAACCAATCATGTTAAAAACCGAATCTATGTTAAATGCTGGAGCTCTTGTCAAGCCCAAACCAATATCAAATTCTTCGCTGACAAACAGAATGAATGAAGTTTCAGCAGCTTTCAGCTATCAAAGAACTGCAGTAAGCTCTCCGGCATAAATTTTTAAAATGGGGATGACGATGCAAAAAAAAAACGACTGTCATAATGCAAAATAAAATCAACAATTTGGCTTCACTTTGCGCACGGGTAATTATGGGGAAAATGTCAACAAGACTTTGCTTGTTATTGTAGGTTAAGCGGGCACTGAGACTTTCCACTTTCCACTGGGCCTTGGCCACTGTTGGTTTTTAATTTCGAGCTAAGGTGAGGATGGATGGCTTAGGGGCTGCCGGGATAGGGACGGGCGTCGCATGGGTACGCAGGAAGCCGCTCAAAGGATATACGAGTGTGCACTCAAAGCTGTGACTTTTTCCACAGCTCTTGCTGCTGTACACAGAGCTAAAACTCACCCATATTGGTTGCCAAATCTTTTATAGTTGCAGAAAGATTGTTTTGCGCACTTGATTTCAGTTAACGTGTACCTAAATTTGTTGTTTTCGCGTCATTAAAGATAGATTAAAGATAGTTTGATGCTTGCTATAAGTGCGAGCTATAACTTCCACTAAGATCAATAAAGTTGGGTTTAGGGATAAACAATGTATATTCAACTTAATTTTTTTTAAGACTGGCTTGCCATTATTGCCTATAAATATTAAGAATGGACTAAGACGGCAGTTACCTTTTTTTTTCTCTGTTTGAATTTTTTGCTTTTGCGGCTGTTGTTGCTGTTGTTGTTGCTGTGACACCAGTAATTACCATAACACAAAAGCCAGTCCGCTCTTTGAAGTGTTTTGCTCTCTTCGCTGCCCGATTCCGGCCACCCCCGCCCCAAAAACCATCCCCACCCACCCCTGCACTTAACAGTGATTAAAGTAAATTTACCTGAAACTCTTGAGCCTCCTGTGTGCCTGTGAGCCTGAGTGTGGGTGTTTTGTGTTTGCAGGTGTGAGTGTTGTACCTGTCTCAGGTTAGCCAAGGAAGAGCAGATTCTGCGGTTCCGCGACCGGGTGTCCTTGCAGTGGGAGGGGAGTTGGCGCCATGGGGCTGTGGGGCTGTGGCGGAGCTACCCTTTGGCAATGTCTTTGGGGTCAGATTACGCAGCCCAAGCGAAACTACACTGAGCAGCAAAGGATCCGAGTGTCAGGTGACTGGGCGCACTGACAGAAATGTTCGGGTATTTGGTTACGGAATTTATGGAAGCAAGTAAAGTCGAGTTACCATGTCTTTATATATGTATGTAAAAGGGTGCCTAGGTTAGTTTTCGGGTTTTCTTTTTATTTTAAAAAGGTAAAAACCGTCACTCTTCACCCATTCCATTTGGGGAGTGTCCTTTGACGCCATGTTGGTTTGGGAATGCTTTTGGCATGCAAGTTGCATTGGTGTCCTTGTCCGCTGCACTGTTTGTCATTTCCGCTTGTCTCGCTGAACCGCCCAAGCCCCTCGCCGCCACCAGCCCCTCGATTACCTTGAGTGCAACAGTTTAGCGACATCTTCAGCGGTATTTGGCAATGCATCAGCATCAATATTGACAGAGCGATGGAGGGGATATGCGAGTATCTGGCAAGCGCTTCGATTATGCCGAAATGAGATTGAGTTGAGGGGAGTGATGGCAAGGTGGCATGTTTGCCATCGTTACGAGGGCCAGAAGACACAAACTAAACGAGATTGCTATTTCGAACTTCGAAGTTTGTACCTCTCTTAAAGTCCTTAAGCAGCTTGAGAGGGCTCTTGCAAAAGTTAAACAACAACTTTGCAAAATGTATGCGATATCAGCTT